>NC_091952.1:107600344-107905899 GCF_031021105.1 Erythrolamprus reginae | reverse complement strand
AGTCCAGGCATGAAGGCATATAAACAAATGTTGTTTCCTGCAAAGTGCCACCTGTGTCATCATCCCTTAAATAGGTTAGAGGAGTGGCTAATTAGCCCCAAGCCTACTCCCAAAGAGACCTCCTCCTTGTCACAGATTGTAAAAGTCCGTTTGAACTTTACACCGCGGAGGTGATGGATTTAAGAGATCTGTTTTCATTGTTAGGAGGAAATGACAACCAGTATCTCAGCTAAGATTATGTAGACAGCCTGCCCTTATTTAAAATGCATTTTGAATAAAAGTCATGCAATTGAATATACCCAAAGTTTTTTTAAAAAATCTGTTGAGATGATTCAATCTGAAGATTCACATTTAAAGACTGGGTAATTACTAAAAGACAACCATGTCATTTTGTGAGTGCTTCCATTGCTCAATAGCATTCATTTCCTTGTGACTATCTCCCATGCTGTTCTGTAGATCCATGTGTGGAAAAAAGAACCCACCAATATATTCAACTGCAAGACTTTTATTCATAATGTTATTACCAGTAGGAAAATAAAAGTAAGGTATTCGTTTTCAATATTTTGTCATGCTAAGCAGTTCAATAATTCCATTTATTTAACTCTAAAGGTAATCTGCCATCAACTCTGAGGCTAATTTAGAAATTTTAATGATATCATCCATGATATGTGTAGTTGTTTTATACTCAACAGTAGCATTGTTGCTGTTATTTATTATCTTGTCCTTGTTTCCATAGGGAAAAGAAATTAATTGGGGCACCATTGTATCAACCACAACCATCAACCAAGAAGAAGCATAACTGCTTCTTATAAGCACTCATTCCCTTCATGCAAAAATCTGATCTGAAACAGTACAGAAGTTTGCTACAGAGCAATCTGTTCAAGTTTAGCAATGGACTCTGGTCAAACAGTAGTTATATGCTATGTCCCTGTTTTTGTAAAATACAGTGGTACCTCAAGATACGAACCCCTCATCTTACAAACAACTCGAGATACGAACCCGGGGTTCAGAAAAAAATTGCCTCTTCTTACAAACTTTTTTCGTGTTATGAACGGCAAACCCGAACTTTTGGGTTCGGCGTTCGGGAGGCTGCTGGGAAGCCCCCCGGCTGTTTTAAAAGGTGACAGCCGGGCGGCAGGGGTTTTTTGGGGGGGGGGGTTGGTTGCACGGATTAATTGACTTTACATTGTTTCCTATGGGGAACAATGTTTCGTCTTACGAACCTTTCGTCTTACGAACCTTCCCCTGGAACCAATTAGGTTCGTAAGACGAGGTATGACTGTATAGTACTAATCTAATTACGTTGTACTTCCTTTCTCTTTTTATATTCCAGTGAATCAGAATAATAGGGTTGGAAGGAATCTTGGAGATCTTCCAGTCCAACCCCTTGCTCAAGCAGAAGACCCCATAACACTCAATGATGTGTCTGCCTGAACCATTTCCAAATGTAAACTTGTTTCATTGAGCTAAAAAAATATATTTCCACTCCTTTGGTCTAATAACAGTTTTTACACATACCCATCAAGTTCACCTTTCTTATTCTCTACAGCACCAGGCTCATTGGGTGATAAGTCCAGAAGATATTGTGAAGGTTCCTCTAATGATTAGATATGGCAGTACTGGACAAGAGGACAGATGGATATTTCTGTTTGCATGTGGACTCTTAACTACATAAGTGAAAGGAAGCATACAATTTAGTGATTAATCTTATTCTATTACAACTATTTTTTTTTAAAGTAAGAAAACCCCATTTGGGCATTAAAGATTACATAACTAAAACCAAAATAATAAGGATGCAGTGTTATTGTTTGTTGTCAAACTAAAGTGAAAGGGAACATGGCAATGATTCACTCATGAGGTGTTTTTATTTGTTTGCTTCTTCCAGCTTTCTTCCAATTACTTTAACCATTTTTAGGCTATAAATGTGCAAATGCTGTCATATATCACAACTTCCTTCTAAATAATTTATCTCAGCAATGCCAGGTTATTAAATAGCTCCATTGTGAATATTGTCCTCAGAAACAAATGGCATGGTTTTGCCTCTCACAACTCTCAAAATCCATGTAAGAAAGAGGAGAGGTTCTATTGAAATAATGAATTTATTGATTCAAACTCATGCTAAATCAACCGTGCAGGTTTTATGCCTTAACCAATATTTAAATAGATAATTTACTAATGCTCACTTCTCAATATAGTTGCCTTCCTATGTCATTTTTTGCAGGGGAAATTTTTAATTTTTTTGTAATATCTATTAATATATTATCCTACTGGGAAACAATCTTAAACTGACTTTGGGTATTGTTGATAGTTTTTTATAGCAGTTTTGCAGGATTTCAAATATACTTTCCCAATCCTATTTTTACATTACACAAACTGGATCTAGGCCATCAATCATTCAGTTATGATCTTTATGGTTTCTGAAGCTAAGTTTGGGGAGGTAGCAAAAGAAAGCAAACTAACACTTGGATTGCAGAATAATTATATTTCACTCATTTGATTGACACTTGACCCTTAACAGTTGAGTCTAAAGAGCTGTCTAACAATGCTTCCAAAGGTGCATAGAATTAATAGAATAATAGTAGATGAGGGGATAGCCAAAAATATGGCTTGCTTGACTGACTTGTTTTCCAAACCAGGAAGGACCATTTTTGGCAACAAAAATATTATTTGAAGCACTCTCTGATCATTTAATGTCATTGCTACTTTTATTACTAACAGGAAATGATGAAATAAAACGAGTAAAGAAAGTTTGCTGATGATGCTGTGCCTAATCAAAATGACTGCTATTACAGCAGAATATACCTTTCAATAAATTGAATAATTCAATGTGTTCTAGAAATGTCTTAGAGGTAAAACAATGCACCAACAGACCAAAATATGGTACTATACCTACCCTCTATCAATCAGCATCAGTAGGTCCCATAACGTCATCAATAGTGTCCACTCCTGATGAAAAGAAAAAGTTTTTAAAAATATATAATTAAAGTGCATTAACACACCAGGGGTGGGTTCTGGATTCTGCTACTGCCAGTTCCCTCAGGGACGTGCCAAACAGGCAGGCAGACAGGCATGTACTTGCATACGCAGTACTAAAATAAAAAGGTTCTGTGCATATGCAGAAGCAAAAAGCAAGAGAAAACCAGCTCGCAGACATGGCACGCCTGGGTCGATGCCAGTTCCAGTGACCCAGGCTGCCAAGTTATTAATGGTACTATAGAACTGGTCCAAACTGGTAGGAACCCACTGTTCTGACCCAGCTGCTGGACTACAGAACACAGCACAAACAGCTTCCGAACAAACCTTATTTTAATATTAACAAACTACTAATTATCTATCTTAGCAGTCGTTCTAAAATCAAAGAAATGATAAATGAGTCCTTTTGGTGCAATGACTGTTAATTAATCTTCTTAACAGGCAGCAATAGTCCAAGCAAAATGAACCTAAAGCCCGGCGAAGAGTCTAATAGGACACCATCTTACTATTGCAGGAAACTGGACATCTTTCAAACAAGAGATGAACAGGAGTTTGGAAATCAAAGACAAGATGTGGAATGAACGTAGTTGTTTCCTGCAAATTGGTCAGTCCTTTTCCTCACTAAAATATGCTATGGGAGTGGCCAATTATCCCCAAACCTTACTCTCAAGTAGTCTTTCTACTCAGGAGACACTCCTGCCTTTTGGCAGCTATGCGCTTAGGCATTGAGAACAGGATCCTCCTCTTTTTCTGCCCTCATGACAGCCTCTGGAAGTTCTGAAGGTCCTGGGTGAATCCTTGCCTCTAGCACTAAGTTTTCTCCAGCCTTCTCATTGTTCAACTCCGGTATCAACTGCACAGGATGCTGGCAAATCATCACACCAGCCTCCTTGCTATCTGAATCAGCTACCAGCTGCCTAGGCTGCTGGCAGGCCACAACACCAATCTCTGATACACACCCATCAACTGCCAGTCATTATTTTGGCCTTACAATAGATTTTTACATTTTTTAAAATTCATGTGCATATAACTCTAGAAACTCTCATATCTTTAAAATGCTGAAACATAGAGCAAAGACAGAAATGCCTGTCATGTATGTGTGTGCATGCGTGGCCCTGAAAGCAAACTTTTCTAGTACTAACCATCGAAAAAGAAAACACTGTCAGCCTTACATGTTTCTACCAAAATAAAAGGACAATAAACGTCTGAGCTACATCCAATATCTATATGACCCATATGGCCTGCTTCACAGGGTTTCCAAATAGGTGGCATAGAGTGGACAGAGAAGAAATGGCAGTTGCTATTCCCTAAGCAGGAAAAGAAAGAAAGAGAATGAGAGAAAGAGAGAGAGCCCAAGAAAGAAAGAAAGGAAGGAAGGAAGAAAGAAAGAAAGAAAGAAAGAAAGAAAGAAAGAAAGAAAGAAAGAAAAGAACACATTTCCCATGGCCATGTAGTCAGCATGACTATATGTTAAAGGCACACTGCTATTACCTTCCCACCAAAGTTGTACCTATTAATCTACTTGCATACTTTCAAACTGCTGGTGGGCAATAGCTGGGGCAGGAACAGGAGTTTACCCCGTTGACAAGCTCAGCATCTTTAACCATTGAGCCAACACACCCTCTTTATTCTCTAAGCAGATGGGTACAATCAATGACTCCTCTCACATTTAAAAGGTGCTTTTTACAAAGGGTGAAATTAAATTATAATAAATTGATTAGCATCTCCAGGAAAATTAGAAACACTGCTTCTTAAATAAGATTTTTTTAAAAATCTATTTTATTTTAGGCCCATTTCAAGTACTATTCAAGTCTTCTTTAAAGTCCTATTTTTAAAAGTATCATAATCTCATTTCATTCTACATTTCCACTCTCCTGTGATAAAGAAAACAATATTAATTAGGAGAAATGAATTGGTTAAATTATTTATTCATTTATTCATCAAGTACATATACATAAGTATAACATTATTTTAATACATAAATGAGTACAAATAAAAGGAAACATTTGGACAAGGATGGTAGGCAGGCTGGTGCACTTATGCATGCCCTTACAGACCTCTTAGGAATGGGATGAGGTCAACAGTAGACACCTTAAGGTTAAAATTTGGGGTTGGGGGTTGGGGAAGAGACCACAGAGTCAGGTAGTGAGTTCCAGGCATTGATCACTCTGTTGTTAAATGTTTAGTGTTTTAGGGTGTTTTAGCTGTTTTAATTAATTTCAGTTTCTCATATTGTTCTGTATTATTATGATGTAAACCGCCCTGAGTCTCAGGAGAAGGGCAGCCTAGAAATTGAATAAATATATAAACAAACAAAGTATTTTCTGAAATCAAGTTTGGAACGGTTCACTTTGAATTTGTATCTGTTGTGTGCTCGTGCATTGTTGTAGTTGAAGTAGCCGTTGACAGGTAGGACATTGTAGCAGATAATGCCATGATGATGATGAGGAGGAGGAGGAGTGGGGAAAGGGTAATTCAAACTTCATGGATGCATCTACTTGGAACTCAAGGCTCAAAAATGATTTGAAAATTGCTGTTAACTCAAAATCAAAACCGCAAAAGTGTTTTCTACCATCGTTTAAGGCACAAAGCTAAGTGATGGGAAACGATGATGAAAAAAATACCTTCAATTTAAAGGGAACAAGATAGGCGTATTCTGTACAAATTTATCTTACACAGTGGATAATTTCCTGATCATAATTTATACCTATCAACAACTTTGCTTGCTGAAATAGGAGCAGCAAATGTGGCAACAAAGAGATGCCGATATCTGTAGCTCAGGGTTCTACTTTGGAGTCCTTGGTGCTCTCTGAGTTTGGTAGCTTGCTAACAGATATTTTGTTATCAAAAGCTAAGGGCTCCCCCCCCCCTCTCTTTTTTCCTGTTATAGCTTCTTTTTCTTTTCTTTTTCTTTCCAAACTAAATTTTCAAAAACAAATAACATGAAAAAAAGTCTTTATTAATTTAAGCATTTTTATAGTGAAAGGGGCCTCTACACTGAAGTATAATTACTATCCTTTTTTGTTTCCATTTATTTGATACCTCCACTCAAGGAGTTATGTTTGGCAAGCACACAGTCAATTACAATAATGTTGATACACTTTACACTCCACCAAGTGCTTGTAATTTGAATCACATGTTAAAACTTCATGTTTCCAAGGATTGGAAAAAGCTTTTTATTCATCTTTCTATTCATTGCAAATGGAGTTTATTGTACTATACATTAATTTAATTGTATCATCCTAAATTAATAATCATATCAAGAAGAGGGCACTGTGGCTTCCCATGGCGAAGACAGCATATTCTAGAGTGGGGTCCTGAACCAAAGGATGGAAGGAGAAATTTTTCTGAATAGCCAAACGGTGCACTGGTGTGAATGTTGCACTGCATGTGCAGTTTCTGTTCTCCTGCATGCATACACATGTCCCAGTGGGTTTTTGCTTCTGCGCATTCACAGGAAACAAAATCTTGTGAGGGGATGCGCACGAGGAAATGCATACTTTTTCTTCTGTGCATATGCGGAAGCCAAAAAAAATAACTGAAATTTCACATACATGTGTGTCCCCTCATGAGATTTTGCTTCCTGTGCATGCGTAGAAGCATGCTGGGGCGCACACATGCACATGCAGGAGAAGTGAAGCTGCACACATAGTGCACGGTAGCGGTGGTAATGGAAATCCACCCCCAGTTAGACGATATAGTTTTAGTCTAGAGAGATTCTGTCTATTAAATGTAAGCAAATAAAGCACTGTTAGTTTCAATGTCTTCAAGCTTAGGTCTGCTAATATAACTGAAAATCAGAAGATAACCAGGAAAAAGAGATAGGTAAATAGGTCACTGTTGGTCTCTCTCTGACTCCATCCATACATGTATCTAAACAAGCAAAAAACCCTCTGGCAGTTTCTTTTTTCTGTCACTGTGATGATTCTTTCATCTTATCCTCAACCCAGTGAGACAGTCTTAAGCTGTCCATAGCTATACTGATAGTCAAAATAGTTTCTTCCCTCTTCATAGAAACAATAGAAATTGATTGTTTTCGTCTTGGCTACCATTTATTTATTTATTTATTTATTTATTTATTTATTTATTTATTTATTTATTTATTTATTTATTTATTTATTTATTTATTTATTTATTTATTTATTTATTTATTTATTTATTTATTTATTTATTTATTTATTTATTTATTTATTTATTTATTTATTTATTTATTTATTTATTTATTTTGTCCAATACACAATAATACACAATGAAGGTTATAGAGGATATAGTAGAGAAGAAATATGAGATATAGGAGAAACTATAGGACAGGGACGGAAGGCACTCTAAGGCGCTTATGTACGGCCCTTACTGACCTCTTAGGAATCTGGAGAGGTCAACCATGGATAGCCTAAGGGTAAAATGTTGGGGGTTAGGGGATGATATTACAGAGTCCGGTAATGAGTTCCATGCTTCGACAACCTGATTACTAAAGTTATATTTTTTACAGTCAAGTTTGGAGCGATTAATATTAAGCTTGAATCTGTTGTGTGCTCTTGTGTTGTTGTGGTTGAAGCTGAAGTAGTCTTTGACAGGCAGGATATTGCAGTTTATGATCTTGTGGGCAATATTTGATCATGTTTAAGGCATCGTAGTTCTAAGCTTTCAAGACCCAGGATTGTAAGTCTAGTTTCGTAGGGTATTCTGTTTCGAGTGGAGGAATGAAGGGCTCTTCTTGTGAAGCATCTTTGAACATTTTCAAGGGTGTTAATGTCTGAGATGTGATATGGGTTCCAAACAGATGAGCTGTATTTGAGGCTGGGTCTAGTGAAAGTTTTGTAAGCTCTGGTAATTAGTGTGAGATTTCCAGAGCAGAAGCTAGGTAGGATTAGATTAACAACTCTTGAGGCCTTCTTAATGATGTTGTTGCAATGGTCTTTGGCACTTAGATCTTTAGTTGTTAGTATTCAGAGGTCCTTGACCGAGTGGAGATTATCTGTGATAATTTGTTTATTAAGTTTGTATTTGAAGTTCTGATTCTTTTTGCCGATGTGTAGGACAGAGCATTTGCTGGTTGAGATTTGGAGTTGCCATGTGTTGGACCAGTCAGAAACTGAGCCTAGGTCTTTTTGTAGAATAGTTGTATTATCAGTGGTGTTGAAGAGTTTTACATCGTCTGCAAAAAGAACACCGTTGCTTGTGATGAGATCGCAAATGTTGTTGATGTAGAGAATGAAGAGCGTAGGTCCCAGTACACTACCTTGGGGGACACCGCTTTTAACAGGGACGGATGTGGATATGGAGCTTCCTCTTTTGACCACTTGTTGCCTGTTAGACAGCAATGCAGTAATCCAGCTATGGAGGGATCAGATGAGACTTAAATGAATTTATTTCCTGTATCCCCACATGAATTGGTTCCTGGTTGCCCAAATTAAGGGTCACATTTAAGATCAGTTCATGCTTCCACTAGGATGTCTCTCTCAAGAAGCTCAGGAAAGAAAGGGGGAAATACAGAGGAAAGAGCAGCAGAAAGAGAGAGAAAATGTCAGAAAGCTAATAGCAATCAATGTTTATTTTTTGCGCTGCCTACTACCTGCATACAAACCTCAACAGATCATCTCTAAGACAAAAGAGCCTTTGATTATTCAGATGATTCAGAATGTCTTATCCGAGCATAACTATAGAACCTTACTGTATTTTGAATTTTCTGATTTCACTAGGCAATCCTATTGGGAAGGGCTGTTGACCCTTCATGTCAGTTTCACAGCTTCAGCTTTCAAACCACATGCTGGATAGCAGATATCATGGCAGGGAATCAGCTTCCCAATAGAAAAAGAAAGAGTGGGAGACATTCAGCAGTTGGAAATTGCTATGAAAGGCACATATGTTAGAAGTGGAATAATTCTCATACCGATGTACAATATGATATACAAGGTCTTGAAATAGCTTCTCTCTGCAAACAACAACATTTACTTATCAAAATAAAAGCTCAGGTTTTCTCGAGTACTATATTCTCTATTGTAGAACCGCTCTGCCTTAGAAATACACACAATATTTTATCTTATCTTTTCTTTTAGGTACACTGAAAGCATGTGCAAAAGAACTTTTCTTTTATATACACTGAGAGTATACGCACCAAGATTAATTCTTTGTGTGTCCAATCACACTTGGCCAATAAAATTCTATTCTATTCTATTCTATTCTTATGAAATAAGGAACACAGATAAGGACTATAATTCATTCAAATTCAGACAAAAATAAACTCCTTAAAGAAATTGACATCAATGCCCGACCAGCGGTTTAAACTGCCGGCCAAAATTACCCCCGGAGCAGGGGGACACTGCTGGCGGCTCCACAGAGCCCCGAACTTCCGGTTTCCGGCAAAACTGGAAGTTCGGCTTCTGGCAGCATGCCAGGAAGGCGCACTGCATTCTGGGGGCAAGGAGAGGTATGGATCGCCCTATTTAAGGGCGATCCGAGCTGGACCTCCTCCTTGCCGGCTGCCCCTGCGAAGTGAACACCCTCCCACCCTCTGCTGTCAACAGTGTGTCCTTAGGAGGTCGCTTCGGGGCCGAATAGGAATTTTTTGCGGCCTCCCCTTTAGAGGCGGCCATTTTTCGCCTATTCCACACTGACGGTATGGATGGATTTGTTAGGGGGTGCGGCGCACATAGATTTCAGAATAGGCCTCCCTTTGGTCACTGGGGTTTGGCAGGTTAGGGGCGGAAATGGGCAATTAGAAGCGACGTCGGGAATTGGAGAGAGGATGTCCATGGGAATCACTGGATCCAATTTTCCTCCCACACAACTAAGGGGCGTGTCTTGGATCCAGGTGAAGGTGGCTACCTTCACCTGGTTCAGCAAGGAGTTATGCCCAATGTTGCCAAGGAAGTTTCTGGCAGGAATTTCCGCCCCATTAGTTTTGGCCTCTGCAGGTCCTTAGTTATGTTGAATTTAAATATTTAAATTTACGTATTTAAAGTTATGTTATTTAAATTTATGTTAATTTAATAAAATGACCCTTTATTTAATCCACAATATGTCTCAGCGTCTTTATTCCACTTCCGGGGCAATAACGGTTAGCAATTTTCTGAAGGTGGAGAAAACCACTGCTCCCTTTTGCTGAAAAAATGAATTGGTGAGATGTCAATTTTTTTGTTTTTAAGTGGCATGTAGTATTTGACAGAAGAGAGGAATTGCAGTATTCCTATATTCCAAAGATGAATCAAGCAACAATAAACAAAGATAGATAGATGAAAGATATCTTCACCATGTCTCTTATTAATTAAAATGTGATAACCAAAATTATGACGTGTTCACTAAATTGCTAACCAGATTGCACTAAGAACAACAAAAATGATTAGGCGGCTGGAAGCTAAACATAATGAAGAATGATTACAGGAGTTGGGCATGTTTAGTCTACTGAAAAGAAGGACTGGGGTGACATGATAGCAGAGATTCAATATTTGATGGACTCTTACAAAGATGAGGGGGTCAAATCATTTTCCAAAACACAAGAAGGCAATACAATCTAGAACTAAGGAGAAACCTCCTAACAATGAGAAAAATAAACTAATGGAATAGCTTGGCTTCAGAAGTTATGGATACGTCATCACTGGAGATTTTCTAAAAGACATTGGACAACTACAGTATTTTTCTAGAATAGGCACTACTTCTTGAGGAGGGGATTGGGACTCAAAGACCTGCAAATATAAAATAATTAATAATTAAATAAATAAACTATAACTATAAAACTTAATGTCTAAACTGCACTGGCTTTACTTGGATAAACTTACATCCAGCAACAGTACCTTTAACACCAGTGGTCCCCAAACTATGGCCCGCGGGCCACATGTGGCCCACTGAGGCCATTTATCCGGCCCGCCAGTGAGTGACAAGAGCACAGGGAAAAAAGAGAAAGAAAGAAAGAAAAGGGAAAGAGAGGGAGGGAAGGAGAAGTGGAGAAGAATGAAGGAGGGAAGGAAGGAAGGAAAGAAAGAAGGAGAAATGGAGGGAACAAGGAAGGAAGGAAGGAAGGAAGGAAGGAAGGAAAGAAGGAAGGATGAAATGGAGGGACAGAGGAAGGAAGGACTGTTTGGGGGGGGTGTAATTTTTTTTAACTTTTTTCTCAACATACATTCAAACAACACAGTGTACCATCTAATTTTCCATGAATAAAATGTGGTATTTTGTTAGTAACTAATATCAATCATCAAAAAAGTTGCAAAAGGTTTTTTTTCTAATTTTGTCATCCAGTTACATTCATTTTCTTTTAATTAAATTCCCTCCTTAATGTTCCTTCAAAAGTGCAACACCAATTATATTTCTAACATATTAACCATTATGCCAAAGTGCTTCCTTCTTTCTTTGTACATTTTTCATAAACCAAAACAACCTTGTATAGCCAATCAGATTTTAACAAAAGAAAATTAAAAACAAAACATAAACATATATGAATTTCAGATCTTCTCCCCCCTCTAAATAGTACGTTCCCATTTTGTTTTTTACTTTAAAACAAAGTATGTGCAGTGTGCATAGGGATTTGTTCATAGTTTTTTTTTTGTAGTCCGGCCCTCCAACAGCCCAAGGGACAGTGAACTGGCCCCCTGTGTAAAAAGTTTGGGGACCCTTGTTTAACACCAACAAACAGCAACATCTGCTTTTCCCAAGTCCTTGGGAAAGACTCAATAGGTAGATTAAAATTCCAAACTATCTGATTCATTATGCCATGAACCACCATCATAATAATAAGGGAACTGCCCAAATCAGGGACAAAACAATTAGCTTTTACTTGACAAGATTATTTCTCTCCTAATTATCTCCTAATTGACAAGGTTTTGGAAAGCTGCAAGAGAATGAAAACAAACTTGGATATACAGTGGTCCCTCGATCATCGCGAGGGTTCTGTTCCAGGACCCCACGCGACGATCGATTTTTCGCGAAGTAGCGGTGCGGAAGTAAAAACACCATCTGCGCATGCGCAGATGGTGTTTTTACTTCCACCGCAGCAGCGAGGAGCCGAAGATTGGGGTTTCCCCGCCGCCTCGCTGCTGCCGCTTGTCCGCGCGCGCGCCGCCTGGCCTTCGCCCGCCCACCCCGTTGCTCTTATTGCTTCCCAGCTGGGAAGCGGCCCCCGCGCGCGCGCCGCCCGGCCTTCGCCCGCCCACCCCGTTGCTCTTATTGCTTCCCAGCTGGGAAGCGGCCCCCGCGCGCACGCCGCCCGGCCTTCCCCCGCCCACCCCGTTGCTCTTATTGCTTCCCAGCTGGGAAGCGGCCCCCGCGCGCGCGCCGCCCGGCCTTCCCCTGCCCACCCTGTTGCTCTTATTGCTTCCCAGCTGGGGAAACTCCACCATCTACGCATGCGTGGCAATAGAAAAAAAGGGCACGCATGCGCAGATGGTGTTGTTTACTTCCGGGTTGAAAACTCGCGATATAGCCCTTTCGCGATGCTCGAGGACGCGAAACTCGAGGGATCACTGTACATTGGATTTGTTCAGGGTAAACTTCAAAAATTTTAGCAAGGGGTTCTCTGCCCAGTTGCTAGGTAGGCATGGCCACAGTGGGAATGGGGCATCATTTGATTTGGGGCATCATTTGAACATCATCAGCTTTGAAAAAAAATCATCATCAGTGAATTGCAAAAGACAGCTTTATCATCTTGCAATGATACCTTTAATATTATTAAACAACATCCAACTACCCATATCTTGGGAAGGAATTGATAGGTCAATAAAAATGGCAAATTCTATCTAAACATATGGCTGACTGTGAAACTAACTATAATGATGATGGTGATGGTGATGATGATAATGATTGTTATTTTAAAAAAATAGTTTTAGAGAATTTTTAAGATGAGCTTTAATTTCCTAGTTTTTCCAACACCATCATTGGGCCATCATTTTACCTTTCTATTTCAGTGGAGTTTAAATTATTATTTCCAAAAGCTATATGGACCTACATGGCTTTGCCTAAAAAGCAGTTTGGGAAGTTTGGAGAAGGAAAGTTAAATTTTGTCACAGAATTGTGCAGCGGGCTTTCAAATAAAACCAGGGACACCAATACGAAATTGTAGTTTTATATAAATAAATATTTTATTTATTTTACAACTATATGCACAGCAAACTAGATAGTCAAACAGGACCATCACAAAGTAAATCACAGAGCACACAAAAGACAAGGGGGGAGGGGGGAGAAACTCCACCCTTCAAAACCATAGTAACCAATCACAGTGCAGTCTGCCTGACATAGGAGCCAACATTCTGGTACCAATCAACCATAACTTGTGTTCTGGCTCACTGCACAATCCCACTGCTCCAGCTACTAAATTTAAATATCTTCAAAAATTTAATATCTATTTCAATGAGACATGGACACCCACGGATCAATCTAGTTTAAGAATTGCAAGTAACTCTCCTTTTTTAAACTGACAGGCAAAAGACTAAGCCCCCGCCCCCCTCGGTAATGCATTTCTAAAAGCAGAAACATCTCCATTTATGTTATTCAGGACAGTTCTTTGCTGTTACCTTGAATTTTACAATAATTTAATTTTACTTTTGTTTATGACCTTGCTTTTAAATAGGTTGCACAGCATCAAACTACAACTTTCTGCCATGTTGACTATTTTGTAAGGCATCATTAGTGACATTTGTTATCAACAACAGCATAAAGCTTATGTCTCTGGGAAGCTTTTTAATAATGCATTGCCTTCTAATGATTTTAGCCAACAAGAGAGGCATTGATAAATTTCAGTCCAGCCTGCAACAGTATGGTTTACAATGAGATATTGAACACTATGCTGTAGAATGCTTTTACTCAATAAGATTTCCCCCAAAAAAGTCTCTTGTTAGGCAAAAAAAATTGTTATCCATGCAACAATTTTTAAAGGCAGGCGAGAAATAACAATTTCCAAAAAAGGTAAATATACTTGGCATGCTAATTTCCTAGAGATATTGATTCTTTTTAGCAATAGTGATCCAGGAAACTATCCTTTATTACACTTCTTGTATAGATATTATTTTTAACCATGGATATTAGGCTTCTGGGAACACATAGATTGCCAGGGCTGTTTGTTATACACAGCTTACATATCAAAATCAAGTAATTTAAACTGTCTATTAGCCTTTGGGATATATTATTTTTTGCTTAAAGATTAGGCTAAATTTAACAAAACAAAACAAAGAACAAAAGCTCATTAACAATAGGGATCCACCAGGATTAAATCTGTTAAGTGTGAATTTGGTTCAGTTTGGGATAACATTGGAGTATCCTGTTCCCTCTGCTGACTATGATGAATTCTCACTAAACCATTCTATTACATCTCACATTTCTTCAGGATCAAAAACTTTGATTCTGAAAAACCACCAAACATCATACGAAATAGCAATGCCCAGAAAAGGTTCAGCACTATCCAGAGGGGAAGAGGACTTCTAGAGTTGATATACCATCAAAACATGTAATAAAATGCTGAAATTAATAGGCTTATAATGGAATTGAAAGATAGGAATGAAATGGAATACTTTGAAATCTGGGATAAATTGTACCATTGGTGGGAATCGAGAACTGTTGGGATTATGAATTAGCGACAAGTTGGAAATGTATAAATTCTTGTTAGCGAATTAGAAAAAATGGATTTAGTGTTGTATATAAAGTTTGGATATATTTATATAGAGATAAAGAATTGTATTTAGGAGGAGAAATAACTTGATGGAAATGTTTAAACTGGAATGTGACCTCATGTCCAATGTTTTTCTTTTTAAATTGTATTATAAATAAACTTTTTTTTAAAGGTAATTTTTATTTTTACTGTATTAATTTGACTTTGAATTAGTCACACCTAGTCGCCCAAATCACACAGGACTCCTGTGCCTGATTATTTCAGTTATGACATATGTTTTTTCTCCTAAAGGATTGCAAGTCCATAAACAAAAAAGTAGATGTTCTAGTTCCCAAACTTAAGAGCCAGGCATTCAAGAAGTGTCCATGTTGTTGAGATTCATATCCCTATTTATACATCCAGACAGAAGTTCAGAACCTGAAACTCAGATGATGGAGAAGAACATTTCATATAGATGTTAAACATTAATGAAACAAAATTGTGCTTTATTACATTAAACTGCAAAAATGCTAAAGGACAGAGGCACAAACAAAAGAACACTACATATCAGCCTCCAGTTGAAAGAATTGTTAAATATGGCCAATAAACGGGCAGGGATATTTGTGCAGTTTAAGTGTATAACTTGAGTTTTGAAATTAAAGTAGGGTTTCACAGCTGCTGTTTCTTGGCAAAATGACTTCTGAGTAGTGCCATATGACAGAGTGAATTTGTACTGGAGTTTCACTAATCATGTTGTGGGCATTCTGCTCCATTGAACACTGCCAGCATATGAGGAAGTGACATCTCTTGTCACATTCATCTTCAGTTCTGTTCTAAGCTAACAACAAGACAAAGGGTCTGCAAATACTCATTGTCACTCAAGACATTACCTGGAAGTTATTTCACCAATTTACCACAAACTTACATTTAGTTGCTCTGAATATATAAAATTGGTGGGATACCAAAAGTAATTGTATTTTGCTACTTCTACTAAACCATAATTAGGCACAAATTAAATCAAAGTTGAATCATTAACATTCATCAGCAGTCTTTCATATTCTTCCCTCACTGGTTTACTACTAAAAATAAAACCCGTACAATATGCCCGGTATTTTTAATATAATCCATATGTATTTTTTTCCATTTCTATGTAACCAGGGGATAGAATTGAGTTAAGTAGAAACCAAAGTGAGTGTGAAAGATTGTGATTCTAATATGTCTCCATAATTAAAACTATGCTATTATCTAATTTTCCATCTAATGATACTATTATGGAGTCCTACATATTAAGTATGAAGCATATCACCTAATTATTGATTAGCTATAAATCATTTGTATGTAGGTTTTGTTTGCTTGGTTAACATTATTTCTTTATGCTTCAAGCAATTAATTACAATTTATTGTAGCATATCTGGAAAATAAATAGTGGAAGTTCTATAGCAGTGGTTCCCAACCTTTTTTTACCCATGCTCTAAAATCCTGATGCCCTCTGCCCCCCATGACATATTATTTATTTATTGATTTATTTTGTCCAATACACAGTGAGGGTTTTAGTGGGTATATATATGAATAAATTAACTGCCTTGAAATGGCCCTGGGTTGGGCCTAGAGGCAAAAAGGAGCTGTGACGTTCCTTCAATATACCAGGGTGATCCAACAGAAAAAACATATAGCCCCTCCCTGGTACAAAGGTGAAGGGATCAGATCTGGTGGCCTAGAGGTTAATTCTCTGCCTTACAAGGCAGAGGCCCCAGGATCAAATCCCAGTAAGGGTATGGCTAGCTGATGAGGCCAGAACAAGGCCAAAATAGCGCTATCCTAGTCTCCCTTAATTTTAAATATTCAGCAAAAATATGTGATACATGTATGTATATATGTATGTATGTATGTATATATGTGTGTGTACACACACACACACACACACACACATCATAAAATACATGATGAAGGTTATAGAGGAGATACTCATAATAAAATATATCTTTGAAAGAATAGAAAAGAAGATATAGGAATATAACATATCAATGAAAGAATAGAAGAAGAGATATAGGGATAGAAGAGAGTTATAGGAGATATAGGAGAGCAATAGGACAGGGGACGGAAGGCACTCTAGTGCACTTGTACTTGCCCCTTACTGACCTCTTAGGAATCTGGATAGGTCAACCATGGATAATCTAAGGGTAAAGTGTTGGGGGTTTGGGGATGACACTATGGAGTCCGGTAATGAGTTCCATGCTTCGACAACTCGGTTACTGAAGACATATTTTTTACAGTTAAGTTTAAATCTGTTGTGTGCTCTTGTGTTGTTGTGGTTGAAGCTGAAGTAGTCGCCGACAGGCAGGACATTGCAGCATATGATCTTGTGAGCAATACTTAGATCTTGTTTAAGGCGTCTTAGTTCTAAGCTTTCTAGGCCCAGGAGTGAAGTCTTATTCATGTGGAGGAAGCTTGGTTAACTTGGTTTAAACAAGGTTCCAGTTGCCCCTATTAAAAATGAAATCCTGCCCCCCATGGGGCATTTTCCCAATTTTGGGAACCAGTTTATCCCAGCATGAAATGCATGAAGATGAGACAAGTTGCTTTTGCTTTACCTTATGTGATATTATATTCACTGTCTGAATATACAGCAAACAGGTGTAAAAGCACAACACATAAAAATTCCAGTTAAATTTGATTGATGCCTAACAATAAATAAAAAATTTCCCAAGTTGGTTGTTCAGCATTGCAGTTATTGATGTGAAAGTCTAGGAAAGCGATGAATATACAACCTTCCCTTGTGTTTAGATCAAAGTTCATCACTGACTGAATTATTATTTCCTAGTAAACTTTGCAATTGAAAATCAGCTTTGTAAAAAAATTCTCTTCTCCCTTCTCATTTTGCTTCATCTTGAGAATTTTAAACACAGCAGTAGTGTGTTTAATCAGATCCTTGTTAAACTTACAGGATTTATATAAAACTAAATTCATTTATGGGTTTGGTTTTTTTCAATTTTTAGTCCTGCCTTTTCTTCCTCCTTTTCACAGCTGTCTATTACAAAACGTCTTATCTTTAGAGAAGACTAACCCACAATATGGGTTGAATAGCTCTACCCTTGTTGTTCATTTCAGGCTACGACCATATAATGTTTCTTTGTGAGTATTCTGCTTCTTACTTCCTTTATGTCACATTAATTTTGCCAGATTATAAATATGTTTTCTATGTAGATGCATTGACTTTCTTCTTTTTCATTACCAGAAATCTTTACAGCTGTATTTCCTATTTTAGGGAATCACATCCACTTTAAGCTATTCCTCCAGCTAGATTCTCTTATTAGGTTTTATTAAAATATGACTTCTTGCTCTCCAAGACATTATTCAACTATATACATCTTTCCCTTAAATGTGATCATTTCCTCCTTATGTTCCTGCTACTTACACTAGGCTCTAATATTTGTCTAAAAGCATTACTATTAAAAAAACAACAACAACAAATATAACACACATTTTTCTCTCCTGAAATGGTACAATCCAGAAAAAGTGGGATGGGCCTTGATTTTCCAAGAGCTATTAAGCTATCAATATGGGGTTTATACCTGTACCTCAATAGTACTATTATAGTACTGACTTCCTAACCTAAACTATTTTTTTCTTCCAATTCTATACAGAAATCATAAATCATTAAGCATATGTTTTCCATGCAACAATTTTCTATCAAATTTAAATATTCTCTGCAAAGTTAGTCAAAAGTACACACATGGCAATTATCAGCTAGACAGACTTAAGCCATTATTCAAACTTTTGAAATGTCTGCTGACATTTTCTGTCTGCTTGCAATCAAGAAAAAATGGTCGGTATTTGCTCATTAAATGCACTAGAACGCAAGCAAATAAATAAAATGCTTTGATCCATTTGATAATAACATTCCTGTTTTGTTTTTGTTTTGTTAGCATTTATCAGAAAGCTTTTTTTAATACAGAAGCAGAGCCAGCCTTGCCTTCATACTATCCAACACCATCTGATTGCCAACAGCATATATAGTGCCTATAATCTCTCATGTGTATTTTTAGAACAATATGAGCAAATAGACAAGCTTTTATGAAAAAGTTTAAAACTGTCACGGAAGTATAAAAGTGGATGAATCGGTATATTTTCAGAGCTTGTATTGCTACCATATGTTGTTTTGTGGATCAAATCTATCCTTTCCCTGTATTATCTTTATTGTACTGTATAAAAAGAAATCTGATTCAAAGGTTGGATTTAGTGCAAATCTGTACACATATGCCTCTCTCTCAAAATATACAGATTAACTTCCTTTTAAAAGCTTTTAGACAGCTTCAAACTGCAATGCAATATTCAGGGAAATGCAAACGTTGGTGAATAGCTCACTCTGCATGTTAGAAGGCCAGAAATCAGCTTAGTGGATATTGGAATGTGCAAATCACTATCTTTCATGAACAGAATATGAATGTGTAGAAATTGATGGGGCCTCCTTTTGCTTCTCCAAATTCTCCATGCTGATGAGGTAAGGAGATACCACCTCAATCAACTAAATGTGTTCATAATTAGAGATAGGGAAAAATTAATAATTTTTTTAGCTTGCACTGAACTATAAACACATTTAATTGATAATTTCAAAGTACAGTGATCCCCCGATTATCGCGAGGGTTCCGTTCCAAGACCCCTCGCAATAATCGATATTTCGGGATGTAGTGGTGCGGAAGTAAAAACACCATCTGCGCATGCGCGCCCCTTTTTCCATGGCCGCACATGCGCAGATGGTGGAGTTTGCGTGTGGGCGGCGGGGAAGACCAGGCAACGGGGAAACCCCATCTTCGGCTCCTCGCTGCTGCCGCGCTGCGGAGCAGATCAGCTGTTGGGTGGCCGAAGGAACCTTCCCTGGGTCTTCCCGCCGCCCAGGCAAAGGGGAAACCCCAAGATCGCTTGCCGCTTGCCCGTCACCCGCTCGCCCGGCCGCTCGCTTGCCGCTTGCCCGTTCGCCCGCCCGCCTGCTCGCTTGCCGCTTGCCCATCACCCGCTCGCCTGGCCGCTCGCTTGCCGCTTGCCGCTTGCCCGTTCGCCCGGCTGCTCGCTTGCCGCTTGAGAGCAAGAGGGGGAGAGATAGAGAAAGAGAGAGAAGGAAAGAAAGAGATGAGAGAGGGAGGAAGAGAGTGTGAGAGAGGAAGAAGCAAGATAGAGAAAGAGAGAGAGAAAGAAAGATGAGAAAGGAAGGGTCATCGGGTGGAAAGATGAGAAAGGAAAGTCATCGGGTGGAAAAATCGCGATATAGCCTTTCGCAATGATCGGGATCGCGAAACTCGGGGGATCACTGGGGTAGTGCATGATTTGCCCTGATTCCTTCAGGATTGGGCAGCATAGAAGTCGAATGAATGAATGAATGAATGAATGAATGAATGAATGAATGAATGAATGAATAAAGAAAGAAAGAAAGAAAGAAATTCATAATTTTCTGAAGTTTGCAAGTGAAAAAGGTATGTTTTAAGCATCTTACGAAGAATCTAATATTGCATTGCAAAGATGTATAGACTCTTGAAAATAGATAATGAACAAAAGTTATTATGTTAGGAGAATTATTTTGCAAGGCCTTTGACCATTAGATAATATTGCAAGCAATAATCAAAATCTGGTGAAACACATAGGAAAACACCTAGCAATTTTAGGGCAAGTTTTGAAAGGAATACATCAAGTTTGACAAACTGATTTTTTGTGTGTGTGTATGTGTGTGATGTGTACATGTATGTTCAGGGGTGAGCTACTGCCCGGATGGGGACGACAACACAGTGGGGTAGCAAAACTGGAGCTCCGCCCCAGAGCACCCAATTTGCACTGGAAGATGTTGAAAGAAAATGCAGGGCGTCCTGCATAAGCCACACCCTCAGTGTGGTAGTAAAATTTTTGTTGCCATTCACTATGTATGTTTATATGCTTATCTAAATACTGCCCAGGTAAGTATGAAAGGGAGGGAGGGAGGGAGGGAGGGAAAGTGATAGAGACAGAGAGATTCAACCAACTTGCAAAAATGAGAAATAAAGTCTAAATAAATAAAGTCTAATGTTAAAGTTATGAGAGTTACTTCCCCAAATCCCCATAACTTTAACCTTAGACCCTTGACAGGAAACCTATGGCATTCATGGCACCCATGCCACAAGTGGCATGTGGAGCCATATATGCTGGCCCATGAGCCATTGCCCTAGCTCAGCTCAAGCATGCATGTGCATGCCAGCCAGCTGATTTTTGGCTCATGCAGAGACTGTGTTCTGAGACTGGGAAGTCTCTGGAGCCTGGGGAGGGCAAAAAATGAGTCTACAGGACCTATAAAAAGTTGGGAAATGGGGGAGGGGTTATGCATGATGTGGGGGAGGGGCAGCATGGGGACATTGAATTATGGATGTAGGCACTTGTGCACTTTTGGCAACCGAAGAAAAAAAGGTTAGCCATCACTGCCTTAGACTGTCTTCTGTTGACCTCACCTCACTAATTAATTAACCTTACACCAATGTGAAAATGACCATTGCAAAGTCCAAGCATGCATACTCAGAATTCAGCAACTTCAGAGGTTCTTATTTTTTACTGACTTCAGCTTTACTCAGAATTGCAAGTTTAACCTTCTCTTGACCCTTACAAAGTAAAATGTGATTGTGGATTAATACCATATGAATCAAATGGTTTCTGTAGTGCAGTTCTATGAAAATGCACTTGGAAGTAATTCCCATTGCCTTCACATAAGCACACACAGAATTGTAGCCCTAGAGATGTGTCAAAGGCACCAAATTTAAAATTTGTTTTAACATACATTTCAAATCCTCTCAACATCAAACACTGCTTGACTTTTTCTAACTTACTTTTGAGTCATAGCAGAAAAGTAAGAGTTGAGATTCCTTTTTTTTTTAGAATAGAATCTTTATTGGTTAAGTGTGATTGGACACAAAATGAATTTGTATTTGGTGGCAATGTTCCCTCTAATTTTTTTTCGGGGTGAGCGGAAAAGTATAGTGTCTGAGCGGCAGTCCCCTTGGGACTGGGCGGCATAGAAGTATAAATAAATAAATAAACAAACAAACAAACAAACAAATAATAAATAAACAAACAAACAAACAAACAAACAAGAAAAAAATCCCTTCTTTTTTATTAAAAGAAATTAATAATAAAACAAAACCAAAATCTATTACTATTAAAACTAAAACAACCAGCAAAACCAAAAACATAACTATTAATAAAAACAGGTGAGGGCTGGGTTTTGTTTCTCTGTCATTATTTAAGTGCTTTTACCATATGCTTTAAATCAAGAGTCACTTCTCTCTCTGTTTCTCTCTTTCCTGTCATTCTCTGCCTCAATTCTCTCTCTCTTGTTCTCTTTCTCTCTCTTGTTTTCTCTCTCTCTCTCTCTCTTGCTTTCTCTCTCTCTCTCACTCTTTCTTGTTTTCTTTCTCTCTCCCTCTCTTACTTTCTCTCTCTCATGCTTTCTCTCTTGTTTTGTCTCTCTCTCTCTTGCTTTCTCTCTCACACACACTTTCTCTTCTTCTCTCTCTCTTCCTATCTCTGTTTCCCTCTCTCTCTCCTCCCCTCTTTCTTTCTCTCTCTCTTTCTCACTTTCTCTCTATCTCACTATGTCTGTTGCTCTCACTCTCTCTCTATTCTCTCTATCTCTCTCTTCCTTTCTTCTCTGTGGAGGCCGGCAAAGGTTTTTATTTTGAATGGCAGGGGGATGGGGAGCACACACACAAGCGTTCCGACATTCCAAATCACCTTCACCTGCCTCCACTGTGAGAAGAATGCCCACCCGTTTCTCCTGTAGCCCCTTCGCCGACAGCTGGGATGAAAGCGCTCTTGGCGAAGGGACTGTGAGAGGGGAAGGGCAGGCGTTCTCAAAGCGGCTAGCAGCAAGATCGGGAGGACGAGAAGCCACCGCCACCAGCGCCACTGCAGCCACCGCCGTGGGAGGAGCCATGCCCCAAGGCGGGAAGTGGAGGAGGAGAAAAAGGGGCAGATCGGGCGTGTGAGCAGGGGGCAGTGGTGAGAAGCCAGAGGCGCGAGGGGGCCGGAGGCGCTGGAGGGGCGAGGGCATCCATGGCTCCTTGCACAGCCTTGGAAAAGGGGGCACGCGGGTGCGTGGCCGTGCACCTTAAAGGGTACATTGTTTGGTGGATATGCTCTTTGTGTACATAAAAGAAAATATACATTTGTCAAGAATCATGAGGTACAACACAATGACTGTTATAGCGGTCAAATAAGCAATGAGGAAACAATCAATATTAATAAAAATCTTAAGGATACAAGCAACAAATTAAAGTCATACAGTCATAAGTGGGAGGAAATGGATGATAGGAATGATGAGAAAAAACTAGCAGTAATAGTAGTGCAGACTTAGTAAATAGTTTGACAGTGTTGAGGGAATTATTTGTTTAGCAGAGTGATGGCGTTCAGGAAAAAACTGTTCTTGTGTCTAGTTGTCTTGGTGTGCAGTGATCTGTAGCGACGTTTTGAAGGTAGGAGTTGAAATAGTTTATGTCCAGGATGCGAGGGGTCAGTAAATATTTTAACAGCCCTCTTTTTGACTTGTGCAGTATACAGGTCCTCAATGGAAGGCAGTTTGGCAGTAATTGTTTTTTCTGCAGTTCTGATTATCCTCTGAAGTCTGCATCAATCTTGTTGGATTGCAGAACCAAAACAGACAGATGACAGTCTCAATGATTCCCATGCAATTAGCTTTAGTTTATTGTTCCCCACTGATCTTCAGATTAACTTGAGCAGCCTAGTATATGCATGCAACATTTCTGATGCAACATCAGAAATGTTGCTGCTTGGTATTGGCTTATTTCAACTGCAGTTCCTTAATATCTTTCCTCCAAATGTCACTCCTATGCCCACCTTCTGATCTCATAAAAACAAAGAACAAATGGTATCCTCCCCATTTTGGAAAAGCTGATTTAGTTTCTGTATGTAAAATCATGCTCCCATTAGAAACTTAAAGTGTACAGATAATAAAAGCAGCCAACAAAGTTCTAAAAAAGGGTAAGCTGTTTGATTCATTGTTCATCCAGTGAAAATAAGAAGGAAAATGTATAACTGTTTTAAATAGAATTTTAATTTCTAAGGCTTAACTTACTAATCAACAATAATTAATGGCTTGTTTGATGGTTAAATGTCAAGAGAGAGAGGCCAGTATTTTCTTTAATGTGTTAACAAATGTACTTCAAGCTATATTAGTAATATTTTCCCCCTTTGTAGAAAACTATAATTAACAGTGTATTAGTAAGTATCAACTCATTTTGCAAAAGAAGGGCAACAATAAAGCTGGTATACTTAACCCTACATATTATCAGACAATGGAGAAAGAATTTTCCTAGCATGCAATATTTTTCTCCCGCCCAGCCACACGTTTGAGGATTTACAAAGTCTTGAATTCTTTCAAAAGTCCTAGAAGACACTTTAGAGTACTGGCATCCCTTTAATACATCCAACACAGACATGCATTTGGTTTAATCCAACCTGTGTAACTTTGCATGGAAATAAGCTTCCAAGACTATCAATTGGTTATACTGTATCGGGAACCACAATTGATTTTTCACTCCCCTACCCTAACTCCTTGATAATCAATTCTCTTTAAGAACACAAGGGGTCTCTCTAACATTGAGGCCAAGAATGGCTTAGTAATAGTAAGAAGGTACCAGTCAATATAAAAGAAATCAAATTAAAGAATAAGTGAGTTAAACTTCAACTCCAGTTGTGCCCTGAGTATTGGGTCTATTTGTGGTGATGTGAGTCCTGATATTGAGGCCCTGAGATGAAGAGAATACTTGCAATACTGGGAAGTCTTCTGCTTCCAAAGCTTCTTGTTACTGTCTGTCTTTTTCCAACATAAGGAACCCAAGGGAAGGTTCAACAGCAGTGAAATCAAGCAGCACAATTGGTTTGTGTTTCTTCAAAGTGGTCCTTTGAAAATTAGGCAAACCTTCAATAGAGTGCTTTGAGGTGTAGTTGGGGCTGCTTTCATTACTATGATTCCTCAAGAGTAAGGTGACCAGATTTTTACAGTGGTAAATTGGGACACCAGTGGGGGTGGGGGTGGGTGTTGGGTTCCGTGATTAAAAATTTGGTCTATGAAATAAATAAATAAATTAGTTACTTAAATTATCTGAGATGAGTCAAGCTATTCTCCAAAACACCTGAGGATAAGACAAGAAGCAATGTGTGGAAACTAAACAAGGTGAGAAGCAACTTAGAATAAGGAGAAAATTCCTGACAGTTAAAACAATGAGTGAATCCGTGGAACAGTCTACCACCAGAAGTTGTGAATGCTCCAACACTGGAAGTTTTTAAGATGTTGGATGCCCATTTGTCTGAAGTAATGTAAGGTTTCCTGCCTAAGCAGGGGGTTGGACTAGAAGACCTCCAAGGTCCCTTCCAACTCTGTTGTTATTATTATACAAGGCAGTTAGAAAATGTTTCACATTTTAAAATATCCATACAAGCCACAAAAGACATCTCTTTAGAGGAACATCTTCCCACCTTGTAAACAGTACTTCCAGAAACCCAGAATAACTATGAACAACTTCCACATCTAGTATCCATGTGCTCCAGTTCAGGAAACTGACTCGAACTATACTGTTTGACATGCCTTGATTGTTAATGAATTAGTAAGTAATAATTTTATTTAAAGAGGCTAAAAATTTCTGCTGCCTGCCATTTCATTAGTTATTTTTATTCTGACATTTGTTTGTTACGCATGTTGGCAGACTGATTTTAAACAGAGCTGTTCACAACTAGCCTTTCAACATTATCCATCAAATTTTAAGTAGCGAAATGAATGGGTGATTGTCCTGAATTTCCCAAGAAGTAGAAATTCTGTAAAAATTTCCAAAGGGCGATACTCTCACCTAATAGTAATAATAGCACCACTACTGAAAAAGAGATTCCTCCCCCAAGTCTTTCCTTGGGATTTAACTGAAGCACAAGAAGTGTAAAAGGATGCAGATCATTAGAGAGAAATTTGTTCATTGACCAACAGACCAAAGAAATATAAATTGAATGGGGCTTGGATTGTGAAGTCACAGCTTAATCATACCTTTGATTCATCCGGTTTTGATTCCTTCTGAGAGTGCCACTGAAAACCACAACAGTCCACCAGTGAACATTTAATTACCATATTTTTGGTGTATAAGATGCAACTTTTTACCTCAGAAAGGTGCTTTACAAATTGGGTGCGTCTTAGACACCAAATCTTGCCGAGGCCGCCTGGCAGTGCCCGGTGGGAAGCCAATGGCTCAGCTCCAGGGCCTTTCTATGGCGGCAGCAACAGTGGCACTCTGGAGCCAGAATGAGCCCTTCCCCCAGGACCTGCCCCTCCTGCTATGGAAAGACAGCCGAAGGGGAGTCTGGCAGGTCCTGGGGGATGGGCTCGTTCAGGCTCCAGAGTGCCACCGCTACCATTCCTGCCATGGAAAGGCAGCAAAGGTGAAAATAAGCCTGTCCCCTGCAGCTGCTTTCCATGGCGGCAGTGGTGGAGGCAGAGCTCAGGAGACTGAACGAGCTCATATCCCAGGACCTACCAGAGAAGAAAACAAGGGAACTTCATGCTGCCATAGAGAAATTTGCAAAGTCCGCACTGTTCCAAGCACTTCCGGTCTGAAGCCAGCCGGTTTTTCTCACCCAAGTGGCCCAACCGAAACAGTAGATCGTCGTGGGAATGGAAAGAGGCAAATAGATTAGAATAGATAAAGGGGGGAGGGAATAAGATGTGTTCCCAATTTATAAACCTTGCAGCTGGGAAATCTTGCAGCTTCTTAAACCTCTCTCTCAAGGAAAATGGAAGTTTAGCTGAATCTTTAGTGCACTAGAATGGGGGTCTCCAACCTTGGCAACTTTAAGATTTGTGGACTTCAACTCCCAGAGTTCCTCAGCCAGCAAAGGTGGCTGAGGAACTCTGGGAGTTGTAGTCCACAACTCTTAAAAGTTGCCAAGGTTGGAGATCCCTGCTCTAGAAACACTCCTTTTAAGGAGTATTTTAGGTTTATCATCATCACCATATATTTCTATGCACTTCATTTGTGAAAATTGGAGTAGTCAGGAGAGGGGTCTTTGAAAACCTCATGGTATAATAGTAATATTAAGGCAACCTCAGCAGGGAACTGTAATTGTAAATGATTCTATCACTAGCCATTTATAACAACTAACAAAATGAATTGTCCTTGTTTGTTTTGTTTATTTGTTTGAGTTAGGGGTTAGGAGTGCAAGAGTCTTCAAATCTGGCAGGTTTAAGGCTTGTGGACTTCAATTCCCATTTCTGAGCTAACATGACTGGTGAAGGAATTCTGGGAGTTGAAGTCCACAAGTCTTGAAGCTGTCAAGTTTTAAGTTTGTAAAAAGTGTACATGGTTTTAAAAAGTATACATGGTTGTAAAAAGTATTCTGCTACACTGGTATTTTATTAAACAATATAATACTACACCATTTGGTTCAGAATACCTATTTCCTTGGTTTCCTCTCTAAAATCTAATTGCATCTTACACACTGGTGCGTCTTATACACCGAAAAATACGGTAATATTTTTTTTGGTTCCAAATGAATTCCTGGAAGAAATTATAATTGAATGTAATGGTAACAAATAAGGGATGAGGGAAGAAGGTAGAATAGTTTTTTGCCCTGTTCTAGTTTATAAAGGACTATTTAAAAGAAAAGTGACTGTAAAGGAACAAACTTCTTAAGCAGAAATCAAAGCTCCAGATAGATATAAGTCTGCCTTTCCCCCACCTTTGGGAAAATAATAAAAAAAATAGCATAGGCATCATCCTTTCCATTTTTAATTAAGATTATTTTTTTGATATGAATAAAGCATTGAATTCATTACAGATTTACATTTTAGTGGCTCTTTTGCCTCATATCATAGACAAAATAAATTGGAACGAACTATTAAAGAGAGGTAACTTTTCTATTTTAGGATGTAAAATAACATGGTCATTCAGAGCCATTATGACTCAAGGATATGATAAGACTGCCTACAATGAACTGGCAAGTGTCTTCCAGCCAGATTTCACAGAAATTTTAATAATGTGGAATAAAAGGTATTTGTTCTGAGCATCACCTTCAGTGATCTCATCTAATTCTCAAGTTATTAATCTAAAACAGCTGCAATATTTCTGTTCACATTTGCAGTTTCTTTGCAAGAAACAAGCAGAAATTACTTTTTCATATATATGTAATTTCCCTTTCAGAAAGGTATGTGCTAATCATAGTAAGTGAATGTCATTTTATGAAACTTTATTCATATGCCAATCTTACCTACCGCTATGTTTCTTGTGACGTAAATGCTACTATGTTTAATGGAATTTATTTGCAAGTAAGTGCACAGAGAATAGCAGTTTTCATCTGGCTTACAGCCTAGGATCATAATAAAAATGTCACTGTAAACATTGCATCATTTTATTCAGAATATTGTTCTTATAGTAAGAATCTATTAAGCCTAACTTAAGACTTGTGCACCTGCTAAAGAATTCTGCCCTGTTCATTTGTTTTTCTGTGCAAGTTGTTTGTTTTACAAGGTTTAAGTATCAGGGACAAGATAAAGCCAGAAAAAACAACACTGGATTGCATGCAGAACAACATTTGTTATACTCTTGTACTTAAAGGTAAGTCCAATTTAGTTCAGCATGACTTACTGCCAGATAAATGTTTGCAGGCTGTTATAAATGTCCTTTCTTGTTTTTGTTTTCCTTTAAAATCAAAGCATGATGCCATTAACCTAGAGCAGGGGTGTCAAACTTGCAATGGTATCATATTATCATCACATATCACCATTTCCCCCTTCGCTAAACCAGGGGTGGCCAGCATGTAGCGAGTTTGACACTCCTGATCTAGAGGTATCTCTAAAGCATCTATTGATTTTATTGCCTCCATCATATCTTTTCCTAATTTTGGAAAATCTTTTTTTTTCTCCTGGATATAAAAATGCAAAATCCATTGCCTGGATGAAAACGGGTGAAACATATTTTAAGTTCATAACAGATCTATAATCTGTTATGATATAGATTATAATCTATAATCCTCTGGAATCAGCTCTCCCCGGAGATTCATATTGGCCCCACCTCCTTGCCTTCCGCAAGAGTCTTAAGACTCATCTATGCCACCAGGCTTGGGGTGATTAGGCCCCAGCCCCCTGGCCGATGAATGTTACATATGATTGTTGTTTGAGTAGGCATGATTGGTTTTTTAATAATATTGGGTTTTATAGACTAGTACATTTAATTTTTAAATTAATTTGATTTAGATGATTATATTGTATTGTTCTTTTTTATGTGTTGTAAGCCGCCCTGAGTCTTCGGAGAAGGATGACATATAAATCCAAACAAACAAACAAACAAACAAACAAACAAACAAATAAATAAATAACATTTGATAGTGGATCACACAGACAGTTTAATTCACTGAATGATAGGTTGGAAGAGGAGGTACAAGAAAATTAGGCTTGCAAGATTCTGTTATACTAATCTCAAAGTAGTTTTAGCCTTCCTGTAGAGTTAATTTCTTAGTCTAGTCCACAAGTGTCAATCTCACAGTTTCACATTGCTATCATGTGACGTATCACAGTGTTTTTCCCTTTCACAGAACTGGGTGGATGTGGTCTGCGTATCATGCATCTAACTTGCAGGACGCCAGACACCCCTGATCTAGTCTATTTAATGGGGTTGACTCATCACTTAATTCTATCCCATTTAGACCACTACAACATGTTCACATGAGATATTTATATGCTCAGACATTCTAGAATACTGGAATTCAGTAGTTGTTTTACAGGGCCCTGTTCTAAGCACATTAAAGAACATTATTTCATTAGATTTCAGTACCAACATAATCTCCATGTCCTGGTAGTTAAAAGTAATAAACTATACGTACATTCAACTGGAGAAAACTTCATATATATTTTTTCTTTATAGACCTACCCAAGCTTTAGGAACTTAGGGAGAGAATCTTCTCAAGATCCTACCAACATCAATAAAAAGTTACAGAATGCTGAAATACAGCATTCTTGAAAGTACCCCTGATTTTGAAAGTCCTTTCCAAGCAATTACCTTAGCTTTTCTTTCACTAATATCCTTTTACCTGCTTCAGAACACTTAAACTTTGGTGGGAATAAAACACTTAGACAACCAAGTTAGCTATTTTTAGACTGTATTTTTGATTGATGTTTTGATTAAAAGTCCACTTTTATTTTTATTGCTAGACTTTTTAGAAATCTAATCTTGAAATTCAGTAACTAAATCTTATGCAGAGGATCAAATGCAGTTTATGAAGTTTCCCAATCTCAAGTGTCAGGAACCAAGAGAGATGTTACTCTCTTCCTTTAGGACTACATAAGTGTGTAAATACTTCTGCAGTGGCCAGGAAGGGCTTTCCTGACTTAATTCAAGGACTTAACTTTTTAAACCCTAATTAGCAAAAGATCTAGCTATCATCTCTAGTAATGCCTTTCGGAAAATGTTCATGTGGGAAAGAGTTTTTGTTGGTATAATTCTTCCCAGATATAATATATGATGGACCTACTGTTTTACATTTTGGAAAGGGTTATGAATCAACTAGGTTTTCTGAAATAATTTTAGCATGCTGTTTTAAAAAAAAAGACTTAGAATTGATTTGCTGTTGGTTTGCATTTTTATATTTCATATTTTCTGTCTTGTATGTAGTTTTAGTCAATTAGACTGAAAGAAAAGTGATGTAAAATATGAACAATAAATTATATGTTTGCTTCATTAATTTTAGTGGGGCCAAAATTCCATAGAGTTAAATTGGATAGAAACCATTATCTTCTCATGGTTCATAGACAAGCAAATGGTTCATAAATACAAGGTATCCAATAATGAGGTGATTTGGGAAGTAATGGCAAAGGCTACTTACTTAGAACCCTTCAGCAGAGAGAAATGAATATTGGAAAATCTGTAAGAGCTATTTTCCTAGGCACACCATGTCTGGTGGCAAAATTCAGCCAATATCTAGATGAAAGTAAAATCCATAAAAATCCACAGAAATTTGTGTTGCCACCAGGTAGTCATTTAGATTTTTGCAGCCCGGATATGAAATGCCTATATTTTCCAATAAAACTATTTTATAGTTATTAGCTTTATCAGTTGTCTTGAGTAGGCATGACCATTTGTAGAGACATGGCAGTCAAACACCCACTTTGTAAATAAATATAAGAAGGCAGTTGCTTAAGCTCTTCTATACTATTAACATGGTACTGTCACAGCATAAAATGTTGGTGGAGAAGAACAGTAATTATGCCATTTAAGTATGCCATTTCTATTACTATAGCAATTAAACTAATTTAACATCACTTTCTAAATTAGGATCATTCATGCAGCTGCAGAGTCTCTCTTGGGTTTCTTCCAGAGGTCAGGCAAAGGAGGAGGAGGAGGGCCTCTCTAGAATATTTTTTAAATCACGATGGCTCTAAAGAAGTTTAAGGAGAAAAAAGTTTTGGTATCTTTTCACTCTGTTTATATTATGTTCATTTGAACAATCCTTAAAGCTGCCACTCTTTCTCCATCAACAGAACTCATTCAACCAATAATCTTTGAAAGAGTCATCAACTCTGCTAGGTGAATAACAGGAGGAACAACTTGGAAACTTATGAAAATGTTACAGAAGCAATTGGAGCTACCTTGCCAATAACATTACGATCTTGGTCATTACAGGTTAATTGGAGACATTCTTTTGACTCTCCTTCAAAGGCTTTTAATTATTTCAGGCCATTAGCTGTAATATTGGTAATAGCTAGGTTAGGACATATTTCTTTCATGAAATACACATTTCATAAAGTATCCAAAATATTAATCAATATTTTCTGGTGAACATGCAGATAGGATTTTTAAAAGAAAGAAATTAGGATAGGACTAGACAGTAGAAAGATGCAATTTTGTTTGATGTCATTAGCTAGTCTAATTACTGACTTGGAACAAGGTCTCTCAAAGTCCCTGTTTAATGTCTCCTATATAAGAAAATGTATTCACTCATGTGATGGAACCTTTATAAAGAAAACAATTCACCCATCAAATGTAATAATTACAACTCCTGTGATTTCCAGCTTATTATTATTATTATTATTATTATTATTATTATTATTTATTAGATTTGTATGCCGCCCTTCTCCATAGACTCGGGGTGGCTATATATAAAAATTTTATTTAAAAAATTATAAAAAATTTAATCCAAGCCAGCTGTGAGTTGGAGTAAACCACAGTAAGGGGGGGGGAGGTATTTTTTCCACTGATTACTACATTATATCTTTTATTTATTTTTGCCTTAACATGATTGTGACCCAATCCCCACAAGGACAATAATGAGGAACAAATACATTTCAAGACAGCATTTATGCTCTTAAAGAGTATTTAAATACAGGCCATTACATTAAACCAACATTGTTTTTTGCATATTGGCTTAACGTGAATATTAATATTAAGCTACTACATTTTGAAGGCAGCAGTTTATGGTTTGCCTTGTTGTACACCAATTAAACTACATGAGTTTTACAATGCAGTATGTAAACCTAATCATAACATAGTCTTGCAATAAAAGTATTTATTTAGACCGGACCAACTACTGCATTACCATACTCCCAGTACTTCAGAAAAAGATGCCACCATCTTGTTTTCCCACAGCACATTCTTACCTTAACAGGAAAGAGGGTGGTGTGCTGCTATCCATGCAGCTTTAACATGCAAAACTCTAAGGACCCATGATTAGTACTTCCATTGCAGCTTCACTTACTGTAATCTGCCATGTTCCTCCAATTGACTTGGCCAATGTTTTGAGTCCCTTCAATCAGTGCATTTTCCTCCCATTCTGTTACTGTCACCTGAGTGGTTACCCCCCCTCCCCCATTTTTTTTAACTCATTGAAACTAAGGGACAGGCAATTGATTGTTAAATCTATCAACCACAAGGTGGCAGCAAGGAGAGGGTTTGGGGGGAGGTTTCTTGGTGCCAAATCAAAAGTTGCTTAGAATACTACTGTTGAGTCAGAGTTTGAGAAAAGGAAATTTAACTGTTGGAATTGGTACAAAGGTTGTAAATTAACCTATGAAGGGGAAGTAAGGAGTTGAATCTTCTGGGAGCAGCAGCCAAGAAAAAGGTTGAGTTGCACTGTATTTAAAGGACCACTTTGTTGCTATAGAGCTACATGTAATCAAAGAAGAAAACCCCTTAGAATGCATATGGGTCAACATAAAAGGGGAAAAAAGAATGCATTCTCTAAATCAACCAAATCATTTTAAGGAAGGAGAAAACAGTATCTACTAAAGAGAATACAGTGGTACCTAGTCTTATGAACTTAATTCATTCCGTGAAGATGTTCGTAAGTAGAAAAGTTCGTAAGATGAAACAATGTTACCTATAGAAATCAATGTAAAAGAGAATAGTGCGTGCAAACCGATCCGAAAACTCACCCCTTTTGCCTTATTATTGCTGGCATTCTGATCCTTGTTTGGGGGTGGGTGGAGGAGGCAGTGGGGGGGGAGACAGCGGAGGCTGCCCGGAGGGAGCATCATGGGTAGACTGACACGGGCAGGAAGCTGGGGCTTCTACCCTCCTTGAAAGTTTTCAGGGGCGGCGGCAGACAGAGTTGATCCCCCCCGACTCCCCCAGCCTCCGTGCCACCGCCCGGCTGTCAGAAGCGAGAAGAGGAGGATGAGCCGAATGCCAGTGGCGGTGGAGGAAGGCAAACGCCGAGGAGTTGTCGGCCAGTCGGGAGGCAGGAGACGGGAGGAGGAGGAGGAGGAAGAGGAGGAGGAGGGAGGGAGGTTGGGAAGAGGTGTGGTCGGCCCGGCTGAGGGGGAGGAGAAAGGCGGGGAGAAAGTCCTGATGCCATGCCTCCCTGTCTTTGCAGCTGGCAGGAGAGCGAGTGAGCGAGGGGGCATTAAAGCAACGAAGTCCCCCGCTGCTGCTTTTGCCCAGTCCTCTGCGGGGGGGAAAAAGCCGTGCCTAAACCTGGAGCCTCCACCTGCTCACTTCCACTCGCTTGTACCACCGCGGCTCTTCCCCTCCCATGGATGACCAGGCAAAAGTGGCAACAATTAAGGTGACAGGGCGACCCAGGGAGAGCCAGGGAGCCTTGTCTGAGGCCGAAGCCCAGGTCCTTGCCACGACCGGGATTCCCTGCCTCAGGACTGGCGCTGCAAACAAAAGGAGGCGGTGAATCTCAGCAGGGGCGGCAAGGAAATGGGAAATCCTGGTGGTGACAGTCACAAGGCAGGAGAATCCCTGTGGTATTAAGAGAGCGCACACTCAGTAAGAGAGCGTATACGCAGTAAGAGAGCCCATGCACACGGGCTCGGGTTCATAAGATGAAAATGGTTCTTAAGACGAGGCAAACAAATCTTAAACCCCGGGTTTGTATCACGAAAAGTTTGTATGAAGAGGCGTTCGTAAGATGAGGTATCACTGTATTCCAGTCTCCCTCAGTGCTAAAGGACAATTGAGAGGCGAATAACAGATCAGAGGGTAATCCTATGGAAACCAGGAACCATTTACCTAGTATCAGTCCTATAATGTGATAGCAAGAAATTAATGCCCAGTGGGCATAAAACTACTTTTATTAAGATTGGCTATGAAATAACATCTTGCAACTCTGAATATGATTCACCTCCTAAGTCTTTTTTACCTGTATGAAAATTTGGGGATGAGATATACCTCTGCCTCCCTCCTTTGGGTTTTTGTAGTGTTTATCTGCTTTATGCCTTGATAATGGATCTTCTCTCTCTCCATCAAGTATGTTTTCTTTCTACTCCTTCTCTATGATCATCAACACACTCCACATGGCTCACATACAGCATCTGAAAGCGGATAGGAATAGAGCACCTATAACCTAAGCTATAATAAGTGAACAATAATATAAAATAATAACAATAGTGCAGGGGTAAAACTCAAAATGTTTCTCTACTGGATCTGTGGGCATGGCAGGGAAATGATACTTTAAAATCTCTATTCCCTCCCCACTCCTGGGGGAAAGATGTTGCAAAATCCCTAATTCCCATCCCACTCTGGGGCCAGCCAGAGGTGGCATTTGTTGATTCTCCAAACTTCTCTAAATTTCTGCTATCATTTCTGCAGAACCTATCAGAACCTGTTGAATTTCACCCCTGAACTACTGTTTTGTGAAAGTGGTCAAAAGGCTGTGCTTACAGGGAAATGAAATGGTGAAGATTTGGGTAATTGCTACCTGGTATGGGCTACACTGCGCACCGGTAGCAAAAATGGAGCTACATGTGCAGCTCTGCAGCTCCAGCGTATGTGTGCATACATTCCAGTGACATTTTGCTTCTGCGCATGCAGAGGAGATGTGCACATGTGTGAGATTTCAGCAAATTCTTTTGCTTCTGTAAATGTACAGAAGCAAAAAAAAATCACCCAAATCTCTCGTGTGCTCGCATCCTCTCGTGAGAGTTTGCTCCCTACGCATGTGCAGAAGCAAAATATTGCCGGGATGCGCATTTGTGCACACCGGTGACCTGAAGCTGCACACACATTGCACTGGTAGCAGCAGTAAGTAGCAACCCCCACCTGTGTAATTGTGTATTTAGACACACAGACGCACACCAAGTCTACTGATATGATCTTTGAATTAATTGAATGCATCTCTCATTTTGGTTCAGGTCAATAATTTAGGTTATCATTTTTACTCTTCTTCGTTCAGAAAAAAGGAGAGGTGTCCTTTGTTTCATTTGGCTTGTGATTCATGTCAACTGAAAACCACTGCTTTAAGATTCCCTTGCCTAAAATTTGGGGGGTATTTATTTTTCCATGCTACAAGTTTTTTTAAAATTCTCTATAGCAATAGATCATACACAATTTGGGGATTATGGAATTATATTATTCAAAAGGTTCCCACCTTGCCTCTTTTCTCACCTGGAGATCATAATCAGAACAATCGTTTTGTAAATTTATTGTTATCTCTGCATGCAATTATCTCTGACAAGACAAAATTGGTTAGACTTGCTTAAATCATAAGAACATCATTTTTCATTCTTAATCAAAGAATAGCTTTGATAAAGCTGATCTGGATTGTCTGCTCTGCCTACAGGTATAGCTAGGAATGCCCACAATGATCATGATTAAATCACTGTATCCTGAAGGTTGTGCTGAAACTTAAATAACACAGTGCATTGCAATCAAAAGGAGTGGTTGCATGAAAATATTAATAAAAATCTCTTATAAATGGTCTTCATCCAGATTTACTGTATCATAATAATTGTCAGCCTTCCTAAAAAGAGGTAGGTTCTGGATTCTGCTACTGCCGACTTGCTCAGAAACATGCCGCACTAGCGCATGCGCATTGCACACTGCATATGCATGTGCAGTACTAAAAGAAATGTGAGTGGATGTGCAGTACTAAAAAAACCCAAGATGGCAGTACCATTAGCCATAGGCGCCACCAAGAGAACCAGCTCTTTGGTGTAGCAGGCCTGAGTCACTGCTGGTTCCAGCGACCGAGGCTATCAAGTTACTAACAGTTCTACAGAACCAATCCGAACTGGTAGGCAGTGTTCCCTCTAATTTTTGGGAGTGGGTGGGTGGAAAAGTATAGTGTCTGAGCGGCAGTCCCTTCGGGACTGGGCGGCACAGAAATAATAAATAAATAAACAAATAAACAAATAAACAAATAAATAAACAAACAAACAAATAAATAAATAAATAAACAAATAAACAAATAAATAAATAAATAAATAAATAAACAAACAAACAAACAAACAAAAAACCCACCCTGTTTTGCCTCAGAGAATTTCAAAATAAAATACTGTACTGTGTGCCTATAACAGTGAGCTCATAATAGGGCAACTCAAAATGCCACTTAAATAGTTGAGCTAGTTTCAAACTAGATTTTGATTTTCTTTCTCTCTTCCTTACTCCCATTCTTTTTCTTTCTCTTTTCCTTCCTCTCTTTTTTCTATCTGTTTCTCTCTCTTCCTCTCTCTCTCCTTCCCTCTCACTCTTTCCCTCTCGGCTTCTGGGCAGGTTTGGAAAACTCTGAGTTGATGATGATTTTTAAGTGAGCGATTGCTCACTGCTCAGCTTAGAGGGAACTATGCTGGTAGGAACACACCTCTGTTCCTAAACTAGGTGTTTTGCTTCCGCTTCAGATCACAAAGAATGTAGTACACACACAGTCTATACAAATCCTTACTTTACTAATTAAAGACTACTAATGAGCTTTCTTAGTAGTCAAACACAAATACAATTCTATCCATGTAATATTGCATTACTGCCAAAGAAACTAGGGACGGTCTCTTCTGAGCCTCTTGCCCTGTCCACTATCTAGCTATGGGCCATGCTGCCTCTTATTGGTTCCTTAGGCACAATGTCTCTTTGCTCAGGTTCCCAAGGTTTATCCCACATACCATTACATTGATGAACATTAGCCATCACAACAAAAGTCAACTATAACAAAGGTTGCTTAAGCAGTGCATCTGGCTCGCTTTGGTAGCATCATGCAAAAGCTATGTTTAACAATCTTTTACATCCCTCTAGTAATAAAAGAATCCATATGGAACCATTCAAGCTTCATAAGTTGCATCTGTCCAAGTTTTTCATTCTGGCTTGCTGATTTCACGGTACTTCTGACTGGCATCCTCACTGAAAAACTCTGACAGGAAGGTTAAACAGTTCAGTCAAGGATTTAATAGTTTGTAATTAAAAATGTATTTCCACTGCAGCCTCTGCCTGTAGACTTTTTGCCTCTGACTAATTTAAACCATTTCAACAATGAATGGGCAGTATTTTGGTCTTTGTCTTCTTTCTTCATTTCCTTTCTTCATTTGCTCTCAATGCCATCCCATACTGTCACCATTTTCAATCTGGAAAGCCTCTAAAACAGTGTTTTCCAAACTTTTTCCCAAACTTCTATAATTTTTGTAATGCTTAGTACCCCTCGTCAAAATAAGTGGATGTATTTTAATAATGATCAAAATATTTTTCTTTTTTTTTGGTACATACACAAAATAATAATAAAAGAAAAATAAAATTATTCATAATAAAATATAAATAAAAGTTATATTAAAAATAACATTTATTTGGAACAATGAGAAGGATGAAATTGTTTGTGCTGAGATGGCAGATCATCATAACTTGGTCCCCTGGTTGTTAATTTTAATCTGAAATGCGGTTCCACATCCAATAGTCTGTTCCTTTTTTTCAACTTAATGTCTACAAATGCTGAAAAAGCAACTTCACCTAAATATGAAGTTGGAAAAAGCAAGATATATTTCAGAAGTTTTTCTGAATGCGTACCCCCACCAAATTCTTCTCGTACCCCTGGGGGTACGCATACTACACTTTGGGAAACACTGCTCTAAAATATTCTGGAAGCCAGAGTTTCCTTGGCCTTCACTCTAGCCAACCACCAAATTTTAAGAATAGGCAGGAAATGATTTATTGATTGATTGATTATTTCATCATCATTTTCAATGCCTAGCAATCATGTAGGGAGATTTTTCCTCCAAGACAGGGAATAATACCATGAGTCAATCAGTGCTAACCAATTGGAATTTGCAAATACTTCAGTCAAAGCCCTACCTTGAGCTATGGTAGCTCTTGGCATTTAAAAATGTTATTGTCCTGTCCACATAGAGTGCAGAGAAAATCTGAAGTGCCATATTGCTTTGTTCTGTGATTTCGGTGCATTGTATTTGTACTTATCTGGCTGTTTTAGGGGAAATAGGGCAGTTGTGTGAAGGGAAAGCTATCTGCTATCAAGATTTATCCTTTCTGTATGTCAATTCCTACAGAAAACCACAATGATCATGCAATGCCAATTTTGTAGCCAAGCACTGTTCTATGTTTGCAGTTGCAAAATTGCACTACCATGCAATGCAGCAGAGCTTCAAACATTCAAGTGAAGGGATGATCAAAATAAATGGCTTGCTTGAGCGCAGAGGCTAAAAAAGGATATGAGTACAAATTCAATTCACACTGTTTATATACCAGTAGATGAAGTGATACAAGCCAAACAACCTTTAAAAAAAAGCAAGAAGAATTCTATAGCTGACCAGAAGGAATAAGATGTGGTTCTCTGAAAGGGCATAGAAATAGACATAAGGAAAGGCAGAAGTTCTTGTAAATTGGAAAACAACACACCACATGGAGCATTAGCATTGCAAAGGATAAAATGGACAATTAGCAACAGATGCCCTAGGACAGAGATGGCGAACCTATGACACGGGTGCCACAGGTGGCACGCAGAGCCATATCTGCTGGCACATGAGCCATTGCCCTAGCTCAGATCCAATGTGCACGTGTGTTCCAGTCAGCTGATTTTTGGCTCACAAAGATGCTCTGGGAGGACGTTTTGGCTTCCAGAGAGCCTCCAGGGAGGATGTAGGAGGGCATTTTTACCTTCCCCCTGCTCTGGGGAAGCCTTTGGAGCCTAGGAAGGGCAAAACACGAGCCTACTGGACCCACCAAAAAATTGGGAAACAGGTTGTTTCCAGCCTCCAGAGGGCTTCCAGGGGCAGGGGAAGCTATTTTTGCCCTCCGCAGACATTGAATGATGGGTGTGGGCATTCTCGCATGCACGATAGCATGCAGACACACTCTTTTGGCATCTGAGGAAAAAAGGGTTTGCCATCACTGCCCTAGGAGGATTACAAAGGCATAATGCTGAAGCTCTGTCAAAACTTATTCATTTATTTGTATGTTTGTTCATTTGTATGTTTGTTCTTCATATTTATATTTATATCGTGACTAAGTGACTACAGGTGGCATATAACAAAGTTAAAATCAATATATACAAACTAATATTTAAAAAGTTATAAAAAGCACAAAAATAAAACTGGAATAAAAGCAGTTTAGGTAAATAGTAGATGATAAATACACAGGAGCCACCTCAATATTTTGCCAGTGTCAGTGTTCCCTGTAATTTTTTTCCCGGTGTGGGCAGAAAGTGGGCAGCATAGAAAAATAAATAAATAAATAAATAAATAAATAAATAAATAAACAAAGAAAGAACGAAAGAAAGAAAGAACGAAAGAAAGAAAGAAAGAAAGAAGAAAAAATTCCCTTCTTTTTTATTAAAAGAAATTAATAATAAAACAAAACCAAAATCTATCACTATTAAAACTAAAATAACCAGCAAAACCAAAACCACAACTATTAATAAATCCATGCTTTAAAATCTTCATTTCTTAAATATTTATCATAGTATTATAGTAATCTAATAATACTATGAAAATCTATCTGAACACCAATGCATCAATTAATATATTTCCATATTTACGTTTCTATAATTTCATACAATATTTCCAAGGTCAATTAATTTTCAGGCACTTAGTATTTACTCTTATTAACTTTCATCAATCTTCTACATTTCCAAGTATATTTTAAATTCATAATGCAAACTCATAAAATCATACAGTACATAACCCCTTATTTATCCTATGTATCTTCCATTAATTTTACCTATGTAATTCTATATAGTTCTAAAATTCTAATCCAATTTTACGAATTAATACATCCTAATATTAAACAACATCTAAATATATCTTTTACCATCATTCCATAGTCAATCCATATTTAATAATCAATCATTCCTCCTCAAATTTCTACCACTCTTGCCAAAGGGAAGAAACCATGTTGTTTTTCAGTAGCCTGCGTTTTTCTTTTGATATTTGTTATTTTTCTTTTTAATTATAATTTACCAAAGGTTTTTACGCAGCTGAGAGACATGAAAATTAAAGTACAGTGATCCCCCGATTATCGCGAGGGTTCCGTTCCAAGACCCCTCGCAATAATCGATTTTTCGGGATGTAGTGGTGCGGAAGTAAAAACACCATCTGCGCATGCGTGCCCCTTTTTCCATGGCCGCGCATGCGCAGATGGTGTTTTTACTTCCGCACCTGGGAAGACCCAGCAGCTGAGGAGCCACCTGCCTGCCCGCTTGTCCGCCGCTTTCAGCTTGTCCGCTTGTCCGGCGCTTTTCAGCTTGTCCGCCGCTTGTCCGCTTGTCCGGCCGCCGCTTTTCCGGCACTTTTCAGCTTGTCCGCCGCTTGTCCGCCGCTTTTCCGCTTGTCCGCCGCTTGTCCGCTTTTCCTCCTGCCGCTTGTCCGCCGCTCTGGGAGTTGAAGACCCAGGGAAGGTTCCTTCGGCCGCCCAGCAGCTGATCTGCTCGGCAGCGCAGTAGCAGCGAGGAGCCGAAGATGGGGTTTCCCCATTGCCCATGCAAAGGGGAAACCCCATCTTCGGCTCCTCGCTGCTACTGCGCTGCCGAGCAGATCAGCTGCTGGGCGGCCGAAGGAACCTTCCCTGGGTGCCGCCCGCCGCTCGAGAGCAAGAGGGGGAGAGATAGAGAAAGAGAGAGAAGGAAAGAAAGAGATGAGAGAGGGAGGAAGAGAGTGTGAGAGAGGAAGAAGCAAGATAGAGAAAGAGAGAGAGAAAGAAAGATGAGAAAGGAAGGGAGTGACGTCATCGGGTGAAAAAATCACGATATAGCATTTCGCAAAGATCGAGATCGCGAAACTCGGGGGATCACTGTATATTAAGAAATTGGATGATTGATATTGTTTTGCTGATCTTAATCTGCAGTAAAGATATTTTGGTTTTTAAAAAACCCACCATATTTTGCCTCAGAGATTTTCAAAATAAAATACTGTGTGTCTGTAACAGTGACCTCAGAATGGAGCAACTCTGTTAAGTATCAAAATGCCACTTAAATAGTTGAGTTAATTTCAAACTAGATTTTGATTTTCTTTCTCTCTCTATCTCCCTTCCTTTCTTTCATTCTCTCTTCCTTCCACTTTTTTCTCTCTTTCTTCCTTCCTCTCTTCCCTCTTTCCCTCCCTCTTCCTCTCTTTCTCTCTCTCCCTTCCTTTCTTTCCTTCTCTCTTCCTTCCACTTTTTTCTCTTTCTCTCTCTATCTTCCTTCCCCTCTTCCCTCTTTACCTCCCTCTCTTTCTCCCTCCCTCCCTCCCTTTATATTTCTCTCTTCCTTCCTTCCTTTCTTCCTCCCTTTCTCTCTCCCTCTTTCTCCCTTTTCTCTCTCTTTCTTCCTTCCTTTCCTCCCTCCCTCCCCTCCCTCCTTACTTCCTCTCCACTTCTCTTTCCCTCCCTCCCTCCCTCTCTTTCTCTTCTTTTTTCTTTCTTTCTCTCCACTTCTCCGGCGGGCAGCTGGCTTTGCTGGCCGACACAGGGCTTTCCCAGGCAGCCGGCTTTGCTGGCCAGTGCAGGGCTTGAGCCTGGTGCCGTAGGGGGGGCAGGTGGCCACCTCCCCCCACCCAGGAAAGTGGTACAGGAAAGCAGCGCATTTGAAAAGCGTGCCGCTTTCTCCTTGGCTCCGTGCCCTACCCTTGGCTCTGCCTCCAGATGCCACTGCGCAGCTCACCTCAGAAGTCTTGACGCTTTGCTGGCAGCGGGGGAGGAGGCGGAGTTCAGGGCCGAGTAGGCTGAGCCTGGGCCCATTGCCCCTAGCTTCAGGGGACAGCCCCCAGCGCAGCAGTGGGAGAGGAGGCGGAACTCAGGGTCGAGTCCAGGCCCATCGCCCCTGGCTCCAGGGGACAGCCCCCAGCACAGCGGCAGGGGAGGAGGCGGAGCTCAGGGCCGAGCCCGGGCCCATTGCCCCCAGCTCCAGGGGACAGCCCCCAGTGCGGCAGAGGGAGAGGAGGTCAACGCCTCCTCTGACGCCACATGGGTGGGTCTCAGAGCCGGGGCAGCCTCGGCCTGGCTGCTGATGCCAAAGCAGGGAGGAGAGGAGAAGGTCCTCTGCGCGGGAATTTAAAATTCCTGCACTGAGTGGGAAAAACCAGTGCTCTATAGCGTGCTGCATGCCTTAGAGGGAACACTGGCCAGTGCCCTGAGATTTTTAAGCTTTCTGAAACAACGAGGGGTCTTGAGGGACTTCTAGAAGGTTTTAAAGGCGATGAAGGCAAGGATAGTCCATAAACAGAGTTTATTTTGTTTTAGGTTACTCCTATCTTGTTCGTTGTTACTGTTGAATGCACGGTTCAACACAATAAATCTTAATTTGAAAATTTGGTACAATTTGCAAGAGCAAGAATTGCTACAGTAAGGAATATCCTGCTCCAGTTTTAGCCATAAGTAACATTTGAATTAACACAAAGGGGTTTTTTAAAAAAGAAAAAAGGACAATACCACTTCTTAGAGTAGTAGTGCTGCTTCTCAACAATGAGGAGGAAAAACAGAGGATGAATTCACGGCTTTCTGAAGTCATGGGAAATATATGGAAAAGGGACAAAAGTCTGTTTTGTAGGGGAATGCTTTTTTTCAAAGCAACCTGGACCCCATTCTGGCAGAAATATTAAATATCTTTCATTTCTGAACCCTGTTTAAATCTGGACTTGACATTATTATTCTTCCACCCCATTAGTGCTGCTGAACATTTGAGTGTGAGGCATACATCCAGAAAGACAAGACATAGTTCATGTCATACCTCCACGGAATATGCCAAGGGCATTCCTAGTTCATTCACTTAAAATATTTAAAGAACCAGGGCATTTTGTTTCCTGCGATACAGTCCATAATGCATCTTGAATAAGCCTTTGAACAGTTCTGCAAATCTCCCATCACCACTGTAAACTGAAAATGCCCTTCTGGGTCCTTCCTGCTGAATTTGCTCATGCACTCTGCTATCACTCATCAGGGGAAATCTATCCATGGTTTATATTTTAAAAGAATAATAAATGCATTTTCTTGCTCTCTCCCATGTCACCTGTCCCACACATTCTTATATATTCTCTTCCCTCCTCCCCCAATTTTAGAGCTTCCAAATACAAGCACCTTTCCTCACTTCCTGCTTCAGGCTATTTACCTTCACAGTCTTCTACAGTGGATTTGATACTGAAAACAGCAGGGCTTCACCCTGCCTGCTGTTTCCCAGCCCCTGAAGAACACAAAATATAGAAGCCTGAACAAATTCAGAATGAATGCATCTCCTGCCTGTTTGATATTCATTCTCACTGGTACCAGGAGGAAGGGTGACCAGGAGGGATAACCAAGTTCAAAGGAAAAAATGCTACTTTAAAAAATGCCTGACTGCTTTTAGCAAAAGTCTGACATACAATAATTTAGCAGTTGACTCTTTTTCCCCCAACATTTCCATATCTTGAAAATGATGCTCTGGTTATTTTAGGTAACAGAAATAGATGCATATGCAAAAAAATGATGGAAATTAAACACAGAATATTTTTTTGGAAGGTATGTGTAGAAAAGAAACTCCAGGAATGACAATTGATGGGTTTTCTTTCAGAATCATTCTATTTTTCCCCATGGTTTATTTCTGACAATTGTTTTATTTGAACTGAGGTACTGTATTTATGTATGTTTCCACACTGGGGATTTATAGTATCTTACAGCATTATTTAACTATAGCAGTGGCAACAGGTTATCTTTAGATATATGTCCTACTGGCAGCTGAAAAACACTACAAATCATGAGTGTGAGACTACTATTTATTCTACCTTGTCTAATTGCAATTATTGTCTAATAATTAGAGCTCTGCAAATTCTCAAAGAATCGTCACTTTGACTTAAGTTTCAGGAAGCAATGTTGCTACATCACTTCAAACTGCTCTGATTTGCAACTTTTCTAACCCAGGTTAGAGCCTTCTCTAGACATTTTTCTAATGTTTTGTAAGTGTTGTAAAGGACATACAGTATTGCTTATTTTGTCTTAGCTGAAGAGCTCCTCCCCATACACCAAATTGCCCCTTTATTGAACTGAGTAGAGGAAGGATTACCTAGTGCTCCATTCCAAAAATCTATTCTCTTGCTATTAACAGGATGGTTTATTTGGCACTATCCGTGATAATGATTCACAGTAGCTCTGGAAAATTCACAGTTTACAGTAGCTCTGGAAAATTCTACCTTTTTATATAGATAAACATATTATCATATAATTTATTGCCTGTTACCCCTCTCTTTCCCTCTTCCCGCCCTTTCTCTCCTCCCTCCCTCCCTCCTCCTCTCTTCTTTTTCTTGTCTGCCCCTCCCCTTCTGGGAGGATTTTTTTTTTTTGCCAATTAACTGTTTCTGGTGTCTGTTTATTTATGATTAGTATTGTAATAAATAAACATCAAGCAATATATTTGTTGCTAGCTGAACTGAGAACTTCGGAGAGGGGTGGCATATAAATTTAATAAATAATAATTAATAATATCTGTGACAACTGACTATGAATGATTGCAAACTAAATTGAATATGTCCTGAAGTTTTTTCCTCAATAATATATTCTATCTCACTTCATTTTTTAAAAAAAAGATTCTTAAGTATCAGTCTATATTAGTATAAAACACAAAGTATATACTGTATAGACATATTCCATAGATATTTATTGTATAGACATATTCTCATTTTTATCACTAGTTAATACTACAATATTGAGTAGCATCTTTTTTAAGATGGAGTCAATAACTAGGACCACTTGGATGTAAAAAGCTGCTCAAATCATGGTCCATGTTCTGATCAAAACTGGGGGCAAACCAAAAACATCTTAGATTTTACTTGTTCGTTCATTTTTAGTTGTGATACAAAATGCTAAATTTTGTAGAGTCTGTGTGGAGAGGAATTCAGACCATAGCTACTCAGCCAGGAAAGTGATGTGCCATGGAATCTAAAAACTTTTTACCCACGTTAGCAGTCAACAACCTACTTTTATTTTTTATTTACTTATTAGAGTTGGAAGGGACTTTGTAGGTCATCTAGTCCAACTTCCTGGAGGAAGGAGACACTATACTAGTGATGGCAAACGTATAGCATAGGTGCCACAAGTGACATGCATAGCCATATCTGCTGGCATGTAAGCTGTTACTCTAGCTCAGCTGCAGTATACATGTGTGTGCCAGCCAGCTGATTTTCGGCTCGCCTAGAGGGGCTGGGAGGGCATTTTCGACTTTTGGAGGACTGGGGGGGGGTGGCCCCTCCCCAGGCTCCAGATAAGCTTCTAGAACCTGGGGAAGGCAAAAAATGGGCCTACCAGGCTCACCAGAGGTTGGGAAATGGGCTGTTTCAGGCCTCTGGGGTGGGGGGAAGGCCATTTTCACCATCCCCAGGCATTTTCACCATCCCCAGGCATTGAATTATAGTGTGGGCACTCACGCATCCGCTATAGCACACACACACATGCTTTTGGCACCCGATGAAAAAACGTCTCCATCACTGACCTATACCATTTAGGACAAATACCAGTCCAATCTCCCCTTGAAAGTCTGAAGTGTTGGAGCACTCACAACCTCCGCAGGCACACTGTTCCACTGGTTGATTGCTCTCACTGTCAGAAAGTCCCTCCTTATTTCCAGGTTGAATCTCTCTTTGGTCAGTTTCCATCCGTTATTCCTTGACTGGCTCTCTGGTGCTTTGGAAAACAACCTGACTCCCTCCTCTCTGCAGCAGCCCCTCAGTCTAGCCCACTTTGTTTTTTTAACTTGCAGAGAAGTAGGTTGTGGTCCACTTTGAGAAATGCTTTGCTGAGATCCAAGTATACTAAGTCCATTGCATTTCGCTGGTCTATTAATTTGAAATGAGGTTGGGTTCTTCTTTCATTCTCAAAGCATAATCAGCTGAAGAAATAGCAACAGCATCTCTCTTTTTACAAAAGAAAATATACATTCAAAAAAAGCTCTCTTTTTTAACAAAAAAATAGTCTCTTAATTAGATGCCTTTTTTCAGTTACATGAAAAGGATTCAGATGACAGCTGAAAAAAGAAATGCCACCTCGTTGCCTTTTGATATTCCCAGTGCACAATATCTGATTAACAATGAGGGAAGAGGGGGGGGGGGCAGATCTGTAAAGAAGACCTTATTCTTCCATTCTTCTTTTTTAAGCTGTTTTCTCTTTTAGAGCTGCTATGAATTTGTTTTCTAGCAAAATTAATGTGCTGCCATTGGTGATACTTATCATACTGGAGATCACTTAAACTTATTACATCTCAATCAAAGGATCCTTTACTACCAATGAAATCTTATTAAATCTACTGGAATTTACCGTAATCCTACATATGTAACCCTAAGTCCATTACTCATCAGTGTCCCCATGAAGAATTGCAGAAAGGCCTGGATTTTTGAAGAAGAGATGCCAAATACATCCCTGTTGCCTCTACCTCATATACAAACAACTTATTGAAACTACCTAAACATATATACAAATGTTCCTAGAAAAGTGAAAGGGGGCAATACAGGCAAATACCATAAAAGCTAGAGAATTTAAATCCCCAAATATTTCTATAAACACCTACCTGAACAATGTGTATGACTCTAATTTCTTCTTGTATCCTTACGATGACTGTTTCCTAGTATGATTTGATTGCTTATTTTTACCCTATGACTATAATTACCGTAAGTGTTATAGCTTATTCTTGACGAATGTATTTTGTCTTTTTATGTACATTGAGAGTGTATGCACCAAAGACACATTCCTTGTATGTCCAATCACACTTGGCCAATAAAGAACTCTAATCCAATTTAACAAGATGACTGTGAGCACACTGCTCCCTACCATTGGTGGCCAGGTGAGCATGCTTCAAAACAATGCAAATATGTTTGAATAGAAAGAGAACCTATAAAAGACACTCTATAACTTGGTTTGCTTTGTTTTGTTTTACATTACCCAAATCTTGCAACTTCTTGCCAAATTCTTGTGAAAATTTGGAGGTTTTATGCATGGGTTTGTGAGATTTCATCTTTGCTTCAGATGTAGGCACTGGGTGGGCCATTGCAAGAAAACATATTTTAACAATTGTGGCTTAGGAATGGTTGCTGAGAAATAATAGGAAATGTAATATATGAAAACATCCATTCCACCCAATTATACATTTTTATTCTATATATGGAATCTTGTATCAGTATTATGAGACTCTGCAGAGTATTTCCCTGGGTTTACACACACACACACACACACACACACACACACACACACACACACACATCTGTGAATATGATACTGCTTTTAGAAACTGCCAGCAGGCTGAATAAAAAGCAAAGTCAATAACTATGATTTTTAGTCCTTTTGGGGGGATTGGGATTAATGAACACTTCCTGTCTTTTAGACAGAAAGACACACACACCAATCCGCCCAAACTGGATTCTGGCTCTGACTAGGTTTGGAAATTGATCTCAATGCATTATGAAAACTTCGATGCAACTCTTGAACTAATGGAGGTTACACACTTCTGCCATCAACACTCTTGGAAAATACATATGTTTGCTGGGCAACTGCTGCCATGCTGTGTTTGGAAGACAAAGATAAGCATCCAGGAGTGAGAGAAACCTTGCCTGTTTGTCTTTTGATAAATGAGTATTTTGTGACAACTCCTATGAACCATGATAGCTGGCTTATGAGAAAATGCACAGCATCACCCAATAGACTTTTTAAAAAATTGCTTATGATAAATTTTCAAAATTCTGAATATGACCCAGAAAGATTACTGACTCTGAATGAAAGGTCCAGCAATCATTTAACATTTGTAGAATTGTTTATTTCCTGGCAGAAGAAATTAGCCAAAAGATATTATATTCAGTGTCTCTTTCTATGTCCAACCATTAACATGCTTCTGTGCCATTCCAAGGCACTCTACTGCCTGAAAAATCCCACCTGGTATTTCTCTTCAGCAGAATCATAATCTTAAAAATATTCAGTTACAGAGGTACTGAAATAGTGTATGGCAAGTTAAACAAGTAATTTAATGCTGCTAGTAGTTACATTGAATCTAGCCTTCACTTCTTCAGCCCAGGAGATATCTGGTCCAGATCTGCTTAAGATCTTTCCTAATGCTATTTGTTTGTTTATGTTTATCATCTTTAAATCCCATTGTAATAATACCCAGGCTCACATAAAGGAATTACAATATCGATAAGGAAAATGTTACAAGTTCAACCAACCAACAAAAAAATTCAACCAACCAACAAAAAAAGACAATTTGAAACTCCAAGGGGCATGTGATGTCTACCTGAACATCTGAGGGCTGATAATGTCTCCAGGCCTTGCCCACTCCCCATGGCCTCCCAAAGATGGACAGAATATGAAATTATTGCTCTTAATATGGACAGTGCTATAGATAATAGTAAAAACCATCTGTCAGCCATTCAAGTTGGAGTGTGTTTTTGCACCGCTTAGATTCTAGCCTACAGAAATCTACCTTCCCTCATCCTTATTTGTGCATTAGCTTCAGCTCTTACTTTTTCAGCTTTACCTGCAAAGATGACACTATTAAGCACTTACATTCTAACCATCATTACTCCCAGTGACATTGGAGCTATTGAGCTTCTCCTCCTCATGAAGGTGACTGTTGCTTGAAATACCAATACCCCCAATCAACTGAGTTATCATTACTTGAGAAGGCTTGCAGTAAAATATTTGGACAAATTCCTTTCACATACTTTAAGACAGTGTTAATTAATTTTCATACCTCATTTTAATTTCCCTGGGATGATGTGAATTTCAGCATACAGGAAATAAGTATAGGTAATCTAATAGATATAAACTAAATTCCAGTTTTGGAAATATAAAGCTAGGAATGGATTTAGAGCTTTTTTACATACCTTTAAGATGGGACCTTTCAAAAGTGAGAGAGTTTAAATCTGTCCCTTTTCCTACAAAAATCCTGCAATAGTTGAGATGGATGAGTGAAAGAAAAGAAAGATGAACAGTTGCTTCTACTTTACACCAACTGTAACCAGCTTGGGATCTTCAAGGGTCTTTCCTCATCTTCTCAGACCCTCCCCTTTCTAAAATATATTGCTTCAGGGATTCAAGAACACAAACTATATCTATACCTCAAAGATAAAATTAATTTTAAAAAAGACAACTGTCAATAACTTTTGACTGTTTCTGACAGGATCAAATTTTTAAATGAGCTTCAGAGTGCTTATCGGCAACCATAAAGTTCTGCTCTAATCCATAATAGTTGTCAAAAATAAGACAGGTTCTCACAAATTTTATGACATATACAGAATACCCACAGAGAGAATTTAGATGTTTTCTGTTCATCTGTTTACCCGTCCATGAGATTTTGAAGTTAGTAAGAACAATTTATTTGCTATGAGTTATTCTAGTAATATACACTTCAGATATAAGATGGGTGACCTTCTTTCTTTATTAAATATATTTACTATTTTAATTGTAGTCAGTTTGATCTAGGGATTAAAGTCAGACTAGAACTCAGTGTCTCCTGATTTGTAATCTGGTATCTTATATATAAAAGCCAGTTGAGTGACTTTGGGCCAGTCAATTTCTCTAAACCTTACCAGCTCACATGGTGGTTATGTGGGGGGGGGGGGAGGGAATAGAAGGAAGTAATATTAAATATGTTGTGTTTGAGTTGTTTATAAAAAATAATAACGCTGGAATATAAATAAAATAATAAATATAAATATATATAAATATAAATTCACTAGAGGAACAAGTTGTGGTACTAAAGAACCAGATCTCAGCTTTGAAGGAACTTTTTTTTAATTAGAAAAAGAAGGAACATTTTCACAAAGAAAGATTATGTATCCATTGCTGGGTAAAATCTTTATTAGGATCAAATAGGCTACCATGAGCTTTCAAGTGATGGAAGTCTTCATCAGTTAAAGTCTTTTGAGCTAAGATGGCCTATTATTTTAATACTCATAATACAGAGACAGATCTGGTTCATAACCCAAAGGTTTATTTAAAGAGAGAAAAAGTGTTTGCAAAGGCGGTCTCCAAGTCTCTTCCCAAGTTGGATTGAGCACAAGGAGAGCAAAAGAACATTTACAATCCATACATTTTATACTTTCTAGACATCACATGCCACCTCACTCCCCTTTATTCTGCTAAGTCATTTTCTATATAGAGTCAGCATGACAATTCTCTCCTTAGTCATAGATATCTTATCTTTTCCTCTGGTAGTTTCGCCCTTGGGTGCCATTCTTATATTACTGCTTTATAGCCTGATCATGGGTGTTCCAGTCGCCTGGCCTCATTATATCCTGATCATGTGTGTCCCAGGAGGAATTATTTCAAGTCATTCTCATTTGTTTCATTAAATTAAACCTGGATTAGTTAGAGAAGAGTATTATAGCTTATGCTTATTGTATATAAAGCTTGTTGGTACATTAACTATTCTTCTATAAAAGACTAACTCGTCATTCTTTTCCTTCAGTTTGACAAAACTTTAGGTAGGAAGGTAGGAAGAACCTAGGCTAGGTATGTCTACAACTTACAATATGGCTAAAAAAATCAAGATATGCAACACATATGAAAAACACACAAAGCTTCAGTTGCACCATCATGAATACCATCTTGATTTTTTGACCATATCCTTTAGATATGTCTCAGCCAGATAGTTTGACCACAGGATGTGAAATTCAAAATTGCTCTCAAGGCAGATGTTCTAAAATGAAAACACAGTTGTGGCCAAGCACTATTGGTTTTAATTTAAATACAGCATTGATAAACAAAGAAAGCACTAGGTTTCCCCTCCACTGAAAACGCAAATACTGAACCCTAAATTGAAAGCAAAACTTTCCTAAAATGTAGAAATGTTAGTTCTCTTACCTCTCATCTATTTTTAAGCAACGAACAATGGTTGAAGTATTGCACTAGGAATTCAGCAGAGAAATTCACTAGGCTGCTCAGCAAAACCTAATTCACTATGTTGTTATGATAACCACTCATACTGGGCTTGTAGAAGAAGGGAGAACATATATGTAATACCCATGTTTTCCCCAAAATAAGACCCTGTCTTATTTTTTTTGAACCCTAAATTAAGTCCTTGGCCTTATTGCCATGAACCCAAAAGCCTGATTGGGCTTATTATTATGGGGTGTCTTATTTTGGGGGAAACAGGGTAAATAATATAAATATAAGATGTAACAAGCAAAAATGCAAACTGTAATAAGTAAAAATATAGTGCACCGAGTATAATACTGAGAATATGTCTGTAAATAAAAAGAAAGATTAACTGTGGCCTTGAAATACAATTGTATTGAGAATTTGTCAAGTAAGAATGGGATAAGCATTGTATATTAGCTTTCAAATCTTGTATTGGGTAAAATATGAACCAAAAGAAGAAAACTGACCAAGGAAAATAGTTTTTCTGGATCATTTAAATAGATTCCAAAGCCTTACCCTTAGTGGCTGACAAAAAAAATCCTTATTTCTGCCCTGGGTGGAAGAGATGGATGTAATCAGAGATTTCCTACTGAAAATTACTAAAGCAACAATCTGATAATGCAGCAAAGGTGTTGCTGCCCTGGTTCATATTTGGGATATGACAAAAAGGCTCTCAAGACACTGCAAGTGTCTATGAAACATTGAATAAAAGAAGGGAACTGATAATATCAAATTACATCCAGGAATTTGAAGGAACTTGCAGATATTATTCTCAGGGTGAGAGTGTAAGTGGACAGGAATGTTTCCAGAGAATTAGAAAACAGAAAATATTGTTCCTTTAAAAAGAGACAAAAAAGACATTTTGATATCATTGTTGATACTGGGAAAACCGTGGAACAGATTATTGAACAGTTGGTTTCAGAACACTTAGAAAAAGAATCCATTGATTGGCAAGAGGCAGCAGGTTTTATCAAGAACAAGCAATTCCAAATCAATCCAGTTTCCTTTCTTGATAAATTTTAATTTAATTTAATTTATTTCTATGCCACCCAACTCCCCAAGGACTCTGGGTGGCTTACAACAGGATATAGAAAATACATTTAAAAACATCATAAAAGATTAAAAAACAATTTAAAAAATCACACACACACACATATATATATCACATGTTTTTTCTGAATTTTTAAAATTAAGGGAGACTAGGATAGCGCTATTTCGGCCTTGTTCTGGCCTCATAAGCTAGCCATACCCTTACTGGGATTTGATCCTGGGGCTTCTGCCTTGTAAGGCATAGAATTAACCTCTAGGCCACCAGATCTGATCCCTTCAGCTTTGTACCAGGGAGGGGCTATATGTTTTTTCTGTTGGATCACCCTGGTATATTGAAGGAACGTCACAGCTCCTTTTTGCCTCTAGGCCCAACCCAGGGCCATTTCAAGGCAGATAATTTATTTATAGCCAACAAACTATGTTCTGTATGTATCACATGTTTACATACATACACACACACACATCATTCAGGTCAGACTTGCAAATTGTGAAATCAACAGCCCTAAGCTGCCTGAAAAATCAGAATGGGGGCAATCCTGATCTCAGGGGGTAGTTTATTCCAGAGAGCTGTGGCAGCCTCAGAGAAGGCCCTTACCTGCAGGCCCGCCAGCCAATACTGTTTAACTGACAGGACCTGGAGAAGACCAACTGTGTGGGATCTTACTGGTTGCTGGGAACTGTGAGATAGAAAGCAGTCTTGAAAATAACCAGGCTCTGATCCATGTAGGGCTTTAAAGGTAATAACCAACACCACTGTTCACTGTAGGCTGCGTACGCCTGTGCCAGCGCACCCCAAAATGCCCCCTGCACGCCCTTTTACAAGGGCACGCATGGAGCCGTGGCCGCCCCCACCCCCCCATGCCTCTAGCCCCCTCGCGCCCCTGGCTACTCATTGCTGCCTCCCGCCTGCCTGCCCAATTTGCCTCTCTTTCTCCTCCGCTTCCCGCCTTGGGGCGCGGCTCCTCCTGCAGTGGGAACGCCCGCCCCGCCGCTCTCGCAGTCCCTTCACCGAGAGCACTTTCATCCCGGGCTCTCAGCAAGGGGGCTGCAGGGGAGGTGGGGCAGGCGTTCTCACAGCGGGGGCCGGCGAAGGTGATTTTCAATGTCGGGTGCACGGGCTGGCGTGCGCTCTCCCCATCTCCCTGCCAGCCCGCCCGGAACATTCAAAGTAAGAAAAACCTTCGAAAGTTTTTCTTACTTTGAATGTTCTGGGCGGGCTGGCAGGGGGATGGGGAGAGCGTGCGCCGGCCTGCGCGCCCGACATTGAAAATCACCTTCGCCGGCCTCCGGAGAATGAGAGAGAGTGAGAGTGACAGAGCAAGATAGAGAGAAAGTGAGAAAGAGAGAGAGAGAGAAAGACGGGGAGAAAAAGAGATAGCAAGAGAGAGAGAATGACAGAGAGAACGAGAGAGAGAAAGAGTGAGAGAAAGAAAACAACAGAGAAAGAGTGTGAGAGAGAGAAAGCAAGAGAGAGAGAGAGGGAAAGAAAACAAGAGAGAGAAAGTGAGAAAAAGAGAGAGAGAGCAAGAGGGGGAGAGAGAGAGAAAGAGAGAGAAAGAAAGAGAGAGATGAGAGAGGAAGGAAGAGAGTGAGAGAGAGGAAGAAAGCAAGAGAGAGAGAGAAGAGTGGAAGGAAGAGAGAGAGAGAGAAATGATAGAAAAAAGGGGAGAAAAAAAGAAAAATAAGAAAATGATTGTGGCAGAGAATGACAGGAAAGAGAGAGAAACAGAGAGAGAAGTGACTCTTGATTTAAAGCGTATGGTAAAAGCACTTAAATAATGACAGAGAAAAAAACCCCAGCCCTCACCTGTTTTTATTCATAGTTATCTTTTTGGTTTTTCTGGTTGTTTTAGTTTTAATAGTAATGGATTTTGGTTTTTTTAAATTATTAATTTCTTTTCAAAAAAAGAAGGGATTTTTTTTCTTATTTATTTATTTATTTATTTATTTATCTATCTATTTATTTATTTATATGCCGCCTAGTCCCAAGGGGACTGCCGCTCAGACACTATACCTTTCTGCCCACACCGAAAAAAAATTAGAGGGAACATTGACCAACACCTTGAATTGAGTTCAGAGACCAATATGGAGCCAGTGCAGCTCATGGAGGATTGGTGTAATGTGAGTGTACCTAGGTGCACCGACAATCACTCACATGGCTATATTCTGGACCAATTGTAATCTCTGAACACACTTCAGGGGTAGCCCCATGTAGAGTATGTTGCCATTCCCCCCCTCCCCCCAAGAAAAACCTAATGTATCCACGCACTGCACCAAAGTACTGGTTCAAGATTCTCTTTAATATGCATTTGACAACTAGCACATAAAATATTGCATCCTGCACTGCAACACATTTAAGGCAAGCTGGACCATATCCAGAGGAGAATAAGTAAGATGATAAGACAACTGAAAAGAAAATTTATGAGAAACAATTGGAGAGACGGGATATGTTTAGCCTGAGGGAAATTTTGGAGAGACATGATAATTGTTTCCAAGGACTGAAAGATAGGAGATGGTATAAGATTTGTTCAGTGATGTTCCAGATGATAAAACAAGAAACAATGGATGTAAATTACAAAGTTAACTTTCTCTTGGCCATCAGGAAGAATTTCTTAATGGTAAGAGATATTTAATCATGCAATAAATTGCAAAAGGACATTTGAGAAGTTTCCTTTATAGAATGATACTTAAGCAGAGGCTGCATGGACATCTGTCTGGGCAGCTGCAGCAATAGATTCCTATATATAAAGAATCCTATAAAGAATCTTCAATATCTTTTGCAAAGCTCATATTCTTTTCCTGTTCATATAAATATATTCCCGTATATTGTTTTTTTTTAAAGAAAGCCTCCGTTTCACATTGATTTAACAATAATTCCATGTCAAGAGAAGATGATCATGCAAACTGGGTGAACTATTGATATTCAGTACATTTATATGATTTGGAATAATTTACCTTTTTTTTAAAAAGGTAAATTTTAAAGGTAAAGCTACTCCAGTGGTCCTAACCTGGAGAGATATTCCTCTATCCTGGTGCTTCTTGACCTTTCAGTGGCTATCGATAACATTGGCCGTGGTATCTTTCTGTGTGGACTGGAGGGGTTGGAAGCGGAAGGCACCGGTCGGTAAGTGAGTGTTGGTAGGGGGACAGAGATCAGCTCCCAGGCCCCCCTGCTGTGGGGTTCTTCAGGGGTCAGTTCTCCCCCCCTACTGTTTAACATCTACATGAAATCGCTGGGTGAGATCATCTAATGGCACAGGTGAGTTTCCATCAGTACGCAGATGACATGCAGGTTTACATCTCCACCCACTCAATTCAGTGAAGCAGTAGAAGTGATGTGCCAGTGCCTGGAGGCTGTGATTGTCTGGATGAGTGTCAAGCTCAAAATGTCAAGCTCAACCCCGACAAGATGGAGTGGCTGTGGATTTTGTCTCCCAAAGACAATTCCATCTGTCCATCCATTACTCGGGGGTGGGATTTCTGACTCCCTCAGTAAGTGTCTGCAACTTGGAAGTCCTCCTTGATCCACAACTGAGGCTAGAGCACCATCTCAGCTGTGGCAGGGGAGACCTTTGCACAGGTTCACCTGGTGCACCAGTTGTGGCCCTATTTGGACAGGGAGTCTTTTGTCACAGTCACCTATGCCCTCATCACCTCGAGACTCAATTACTGCAATGCACTCTACATAGGGCTACCTTTAAAGAATGTTCAGAGACTTCAGTTAGTCCAGAATGCAACCGTGTGAGCTGTCATGGGTTTACCTACATATACCCATGTATCTCCATCACTCCGTGAGCTGCACTGGATTCTGATTGGTCTCCAGATGCAATTTAAAGTGTTGGTTATTACCTATAAAGTCCTCCACGACTTAGGACTAGATTATTTATGGTACTGTCTTCTGCCTCATATACCTCAGTGACCAGTCAGATCCCACAGGGTCAGCCTCCTACAGGTCCTGTCAGCAAAGCAGTGCCTTCTGGAAGGGCCGTGGGAATGGGCCTTTTCTGTGGTAGCTCCAATCCTCTGGAACCAACTCACCCCAGAGATTTGCACTGCCCCCCCTTCCTGGCCTTTCGAAAGGCCTTAAAAGCACAGCTTTGCTGACAGATCTGGGGTCATTGAGCGATGACATCTTATGAATGAATGATGGATAAGTGTTTTTTATTCTTGGGATTTAAAACTTTGTATTTCTGTTTTTGATCTTGTATGCCGCCCTGAATCCATCAGGAGAAGGATGGCCTATAAATTGAAATAAATAAATAAATAAATTGAAATAAATAAATAAATTGAAATAAATAAATAAATTGAAATAAATAAATAAATTGAAATAAATAAATAAATAAATAAATACATTTGCATTGATAGCAATAGCAACAGCACTTAGACTTATATAATGCTTTATAATGCTTTATAACCCTCTCTAAGCAGTTTACAGAATCAGCATATAACCCCCCAACAATCTGTGTCCTCATTTTACTCATCTCAGAAGGATAGAAAGCTGGATCAACCTTGAGCCTGATGTGATTTGAACTGTCAAATTGCAGGTGGCTGGTAGTCAGCAGAAGTGGCCTGCAGTACTGGACTCTAACCACTGTGCCACTGAGGCTCTGATGGTCTTTTTATTTTTACAAAAACGACAATATGATAGCTTTAATTCGTACCAGGGCTATAACTGTTAATTAACATTTTCTTCATCTCGGAAAGAAAAGCAAGAAGCTCAAATACTATGTGGGACTGAATAAATATTACATCTATGCTTCATTAGTTTATTTTGCCTCATGTTCATGATAAAGAATAAAAAAGAAAATGCAGCCCAAATTTCTTTGCAAGTCCTAATAATTGGAATTCAATGGAGAAATTAGTCTGCCACATATAGAATGAAATTGTTGAAATTATGTACTTGGTGAATTACATAATGGAAAGTAAAACAGGCAGGAAAGAAAGAGGAGCTGAAATTGAATTATCTTAATGATTCACCTGAAAAGATTCCTTTTCTTTTTCAGTAATACAAGATTACAATTTTACGGAGAAATAATGGAATATTATTTTTGGTAAGTCATTTCAGAGAAGGGATCAGAGTGCAAATTACTCTTATTTGGTGTAAATGGATCTCCATTAGAATGCTGTTAATATGAAGGTATGTCAAAATTCATCAAGGAACTTCACAGTTGTGCCAGCTTTAACTATATTAATATAATAAATTATCCATAATCACCAACAGATTATATGTGCTTAGCCATCTTCAGACTTCTATCCAGCTGAAGCCTATGTTTTGCATGTTTTCTTTGATGAATCACTAGACACATTTCTTAAAGAACTGGATGAAGCGGAAAGATATACGGCGTACATATAGGAAATAACCAATGATGGCCTCCTACAGGAACGGTCAGGAACGCAGTTCCAGTAGCAAAATTTGGAGCTCCACCCCAGAGCACCCAATTTGCACTGAAAGATGTTGAAACAAAATGCCCACAGTGTGGTAGTAAAAATTTTGTTAGCCCATCACTGCCTGGAACTCACTATCTGACTGTAGTTTCATCACCAAAACTGTCACCAAACCCCCAAAACTTTACCCCTATCCACTGTTGACCTCACCCGATTCCTAAGAGGTCAGTAAGGGGTGTGCATAAGTGTACAAGTATGCCTACCATCCCTATCATTATGTTTCCCTCTTATTAGTACCCATCTTGTGTATATAAATAGATTACCTCCGGAACCACCTGCTACCGCACGAATCCCAGCAACCGATAAGGTCCCACAGAGTTGGCCTTCTCCGGGTCCCGTCAACTAAACAATGTTGCTTGGCGGGCCCCAGGGGAAGAGCCTTCTCTGAGGCGGCCCTGGTCCTCTGGAACCAACTTCCCCTGGAGATTAGAATTGCCCCCACCCTCCCTGTCTTTTGTAAACTACTCAAGACTAATTTATACCTCCAGGCATGGGGGAGTTAAGATATTCCTTCCCCCTAGGCCATTACAAGTTATGCATTGTATGTTTGTGTGTATCTTTGGGTTTATAACAATGGTTTTTAGTTGTTTTATTATTGGATTGTCACATGCTGTTTTTATTATTGTTGCCCCGAGTCTACAGAGAGGGGCGACATACAAATCCAATAAATAAATAAATAAATAAATAAATAAATGAATGAATGAATAAATAAATAAATAAATAAATAAATAAATATGTGTATGCTACCAATGCATACTTGACTGACAAACAAACAAATAAACAAACTAATTAAAAAAATAAAAATTGTACAACAACAAGGTTTCAAAGAGAAAAAACAAAAAACTTTGTTAAATAGTGCTGTGAATATCTCACCTAGTCTCCTTTGACATAATCTGCAATCTGTCCTTTAGTCAGTTTGAGTAACAGTAGATTGCATAATGTTATATAGGCTTTCTCATTAAGGTTCTTCCCCTCCCCTCCTAGGTCAAAGGTCTTCAAACTTGGCAACTTGAAGACTTGTAAACTTCAACTCTGGAGAATTCTGGAGAATTCTGGGAGTCCACAAGTTTTGAAATTGCCAAGTTGCCTCTCTAGGGTTTGGATAGATTCTGGGCAAGCCAAAGGCCGTTCTTCCATATGCGTTGCGGGTTACTGAAAACTCCATGAGTTCTGATAACAGCAGCACCTGGGTACAGATTAACCTTTGTTTTTCCTTGTGAGTTGAAAGAATGTCCTTTATGTCTCATAAAGAATTGCAGATACCAAAGTTTAACTGTGCATGTACTTTCGTAATAAAAGATAACTATTAACAAATGAGATCAGATTTAGATCATTCTTGTCTTCCCAGTTGTATTTCACAATTGACTCGTATTTTCACACAGTTTTGAGCACAATATAAATCACGGTTCTTGGACTCTTTTAAAAGTTGAGTATTGCACATTTGCTTCCTTTGTTTGCCCTTTAGCAGCACATCACATCAAACCTGCATTTTGTTCCACTCTTGCATAGGTAATTTTGGTTTCCCTGTCCTTAGGGTCCCTCTGATCCTTATTTTCTTATGAGTGATGAAGGCTCTATGTCTTTGATGGCGAACCTATGGCACATGTGCCACAGGTGGCACAAGGAGCCATATCAGAGGGCACCCGAGACTTTTCCATGTTTCAGCTCCAGCGTGCATGCATGCACTAGCTAGCTGATTTTCGGCTTGGAAATGGCTCTTTTGTCCTCCAGACGCTTCAGGGAAGTTTCCCTGAAGCCCCGGAGGCAAAGAAATCCCCCAACAGACAAACCGGAAATTCAGAAAAGCGCACTTCTGGTTTGACATCGTGCTGTTTCTTGTACTCCGGAGGTTTCAAGGAAGCTTCCTGAAGCCCTGCTGCTGCTGCTGCTGCTGCTGCTGCTGCTGCACTCCTTGCTTTTTTCCTCTTTCCTGGCTTTGGACAAACTTCCCTCTCTCTTCTGTCTGGCTCCCCTCCAGTCTCATGTGGCCACCTCCCGCCTGAGGTGCAAGCAGAAGGTGTGGGTGGAAGCAACATTTATACTTCTGGCAGCACCCGTTCACATAGCTACCCAGCCTGAGGCAGGGGGAATGACCCAGAAAGGCTTTCTGCAGGAAACGCAAAGCAAATTGTCACCCCAGCGAGCAACACTGGTAAGGTTGTAAGTCAAGGACTTAACAGTTCATTTGGACAATGATGATCATTCAAGCCACTCCCACCTGGTCACATGGCTGGCAAGCCACTCCTACCCAGTCACATGACTATTAAGCCACACCCACAAAATGAGCCACACCCATAGTGTGGCAGTAAAAACTTTGGCTGCCCATTACTGGAAATAACCAAGCTGAATTAATGAGGCTAATCAGTGTTGTTGTGTTGTTGTTTTTTAGGAAAAACAAACCAGACATTTCTTTGATTGTGTAATTATTCATGTTTGTGTTGTATACAGAAATCTATATAGTAAATTTAAAAAAATATGACACACTATCATTCACAAAATAGTGACAGTATGGTGACTTAGAAAATATATCTATTTTTAGCTTTTAAATATATTATCTTTGAAAAGTGTTTGCTCTGAATGGCTTATCATATACTTAATTCACAGTATATGCTATATACTAGAACTACCATATGGTGGGGTGGGAAGGGGGAAGGGAAGGAGAGATAGAGAGACGAGAGAGGGGGAAGTGAGAAAGAGAGAGATTACAATTAGAAATTATCAATTAAAATATTAACACATTAATTAATATATTAAAAGGCTCCAAGGATTAGAATATCTTTAGCATTAGAGCTGGAACCATAACAGAGTATGTGTCAAGAATGCCATCATTAAGATGAAAGATAAAACTATAAAAATAAAAAGAACACAAAAATCACAGAGAAATTATCCCAGATTGTCTGAAAAAATAAAATAAAGGAGTACTGTACATTTTGTTTCAGTGATCATAGTGAACATATTACATTCTGTCAAGGATGATTCAGACACTGAACAAGTCAAACATTGTATGATTAAATAGTGAAAGAATTTAAATGCAGTAATAGATATGCAATAATGGGAGTTTTAGGGACAAAAGAATATGACATTTATACTGAATATTATACTTAGATAATATTATAAAAATGGGACAAAATTCACTTAATAAATGTCTCACTTAACAACAGAAGTTTTGGGGTCAATTGTGATCGTAAATAGAGGACTACCTGTATTAGATTTTACTAATCCATATAATGCCACAGGGTACCTTGAATTCATTTTGTAGATGTTATATGTTGTTTATTGGAAAGAGCATTGCACCCTTTAGGTTGAAGATTGATTAACAAAGTGGTGGAACTAGGTATCAATATCTGCAATAACTTTGTAGCCCAAAATTAAATCAGTTACAGAAGGTATGGATTTGTACCACAACCACAGTGTGGATTTTCCTCAAAGAGGGAAAGAGATACATTTTTTTATCCAATAGGACTTTTAGTAGTCTGAAGAGAATTTATAACAATTCACAATTTCATGTAATGATTTATATTGTGCTGTCCACGGTTCATAATATTTATACTTCCCTCAGAAATTAATAGCAAATTTCAAGCTTTTAAAATGATATATTTGGTTATTCGTGATCAGATAATGATATGTTGAAACAATACAGTCCTTAAGATATTTGTAAATCTCTTGTTTACTCATCTGTATTCTATTTTTTGCTCTCTTTTTTTGCCTTTTTACTCTCCTTGTTGAAATATTAAACAATGAAAGTTAAAAAAGAAAAATTAAAAAGTCTAATTTTATTTCCCCTAAAATGCCTAATAAAATTTATATTTTAAAAAGAAGATACTAAATCCTTCCTAAGGAAGTAGCTTCATAGGATGATACTGCAACAAAAACCCCATTAACTTGCATTATGTATGTCTTCTAAATATATATATATTTAAAAGTACATAGCATAAAAAGGCTCCTAAGAAAGCTATTCCAACAAATACATATATTAAGGAAAGAGTTATGAAAAAGTGATTCTGTATTTTTATGGTTTTTTAACATATATTTATTTGTAGAATTATATGACATTTCAATAGAACAATGTGGACTTTGAGCTTGTTTGGTGGGTCCCTCAGAGAGATATAACTGATGAAGACCCTTGTCCAGTGGTGAAATCTACTTACCTTCCCTACCAGTTCGGAAGTGTGTAATTTGTGTGTGCACACCATCATTGCATGTGCTTTTTCACCCTCTGTGCATGCGCAGAGGCATAAAAATTAACATGATATTGCCTGAGTGGGTGGGCCACTGATGGGCTACTAAAATTTTTACTACCACACCGTGGCCATGGCTTATTTTGTGGGTGTGGCTTGATGGTCATATGACAAGATGGGAGTGGCTTGACAATCATGTGGCTGGGGGTGATGGCTTAAAGGTCATGCGACTGGGTGGGAATGGCTTTCCGGCCATGTGACCAGGTGGGAGTGGCTTGACAATCATGTGGCCAGGGGTGGCTTAAAGGTCACATCACTGGGTGGGAGTGGCTTGCCGGCCATGTGCCTGTTTCTGTTGATAGACACAATGTTCAGGGTTACAGTGTGAGTTTTCAAAAATTACTGTGCCCATTTTAAAAGTGTCTACCTTTCCTATTAATGTACCTCCCTTTCTCCATCCCCAGTTTGGATGGTGCAATGGGATGCCAGGGTGTGGGGTCTGAGGGCTTGTCTCAGGGCCCAAAGAGACTTCAGCCCAGGAAAGGAGGTCTCTGTAAGCCAACTCGTTTCTTTCTCCTCTGTAAACCAAGTTCTGTAGCAAGCTCAAATGCTACTGCTGCTTCCTCCTCTGTAAACCAATTTGTTGTTTCGTTCCAACAAGGGGAGGACAGGAGGCTGCTGCTTTCATGGCCACAGCTGCTTCTAATGGAGGCTGAGGCAAACGGGCAGTGCTGCATTCTTGTCAGATTTGCTTCAGCCTTCTTCCTCAGCTGCCTGGGTCTCAGTTCTGTCCAAAGAGAGGTGGCTGAAGAGGAAGACTGAAGCGAGTCTGATGAGAACACAGCACTGTCTGTTTGCCTCAGCCACCATTTGCCTCAGCCTCCATCCTCCCCTTGTTGGAATGAAATGACAAGTTGGTTTACAGAGAAGGAAGCGGCAGAACTTGGTTTACAGAGGAGGAAGAGCCGAGTTGGTTTACAGAGGAGGAAGTGGCAGCGAGATTAACCTACCAAGGGAGAGAGGCGCCCATGCGAGTGAAGACAGAAGCTTGGCCTCAGCCTCTTCAGCGCTGGCCCTGCACAGCACCAGCACCGGCGGTGGCTCCCTTTCGCCACCTCCTTCAGTGCGCTCTGCCTATGCCACTGAAGGCCCTTTGGCTGCTGTGGGGGCCTGGCGAGATTCTGCCACCATCCTGTGAAAGCCGGAAAGGGGGAGGCTGCCCCCTCCCCTCCCCTGGCCTCAGCTGACCCACCTACTTCCCTCTTCCCAGCAACAAGCCCCTCACCACCCAGCTTGGGAGGGACAGATCAGCTGTCAGGAGGGGAGAAACAGCGCCATTGAAGCCACACGGTTGCTTCTCCGTAACGCTTGCTCGCTTCTCACTCATGCTGTTGGCCACCAACTTTTACAGAGACGCCTTCCATGAAGGTGCTCTTCCTCCATTTCCACCCCCCCCCCCATTGTTGCAGCCTCCACATGGCCAGAAATGGCGAGAAAATAAAAAGAAATTCATGGGGGCATGACACGGGAAAATAAAAAGAAATTCACGGGGGCGTGACATGGGAAAAAATATATCATGGGAGCATGACACAGGGTTGCAACAATGGGGGCTAATGGAGGAAGAGGAGCTTCCCCCTCCATCAGCCCCATGGCCAGTGACCAGATGGCAAAATTAAAAAAAATTCATGGGGCATGACACGGGGCTGTGACAATGGGGGGGAAATGAAGGAAGAGCAGCTTCTCCCCCAATCTCCTCTGCCACATCGCCAGCGACCAGATGGGAAAATAAAAAATTAAGCACTCCTCCTCCCAGCCACCCGGCCACCTCCAATAAAATAACACATTTACCTGAGCGCTGGTTCTCCTTTTCTAACGAATGAAAATTAAAAAAGGTTTTTTTGTAAATTGCTAAGGGCAGCCAACAAAATCAGCCAAAGCAAGTTCCCAGCTGCATACCACTCCCTCACACAGAACAGGAGTCTGTGCGCGCCTAGGTGAGGTAGGCGGGCATGATTGATGAGCCAGCGAATCAGGAAGCTGCTGGCTTGTCAATCAATTTCCTGCACATGTGAAGAAGATTTTTTGAAATAGATAGATAGATAGATAGATAGATAGATAGATAGATAGATAGATAGATAGATAGATAGATAGATGCCAGTGATCAGGAAATCTCAGAAGTAACTAACACGGATTAGCTGGATCTGTAAGCGCAGCTTCAATTTCACTATTGGAACGGGGTTCTGCCCCATTCTGGCTGGAGCCCATCCCTGGGGTGGGCGGAATCTCATGATTCCAATTCTCTGAACCACCAACATCCACCACTACCAGTACAGCTGAATGGGGCCAAACTGGTAAGATTTCACCCCCGCCCTTGCACAAGGAATGAAACAAGGCTTTCTACCTGGAATGTTCATCCATTTCCTCTAAGCATAAAACTTAAGGAGGTTGTAAAAAAATATAACTAAGTTGAATGGCATGACTATTTGCTCTAAGAAATGTAAAGATATATTAAATAGGAACTAAAAAGAAATCTGAAGAACTTCCTAATGAGCTTCTGTCAAAGACATTAAAAAATGGCAAGATGGATAGTACATGGGCAGATAAGAGGGGAAAAGGGAAAAGCAAAACCTAAAGAAGATTAATGATTCTTTTTTATTGTCTGAATAACAAAAGGAAATACATTCTGTGCTGTTATCAACCATAGAGAGCAATTTTGGGTGGATGGAAGATGTTAAGTCCACCTTGGAACTATCTTAGCAGGAATGATTGAAGTTAGGCAGGAAGAACAACTTAAATAGAAGAAATGTGGGATCAGAATCAAATCTGGTACACCAATCAGCACAAACTGGATAGAAAGAAACCAATCTAAGTGGTGGAGTGATAATGAGGAAATGCGGACGCACTGGTAAAAGCTCATATCCTGACTATGAACAGTGAGATGATCAAATTGAAACTGATATAAAAAACGAATCTGGTCAATAAAGTTTTTCGAAATGAAAAAATTACAGTATCCCCTTTTGTAAATAGTAAGGGAGGTGACCTTGACATAAATAATCTGTAAGAACTGTATGCAAAGAGGATAGGAACACATTAAATACTGCATTCTGGGAAGCAAGATAATATTTAAAAGTAAATCAAGTAGGTTGCTATGTGATTCACTGGACTATATAAGAAGAAGGAAAGATAAAGCACAGTAGGGTTCTGTTACTATAGCCAGTCTCAATAAAGTATCATTCTAGTCTTCCCATGGAATTGATATTCTGGCCTTCTTCTCGAAACTCCTCCAAATACATAATACAAAACAATGGTAGAATCCAAGAACAGCTTTAAAATCAGTTGGAATAAGATTATTAGAGAGATTTCTAAAATTGCCAAAAAAAAGAGTTATTCAAAATCAATCCAAGGGTATTATTCCAAAATGCAGAGGCCAATAATTCAAGCGGCTGAAAGAAATAATTCTCTTAATTCCTCCCAAGAAAACTATACTGAATTTCCCGATCAGAAAGAAATCATCTTCTTAAATCATTCAACTACTTAAGTCAATCCGGTAAAAAAAAGGGGGTATTTACTGATATGTTAGTTTTTAGGAACTCTTTTATAAGAACTGAAATACCTTGTAATCAAAAGGAAGAACATCCATTTTCTCAAACAGGTGAATAGAGAAATAATAGCTGCTATCAGTCAAAACAGCAGGTGAACATTGAAAAGTTCCAGCATCTATTGGATGTGTAGATAAAAGAATAGGAACAGTAATGGGTGCAAGCCCAATTTTATAGTCCAATCTACTATTACAACATGATGACCATCATTGGTGAGACACGGGATCTTTTTTCTCTGTTCAAAAATTTAAAGCATCTGGCCTATTAGAGATGAATTATTAAAGAAGTACATAAAGAAGATTCTGAACTCAATATTACAAAATTCAAACAGGCGTCAGATTTTATTTAACTCCAAACTGGTGATAACTATGACAGTTCAATCATATGTACTTACTAAATTTCTGTAGTTAAACCCAAAAAGTTATTTGTTATCTGAGAAAATATAAATTTCTTTATTACATAACTATGGGTAGCAATGAAGGAAGTGGTGGCTCAGTGACTAAGATGCTGAGCTTGTTGATCAGAAAGGCAGCAGTTCAGAGGTTGGAATCCCGAGTGTTGTGTAATTGGGTGAGCTCCCGTTACTTGTCCCAGCTTCGAACCTAGCAGTTCGAAAGCAGGTAAAAAATGCAAATAGAAAAATAGGGACCACTTTGGTGGCAACTTTGGCATTTAGTCATGCCGGCCATATGATCATGGAGATGTCTTTAGACAGCACTGGCTCCTCGGCTTAGAAACAGGGATGAGCACTGCTTCTAGAGACAGAAACAACTATCATGGCTGTGTGTGGGAATCTTTAGCTTACTGGTGGCAATCATTATTTATTATATAATTAGCAATTCTAATTAAGAAATGTCTCCATTTCCTCATGCTATACTTTCTCAAATCAGCTCAATTCCATACAAAGAAAATGGGAAGATGGCAGGAAGGGACCCATGCAAATGACGCCAAACCAAATAACCAGGGGTGGGTTCCTCCTGAATCGGACCAGATCGCCAGTAGTGACCCGCTGGTGATGTAACGATAGCATCATGGATCTGGTTCAATCAGTGCCATTCCATGGGCACCAACATCTTTTTTGGATTTTTAAAGAAGATTTATTGTTTGGAAGTTTTTTCCTCTACTGCTGCTTGAAAAAAGGCCCTCCCGCCTGCCCATGGGTTTATATTTACCTTTATTCCTTCATTGAAAGCACAGCTGTGGTCAGCTCCTCAGCTGTGTTTCAGGCTGATTGTAGCTACTGAGCATGCTCGAAATGTGGCAATGCGAACTGGTGGTGAAGGTAAGTGGAACCCACCCCTGCACATAATATGATTACTTCTCTCCTACAGACTATATTTCATCTGAGATTGAGTTTCTTACACAATCTCAGAGAATAAAGAATAACTGTATTTTTCAGAGTATAAGACGCACCGGAGTATAGGACACACCTTAATTTTGAGGGAGCAAAACAAGGGGGGGGAAGTCTGGGAATTTAACTGGAGTAAGTGGGGTGGGAAATTATTTTCATGGAGGCAGAAGAGGGACTTGACACCGAAGGCTCCATTCCTGATTTTGGTGGTGATGTGTGCTGTAGTGCTGGGTAGTTTATGCTGGAAGACCCAGGTTATTTCAATATCAATATTCAATATTTCAAGCATTCCTTGTTTTTTTTTGAGACATTCTCCATTTTTAAGAAGACAACTACAAGATGTCAGGGTTTTGTTTTGTTTTGTTTTTTAAAAAGCATGCACGAGTTTCATATGTGTGAAAAAGAGCATGCAGGGAAGCCCTTGCAGTGTTCACAATGCAAGCAGTGCAAGCAATACACAGATGGCATGTGTTGACCGCCAAGAAAAAACATGTTCGCACGTGTATCATTTGCCTGTTTAAAAATGCCTCATCCCAAAGGTTTCAATACAGACCCAAGAAAGCAGGGGAAAGAAACATCTATGACTCTCCTGCTCTCCGTCCCCAACCTCAGAAGATAGAAAAATGCACCCCAAATGGGGTGGGTTTTTCTATCTACCAAGGTTAGGGATAGAGAGCAGGAGATGTTTCTTTCTGTCCCTGATTCCACAAACAGAATACAGTATATGGAGACCAAAACATACCATCACATTTTGGGCAGCATGCAGCTCTACTTATATGTCCCATTTTGGGAATCAAAAAGGAAAGAGGTTTTGGGCAGCAGCGCCGGCCAGAACTGCCTGCTACCTAAAATGTGATGCTCTGTTTTGGTCTTTGCATGCTCCATTTTTGGAATCAGGGAGGAAAGGGTTTTGTGGCTGCAGTGCTGGCTGGAGCCACCCACCACCCACCCATCCCCATTCCAAAAATGGGGCATGAAGTTCCCCCCCAAAAAGGAGCATCATGTTTCAGGCAGTGGGTGATGCCAACTGGCCCTGCAGCCCAAACACCCTTCCGCTCCCATTCCAAAAACAGAGCATGCCCCAAAAAACAGGGCATGCAGAAAGTGCTGCCTGCTGCCCAAAATGCAATGCTCTTGGAATCGGGAAGGGGATTGTGGCACTGCTGCCTAAAAATGCTTTCCTCCCCAGGCCAAGTGGCGAGTCACCTTGCCTTATGCTTCCTGAACAGTGCCCACTTCGCTTACTGAGTCCCTATCTTCCCCTGGCTGCAAGTGGAAGTGAAGATCCTTGCTGCCTGCAACTACCAAAAGGTGTGATGTGCAGAAGCCGAAAATCTCCAAAGGGTGGGGTGGCAGGTGGATGGGGCTTCATTCGGAATATAAATTGCACCCAATTTTTGACACTCTTTGGGGCAATAGAAAGGTGTGTCTCATACTCTGGAAAAGATGGTACATATTTAGTGTTTAATCTTTGTATAAATTTAGAAGTACATTATTTGTCAATTTTAGAATTTTCCCTTCCATATTCAAGGAATGTATCTGTTCTACTCTGTGCTGATTTTATTTATTTTATTTTATTTATTTATTTTGTCCAATACACAATGAGGGTTTTAGTGGGTATATATCTATATACACATAGTAAAATACATGATGAAGGTTATAGAGGAGATACTCATAGTAAAATATATCTAAGAAATAACAGAAAAGAAGATATAGTAATAGAACATATCAGATGAAACAATAGAAGAAGAGATATAGGAATAGAAGAAAGGTATAGGAGATATAGGAGAGCAATAGGACAGGGGACGGAAGGCACTCTAGTGAACTTGTACTCGCTCCTTACTGACCTCTTCGGAATCTAGATAGGTCAACCATAGATAATCTAAGGGTAAAGTGTTGGGGGTTTGGGGATGACACTATGGAGTCTGGTAATGAGTTCCATGCTTCAACAACTCGGTTACTGAAGTCATATTTTTTACAGTCAAGTTTTGAGCGGTTAATATTAAGTTTAAATCTGTTGTGTGCTTTTGTGTTGTTGTGGTTGAAGCTGAAGTAGTCGCTGACAGGCAGGACGTTGCAGCATATGATCTTGTGGGCAATACTTAGATCTTGTTTAAGGTGTCTTAGTTCAAACCTTTCTAGGCCCAGGATTGAAAGTCTAGTCTCATAGGGTATTCTATTTCGAGTGGAGGAGTGAAGGGCTCTTCTTGTGAAGTATCTTTGGACATTTTCAAGGGTGTTAATGTCTGAGATGCGATATGGGTTCCAAACAGATGAGCTATATTCGAGGATGGGTCTGGTATGATTCTTTTCCTGAAAATAAGAAGTGGGTTGAAAAAATTGCAAAAGAGAAGGAGAAAGAAGAAAAAGGATACATTGTATTGAGGAATATCTTGTAAGTAATTATTCCAAAATAAAAGTTATTATTGTTCAAAAACAATCTAAGATGATTAAATAGTCTACTGGAAAAGCTTCCATAAAACAATGCAAGCAGTTTAAATATCTCTGAATATTGTTTAATGAAACATTGAGTTAGAAGGCTCACAAAGAGTATATTAAAACAGTAACAAGTAAGACAATTGGGATACTACAAAAGAAATCAGATGGCTTCAACATTAAAACTGTTTTATGGAGAAATTATCTTGCAAATTCTAGTTAAAAATTTAGGACTAGAATGTCCCACATGTAAGGTTTTTAGAACATAGTTCTCCTACTTTATACAAGTTAAATTGGGCTTGGCATCAGTTAAAGTTCCTGCTAAGGTCTGCCTTAGCTTTTAGGAGCATACAGCACATTCTAAAAGTATTTATGCTTAATACTTAAAACTGCTCTATGAATTTGGGGCTGTCCTATATTTCTCTAGAGTCCAGATCTGTACTTAGGCCATGTTTGAATTGGTTAATCAACAAAAGAACTGGAAATCTTCCTTTTATATACTATTGGACAAGTAATCACTTTTACTATTACCTATTCCTTTAAAATCTAAGAACCTATGAAAGATGGTTTATAGTTTGGATTATCCATGGGTAAAAGAATCTTATAATGACAACAAAGTACTTGCCTTCATGTGGTTAAAACTGGACCATAGAAGAGTTAAACATTTAGCTACTTTAATCTTTTGCAAAAGTTGGGAAGATTTAGAGCTTTAAGATGGCAACTTCTACTTTCAGCAATGATTGAAGGTAGATAATTGGCAAATTCCTTTTTTATAAAGATTGTCCTTCTAGTCATTTGTAAATTGAAGTTCTACTGCTTACCTCTTAGCATACTCATTATAGTTATCAGACCATGAGAAGATAAAAATTAAGAGATGAGGCCATATCTCATCTTAGTTTTATTTTTTTTAACTATATTTTAATGAGAGTATGCCATCATGTGTAGTCCTATTTGCATTAGCAGCAGGAAAAAAATTCCTTTAAATTGTGCAGAAATTAAACAATAGCATATGTGAGGCCAATATAGAATTCAGCCCGGTGCTATTGTAATAAACACATGAGAGGTAGAGTGATAGAAAGTTACTTCAGACTTCCAAAAATCAAGGGGTAGCTTAACCAGACAGATTCCATATTTGAATGAATGCCCAGTAAATGACCTATTTTAGGCTTATGTTGAATTATAAGCTTAATGAAAAAATAAATATGATGAATATTAATAAAGAAGGTACAGTTAAGATGAACACACAGCTACATAGAAATGCCACTGCATACAAGGTTGAACCAAAACAATGATATGCCAAAGGCCAAGATAAAATCAAAGGATCACTGATGGACAAAACGTAAGAAAACTCAGGACATTAATTTTCATGACCAAAACTATTCATGAACAGCTAGAGCCTTCCCTAGATTGTTTACTATATTACAACAATATGCTATGACAACAGTCCAACCATAAAATAGGAAATAAAAATATTCTATAAAGAAGGTTGAAAATATGTATAGTATGTAAGGATTTCTTCTTTTTCTCTGCAACTTTTCTCATATTTTTTTCACACTGGGAAATTGTTTTTGAATTACAAGATACCTTCTGATGATGTCTGTTTACTAATTTAGGTAACTTCTGTCATAGGTCAATTGCATAGGTCAATTGAGAAAATCATACAGATCAGCAACCTGTACCACTAATTAGCTGTGCTGGAATTGAGAGTTGTATTGAAAGGGCAATTGTTCTAAGCTTTGATTCAATAAATATATACAATTATTGTATTGTATGCTATTGCCTTATGTGGTGATTGTGCCCACAGGAACAGAGATTTCTGAGAGAGGAGGAAATGGTCTCTCTATATTTTCTCTCTCCCAAGAATGAGGAATCAGAAAAGCTAACTAACCGAAAATAATGAGCGTACCTGGCCCTAAGCAAGATGGAGGAAGCTTGACAACAACTGTAAGGGCAAAGTTTAATTTTTGCCTCAACTGCTCCATAAAGCAAATGAAAACACAATAAAGGCCCAAACTCCATTTGCATTATAATTGCTTCCAAGTGATTATCAGAGGTCCACTCAAGGTCACGGAAGACAGTTTTAAAAACAATTGAAACCTTCACATATAAAAGTTACAAAAACTTTTCAAATCACAAACTTGAAGTACAACTAAATGCTACCCATGTCTTATAAACAGAATTAATAGAGTTAAGAAGCAGTAGGCCTTCATATTAAAGCCTTCTTGCTGTTTTTCCTCCAGATTTCTTTTTATAAATGGAAAATTTCATAAAACCAAAGCAGCGTGTCCAATGGTCAGGGATTATGGATATGTACAGATGTGTTGTTTTTTAAATGAAAGGACTAAGAAAACATGTTGGAAGCAAATTAAAAAGTAACCATGAGAGCAAAAGGTATAGCCATGTATATATAGCCACATTGTTTATAAGCCCAAATTATCAGTTTTCAGTAGCTCCTAAGGCAAAAGTTAGCTAATCAAGAACATTGCAGGCAATTGTGAGTAGCATTTGGAGAACGTTCAACAATGTTTATTATATTATTTTGGCCCTCTGTTTACTGCAAGAGATATTTTGCCCCACTATTTATCGTTGGGGAACTTTTGAGAGTCAATTAGATATTGATTACCCTCAGTGATGGGCTACTAAATTTTTTACTACCACACTGTGGGCATGGCTTATGCATTTTGTTTCAACATCTTTCAGTGCAAATTGGGTGCTCTTGGGTGGAGCTCCAAATTTTGCTACCAGTACTGCGTAACTGGCCATACCCATAGAAGCCCATCACTGGCTACCCTCAAAGAAAATAGAGCAAAACTCATCTTTGCTATACTCTCACTGAATAATCATGTATTAGTCAGAGTATTTCTCACAGGAATTGTCACACTTGCTGACTGTTCTCTGTCCCCAAATATAATGCCAATTTCCTCCATATGTGACAAATTAGGGTAAAATGCCTAATTATCTTATTTTTCTTCAGGATGCCAGAGAATGGTTTCCACATTACTAGTTTACTTAGGTTCCTTTTTAAATGATCTCTTGAATATAAATTAAATATTGAGCCTTTCTTTTAGGATGACTTCTAGGTAACCATTGGATGTCTAACCAGTTCTATTGGTCTCTCAGTTATTGCCCCACATATATTGAGATAAGAACATTCACATGCATATTCCCCTTTATTATCTTGAAAGCATTCATCATTTCAAAAATTTGGGAAGGGTAACCAGGGAAGCTTCTCAAAGTAGAATTGTTCTGGTACAAGATCAACTTTTCCCAGTCAGATAACTCAGCACAACCAAGTATCAGAGATTATTTTATTACAGGCATTCTCACAATAATTCACAGTTATGATGCGATTCTTCTGCAGTATAATTTTTCCCATTGTGCAGGTAAAAAGAGGTTAAATGGAGCCTGGCTCTAGGTGTTGTGTTTACATGCTGGCTGGCTTAGGGAATGAAGATGAAGGACCCACTGGAATGCTCTCTCCAATTATCCCTCATCCTAAATTAGAGCCAATGTCTTAAAGAAACATGTCTAAATACAGTATAACTATTTCTGTCTGTGGTAACAGCACACTCCCCACCTGGAATTTGTAAAATTCCACTACTAACTAGCAAATAAACTGAAATAGACAAAGGTATAGGCTAAATAATACAACTACCTAATTGACTAAATAAAGGTCATAGCATATCAGTGTATCTTAACAAAGTAACTAAAGCAACCAAAACATATCCCTGAGTCTAAGGAGAAAGGCCGCATAAAAAAAAAAATAATAATAAATAATATCATCAAATAATGCAAACATTGAGGTAGACACAAGGCATGCAAAGCTTGAGATTCAGTCTTGAAGCTCAATCTTTCTTCTCAGCAAGACAAGGTCAGTGACTGGTCTGGTGTAGAGTTTCTTGGCAAGAATCTTTGAGTTGCGGACTGGGTCATGTGGCTTCACAACTTGCACTTCAACTTTGTGCACTAGTCCATCGTAACTGGGCAGAACTTGGTGCACAAGTCCTATGGGCCAAGAGTTCCGTGGTGTGTCCTTTTCTTTCAACAGGATGAAGCCCCTTCTTCGAGATTAGATTCTGTGGACTCCCATTTCTGGCAAACCTGAAGGGTGGTCAAATATTCTTATTTCCATCACTTCCAAAAGGTGTTGGCTAGTAGTTGAACTTGTCTCCACTGCTGCTTATAACCATCCTTGGGAATGAAGATCCCTTGTGGAGCCAGCCATTTGCCTGTATTTTGTGTTAACAGGGTGGTTGATGACAGGACAGTAGGATTCTCTGGATCTGAATAGAGTGGCCCTAAAGTTCGGGCATTGATAATAGCAGACACTTCTGCCATGAGGGTTGTAAGAACCTCATGTGTCAGTATAGGTACTTTACTCAACATGGAATCAAAGATTTTTCATGCTGTGCCGATCATTCTTTACCAAGCTCCTCCCATATGGGATGCATAAGGAGGGTTAAATAGCCATACACAGTTTTGGGCTTTCAGGTAATTATTAATTGCTGTGTTGGAATGAGTACCTTCATTGATCTGAAGCTCTTTGCAAGCTCCCACAATATTTGTCCCTCAATCAGATCTAAACAGATCTTGACCAGGCCTCTGTGAGCTTGGAGCTGTCCATGGACTCAAAAACTTTGTTGTGGACAGCTCAAATGGTGAGGCATGTGAAGGGGACAGCCCAACATTTGCTATGACCTTGACCACCTCTGGTCCAGTAAGCAGACACTGACCACAGGCCAAAGACATCTAGGCCAAGATAGGTGAATGGTGGCTCAATGCTTAGACATTCTGGTGGCAGGTCAGCCATCAGCTGGTGTTGAGTCTTGCTTCATTGTTTGCGGCAATACAGACACTTATGTAAGAAGATCAAAATGAGTATCCTGGCCCCCATCATCCAGATTTCAGCAGCTCTAACTGCTCCCTTGGTGAAGTATCTCCTCGATGTTCAATGGCTTCGTGGTGGTGTTGGACCAACAAGTTTGTTACATGATGATGAGAAAGAAGGATAATGTGATGTTTTGCGATTGAGTCTATGTTGGCCTTGTTCATACACCCCCCAACTTATAGCATGTCATGGCTGCCAAGATACAGATTCAGTGTCAGAAGCGGGCTGGATTTTGGAATTGGTCTTTTAGTTTTTAGGCATTTGAACTCTATGGAGTAGACACTTTGTTGTATGCCTCAACCATGAAAATGCGCAACAGCATCTCATTGGCAAACTGCCAGGAAAACTAAACATAGAATGGATCCACATAGCATAATATTACAAAGCAGACCATCAGGCAGACCCCTCCCCTTGCAGACTTCATCACCCAGCAGGTGAGGATATATAACAAACCTTCTAATCACCACACATTGGAAAACTACCACAGAACTGACAAAAGGACCTGCTAGACCAGTGAGTTGTCCAATAATCGATCAAGAAATGCGAGGGGGCAAGACTTTGTGTCCATACATGACACAAACATCTCTGCCTATTCTACAAAGTATGCTGTTGAGCAATCTCCAGGAAGCATCCAACATTCCCCAATAATGTCACATAGTGCTCTACCATGTCCCTAACATGACCTCCTGCATCCCCTGAACCATTGTAGAGATTTCGGGAGTAAGCCCTTGCACAAAAGAAAGGATCTGATCAAGGAATATGGAATCTGCTTCAAGTGCTTTGACTCAAAGGAACATATGGCCTACCAATGCACAACATGGATACGATGCTCCCTATGCAGAAGTGATCAACACCCCACAGCCTTACATCCAGGCTTTGCACTGGCACCATGGCCAATCCACTATGCATGGTCAACCAACCAATGGCCACACCCATGTCCTCCTGCTCCTCAGCTGACCATTCAACTACGCCCAACTCCTGCTCCCCAACCCACTCTGAAATCCACTGTGTCTACAGAAACTCATACAGCAGCAGCCATCAATTTCGGCTGCACAGCTATATGCAATGGATCACTAGTCCCTTGGTCATGCCACCTTATATCTTAGGCAAGGTCTACCCAGCGGGACACCTAGGAAAGGCTGTGAACAGCCTTTCTGGTATGAGAACAGCTGTGAACAGCTGTTCTGGTATGAGAAAATAATAATGATAATGATAATTAGATCTGTATGCCGCCCCTCTCCGAGGATTCACAACAACATTAACAATATAGTACAAATCTAATGGTTAAAAACTAAAATTAAAAACCCACTATCATTAAAAAAAACTTTTCCCAGTCAGATAACTCAGCACAATGAGGTATCATAGATTATTTTATTACAGGCATTCTCACAATAACACACAGTTGTGGTGTGATTCTTCTTCAGTATAATCTTTCCCATTGTGCAGGTAAAAAGGGGTTGAATGGACCCCGACTCTAGGTGTTGTGTTTACATGTTGGCTGGCTTAGGTAATGGAGATGAAGGACCCATTGGAATGCTCTCTCCAATTACCCCTCGTCCCAAGTCAGAGCCAATAGGAATACACAGTTGTGTTCACATACAAACTACATTACCCAGAGTGCAATTTCACTACATATTCACTACATCTCCCCTAATGCAATGTCTTAAAGAAACATTTCTAAATACAGACTAGCTATTTCTGTCTGTGGTGACAGCAGAGAAATTTTCACAAAGCTTCTTAGGAGATCCAAGTTTCCCCATAATTCATTTGAATGCAATTAAGTCAGATGAAATTGTTGGCTAGTATATGGAAGTATGTTTGGCATTTACACAACTGCTGTTGAGATCAGTTTCCAACCATCTACTAGAAGATGGAAGTTTCTACAGCCAACAGAAAGCAAAACAATATATGGTTAAACAATAAGAGTAGATCTATGCCTCCACCTGTACACATTAATTTAATTGGGTTTAAAGCTTTGGCACCTAGCTACAACATTTATCTCTGACATATGCAAGAGTAGACCTGAAGGCACCTTAATTTTTCACTAAAATCCATTTTGTCAGTAAGACATGCTACTATTCAATTCTAACTCTAGAACCATAAGCAATTAAATCTGCTAGAATTCATACTGCAATACATCAGCAATTTTGTTTTTGTTGGTCTCTGCTGCTCATTAGGCTGTGTCTAATAATGATAATTGTGGCTATAAGTACTCTTTTCATTCTGCATTCATCTGTGCAAATTTCATTCATAATGAGAGACAAACAAATTCATTCCAATTATCTCCATCAGATTAACCACAGGAAGATGCCCTCCAATATAGGTAGCCAGAATAAACTGACCTGCAAAACAGGAAAGAAAGGACGTTAATGATTCCTGGCAACCAAATAGGTGAATGGCTGGCAATTCCTCAAGACCAGCAGCAAGAGACCATTATACTGTCAATGGTAAAAGTTTTTTTTTTTTTACTCAGGATCTTATAATAAACAATTTGGGGTAGGTTAATCCTCAGTGCTGAAATTCAGGATTCTGCAGTTAATGAAGCCTGAAAATGACCCCCGTGGAAAAAGTGCAAGATTGAAGAGCTTCATAGCTGATATTCTTTGCTCCCAAAGTCAAATGCCATAAAATCATCTAGCTGGACTTCAAAACACAAGAGGTACTTGCACTCAGAGCAGTCGTTGTCAGCTTCTTTTGCTGACTAGGCCCAGTATCGTTTCTGGATAGATACTTCTTACTACAGAAGTTAAACAGATTTCTTTAATTATAGCGATATTGTCAATGCCAAACTGAACCTGGCAAAAGCCATTTTCCTGGTTCAACATGGCTACACTGCATGGGGGGGGGGGTTTGAGGCTGGAATGCATTGCTAGACACAACATGAATTTTTCTCATGAGAACCAAAGTCATCTCCTGGCTAATGGAGGACGGAAGAAACAAATACACGGGAAGCCTGCCAATTAACCAAATTGGCCAACATGATTAATGACACTAGGGGGAAGGGGTCATTACTGATTTTAACTATACTGTAACTGTGGGGAAGGTCAGAGTTGGCTTTTCTTCAAAGTGTGCTGATATGATTTACCCAATAAAGAAGTTATTTGAGGAAGTGCTTGACCTCAGAATTCTGATTTGCTTGGGTTCATTAGTCATAACTTTTACAGGTATCATATCAGGAAGGAAATGCTGAAGTGGATTGAAAACTCTTCCTTCCACCAGGAGGAAAGAATGTTCTCAGGCCAAGGACTGTCATAGATCACAGATCTGAAAAAAGAATCTCAGGAAATGTATTGCCCCCACCCCCATTGTCTCTATTATCAAAACCCATTTGATAAAAGTTAAAAGGCTGCTCAGTTATCCAGATTTGATTTCATTCTGAGCATGTCTTGCCTTTGTCTTGGTAAGAATGAGAAACTGAGCCTAATGGCAGTAACTTAGGTAATTTCTTAATTCTAAACCAGTACCCAGGGAACAAACAGGATTCTTACACAATTCTGCCAAGGGAAGACTGAAATGGATACCCACACTAATGATGAAAGCCAGATTTAGGAAAGGAGAAATGTTAAGCAATTAGCACATTTTTCCCAACACTCTTTTTTTCTACAGCAGCTGAAATTCTATAAAACAGATAAGTAATCTGCACCACAGGCACAATCCAAGGCCAATTTTGCATTGCTCTGGACCACATTTCAAAATTCTAAAGTTTCAGACATTTAGAAAGAACCAACCTTTTTCCTGGCAGCCTGCTGAAACAGAAAGGAACATGATGCTTTGTTTCAACTTTTTTTGATTCTGTATTCATCCATTCCCAATATATTTCATCCCCTGGTTAGGACTTAAAAACCTTATTCGGACAGAGTAACAATGAAAGTGCTTGCAAGCTGGTAAGAGCTGGGAACATTGTTAACCCTTGGTTATGGCTGGAAAGAAACATTTGGAGCAAGTAGAGCAGGGATAGGCTCTGACTTGTCTCTGACTTCTGGACTTCAACTCCCAGAATTCCTGAGAAAATCATGCTAACTCAGGAATTCTGGGAGTTGAAGTCCATATGTCATAGAAGAGCCAGCTATGCCTATCCCTGAAGTAGATAAATGAAAAAAAAAGTATTTGCAGACTTAGGGCATGGAAAACATTCTTCACAGAGTAACATTGGAAGAGCTTGCAAGCTGGTAAGAGCTGGAAACATTGTTAACATCTGGTTAGGCCTGGAAAGAAACATTCTCAGCTAATTAGAGCAATGAAAAAAGTCTGCAAAAACTAAGGGCTTGGAAAACATTATTTGCAGAGAGTAACAATGAAAGAGCCTACGGGGTAAGACCTGAGAAGATCATTAGCACCTAGTTAGGGCTGAAAAAAAAGCTTTTTAAAAAAACTACATTCAGAGTATAAGACGCACCCAAATTTTCAGCCTCTTTTAGGGAGGAAAAAAGTGCATCTTATACTCCAAAAAATATGGTATATCTATTGAGAGAAAAAGAATTGTCTACCTTTGTTTTATTGTATGTCAATTCTTCCCCATGTCGGTTTCTTTTCTTAATTTTGTACTTTAGCCCAACCATTCATGTCTTTCTTTCTCCCCCTACACAACACAACATTCTCAGAAGGAAATAAGGAGCATTACAGCAGTTTTTCTATGAGACCTAGTAATAACACAACAGAAGATCATGCAATAATAGTCTTACAATATTTGTTGAAGATTACAAAAAAATAACATCTGAAATATTTCTCCAGTTAAAATATTGCTGCAAAAGAAAATACCAGTAACCTAATAGTTTCTCATAAAGAAAACCCTCCCCAAATAAGCATACTTTGAATATTATTTTGGGTGGGACTTTTACCATTATTTTTTACAAAGAAAAAAACTTAAGATTTTGACAAAGAAATGTTAATAGCACATGGCATTGGGTTAATGTCACCAATAGAGATAAACAATTAGGTCAGAACTGAAAAGATTTCCTGGGAATGTTTGAAAAAGGGAAAAACCATCAGACCCTGGATGTTTTTACCCCCTTAGAAAAAAGGGAAATTACCACATTAAAAAGAAAGCGAATGCTGGCATTTCAAGCAAAGCTTCAATCCAGGTGAAATTATATTATTCTAGAACATACCTACTTTCCTTTCTTTCTTTTCCTCTTGTCTGGTTTATTTTGTTGAACTAAGATTGAACTGTTCCTTTTGCTTCAGTACCTAGAAGCACATTGTTATTTTATTTTTACCTGAAGCATCAGATAGTCTTGGACAATACTATGCAATATTTAGTACAGTATATTTGTACTTTTCAACACAACAAGAGCACTACCGCTTTTCACATTAAGAAGAGCTTTCAGCAGTAGCCATTGGTGAGCAGCTACTGTAGTGGAAATGCCTAAAATTGACATAGAATGAAGGAAGCAGGCAATCATAAATATAAGTCAACAAGAATTCTTGTTGACTTATATTGAGGTGGTCTCTCTTCTGATTGCCTGGTTCATTTCACACAAGCTCAAAATGGCTGAAACAGACAAGAGAAAAAGTATTGACTGAACAACAGCATAGCCATAAAACCACGATTCTTGTTAAGATACAGTCAAGAAAAGTTATCAGCCTCATACCACTAGAAACTGGCTTTCAATTAAATGATGCAATTCCCTTATAAGCATGATTATAATGACAATCAGGTGAACCAACATTCATCAGGTGGCATTTGTGAGGCACTCTGAAATAAATCAAGTGTCTTCAAAGGTACCTTCTATGTAATCTCTTCAAAGTGATCCAGTTTGCAGGCTACCATAATATCAAGACGTTTAAAATCAAATTGTTCTGTAATGCTTTATAGTACCAGCTGACGCACATCAGTTCTGGGTAAGTTAGAAACCAGAAGACTTATAAGAGCAATTGAATAATATGGTGTCTTGACTTCTTCTTTCTATAACTATTTCTTACAATGCATTTTATTCCCGCACTCATTTTCCATTTTTTAAAAAAAATACATGTAAAGAAGAGTTTATAAAAGCTTCACTGACTATCTGGATTTTTTGAAGAAGTTTCTTCATTTGAGAGGACTTCACTTGCTGGAATTTCACTTCAACAGCAACAGCAATGCTAGCTGGAGAATTCTGGGTGTTGAAGTCCATATATTTTGAAAGTGCCGAGGATAGGGAACACTGTGTTTGAGGGTATTTGCCCCAGAAGCGGAGTAACGATGCTGAGACAGTAGCTGGAATTTAATAATGGGTCACTTTATTAAATTAGCATAAATTTAAATAACGTCAATTTAAATAACGTAAATCAAACATTATAACAGTGTAAACAAAGGAACTGCAGAGGCCAACAACTAATGGGGTGGAATTTACCTGTCAAAACATTCATAGACAACTATTGGGCATAATCCCTTGCTGATCCAGGTGAAGGTAACTCCCTTCACCTGGATCCGAGCCATGCCCATGTGTGTGGGAGGAGCTCACCCTCCAATCCCCGAGGGATATTGGATAAGGTGAGTCCCATGGGCATACCCTCTCCAATCCCCGAAGTTGCACCAACCTATAGTTCATGGGGAGAGGCGGCCCATCATTTTGAAAAGATACCCAAAAGGAGAACATGCAGTTGCTCCTACTGCTCATTTCCACCCCTAACCTGCCAACCCCAGTGACCAGAGGGAAGCCAATTGATCAAATGTATGTCTACATTGCGCCGCACCCCGTAACCAGTCCATCCTTAACGTCAGTGTGGAACAGGCGAAAAAATGGCCATACCGGTAGGAGAGACCACAAAAAATTCCTATTTGGCTCCGAGGCGACCCCATCCAGGCACACTGTATGATAGAGGAGGGCGGGCGGGTGTTCGCTGCAGGATAGCTGAGGGCAACAGGAGGAGGTCCACTTCGAGCCGCCCTTAAATAGGGCGGCTTATGACCTCCCCCAAGCCCAGGAGGCACACTGCCAAAACCCGAACTTCCAGGCCCAGCCAAAAACCAGAAGAACGGACAGTGTCTGCCGGCTCCGGGGGCAATTTTGGCCAGCGTTTTAAAACACCGGCCGTACATTTCTGCCCTTCGGTGAGGTGAAAATACTTTGAAACATAATTATTAGTATATCATCCTCAACCTCATTGATAGGTAAAGGCAGCTAAATAAGTTTAACACAGCCTAAAACATATAGATGCTTACTCATTGTAGCTCACCAGAAAATAACTATGCAAAATAAGAGAGTAGTAACTGAGAAGGATCTTGGACAATCACTTAAATTTGAGCCAGCAGTATGCTGCAGCTGCCAAAAAAGCCAATACAGTGGTACCTCTACTTATGAACTTAATTCATTCTGTGATCAGATTCTTAAGTAGAAAAGTTTGTCAGAAGAAGCAATTCCCCCCCCCCCAAGGAATCAATGTAAAAGCAAATAATATGTTCGATTGGGAAAACCACATGGAGGGTGGAGGTCCTGTTTCCTCCCACGAGATTCCTAGAGAGGCCCCATGGAGGCTTCTCCCTGTCTTTCCCGGGGACAGTTTCGGAGGCTCATGTTTCTAAGTGGAAAATGGTTCTTGAGAAGAGGCAAAAAAAAATTGAACACCCAGTTCTTAGCTAGAAAAGTTCATAAGTAGAGGCATTTGTAGGTAGAGGTACCACTGTACAGTTCTAGGCTGTATTAACAGAAGGAAAGAATCAAGATCACATAAAGTATTAATACCACTTGATAAGATCACACTTGGAATACCGTATACAATTTTGATCACCATAATGTAAAAAAGATATGGAGATTCTAGAAAGGGTGCAGAGAAGAGCAACAAAAATGATTAGGGGAATAGAGGCTAAAACATATAAAAATCAGTTTCTGGAATTAGGTATGCCTAGTTTAATTTTAAAAAGGACGAGAAAACATGATAGCAGTATTTCAATATCTCAGGGATTGTCACAAAGAACAAGGAGTCAGGATAGTTTCCAAAGTGCCTAAAGGCAGGAGAAGAAGCAATGGATGAAAAGTAATCAAGGAGAGAACCAACCTAGAGCTAAGGATTTTTTTTATTTTTTTATTTATGTGTATTAAGAGCATATGCATCAAAACAAATTCCTTGTGTGTCCAATCACACTTGGCCAATAAAGAATCCTATCCTATCCTATTCATTCTATTCTATATAAAGTGTTGAACCTCAATTCCCTCCCTCAGAGTGATTACTGGCTTAAATTGTGCCAATAAAACAAACCCTGTGTTAATTGATTCTTTAACAACCATGCTAAGAAACAGACCTTTCACATATTGAGGCACTTTTAACGTTTTGTTTTTTGTTTTGTATACAAGCATTTTAGCAATGCTAAAATATTTAATTCATTAAGTATTGCTAATTAACTAGGCAAAAAAACACACCAGCAAATTAACATTTGTGTTTTAGATTTCATTGCTACTGAAAGAATTCTGATAAAATGAGCTGATTATGTTAAAGCAATATGTGTCTCTTTAGATTGTAGCCAAATAAAACCTAGAACTACTTTGCAATCCCTACTCTTAAAAAAACCCTCAAACATATATTATATTAATATTAAATGTCTAATTTCACCATCAATTAAATAAAGGAGTGGGAGAAAAGCATACAATATCCATCAGCATCATTTTAATTACAGTTGCAAATATAAAATCACCACATTACAGCTACAGAGCAATTAAAAGAGAGCCAAAATAAAATTTGCTAACAAGAATAATTTAATGGGGCATTCTTGGACTGTTACAACAGTCTATAAACCTCATGGGTTATTGACATTTCAAAAAAACCCAGCCAATTAAGGGTTACATAAAAGTAAACATATCATAGGTAATAAAGAAGCATAATGGCAAATATGTAATCATGATAAATGAATCAAAAACATTTTAAAAATAGTAATTTTTCAGATAATGATCTGTTGAAACTATCTAAATGGATGAGTCCATGGCTTAGTATTTGGTGAATAATGAATAATTAAATTTAGGGTTAAATTTTAACTCTACCATTCCTTATGTTTAATCTTACACCATCACTGATACATTTTGCATAAGATTAGAATATTGTGTTTCATTCAGAGGGCACTTTTAAAACAAGCATCATAAAGTTTAACTAATACAAAATGTCATTGTTTCTTTTTAAGAAATCTATTGTTTTACATTCAGTGTGTTAACCCTTAATAGTTGTATAACTATTATTGAAAGTTGTCTTCCTTCCAGGTGTTATCTACCATATGCTTCTTATTGTTACCAATCTTATTGTTATACAGGTTTTTAATCAGTGGATGTCTACTAATTGTATGAATCATCAACAGGGCAAAAAACAATAATAACAACAACCCAAAACCTTATAGACTGCCTTAGTTGAAAACCCACTTAGCTGAATCATTCTGGAAATAAACTGGAGATTTATTGCATGAATGGTTAGTTACCCATAAGAAAGAAAACTCTTTTTTGATAGATATACATATACTGTACTATACTGTATTTTAAAAGATGGAGATAAGATACTTTTAAATGAGCATTTCTATGTATAGGTTGTAGAAAGACAATAGGATACAGCCTTAATCCTATACCTGTATGCTGAAAGTGATGCAGGAAAAAGAGGTCTTCTACCCAGAGTTTGTATGAAGTCTATATATAAAACAAGGTTTGGAAAATAAGACTCAGCTTATTCTGAACGGGGTAGTCTATCATATTTGGCCACTGAGTTGTAAAATAAAATTTTAGAGTGTTTAGTACAATGATACAAAGAGTATTTTACAGAAATTATAAAACTATAAAATCCAGACGAAGGTTTGGTTTGCTATTACATTACCTGTGTAATCAGTGCAAGATCTTCCAGCCCAGGCATTGAAAGGCAAAGAGAGGAAAAAGTTATTCTTACACTCTTCCCCAAGTTCCATTAAGATCCAATGCTGTAATTTGAATTATACCATATCCAAAGTGGAAGAAAACTGGTTTGATTTCTAAGCAGTGACCAAACAAATGTCAATAGATAGGGCCGTTTAGCTAATGCAAATAGAGTTCAACTGCAAAAATATGAATGCCCAACAGATAGTGGCAAAAATCTAGGACAGGTCTTTTCAACTCTTTGCCACCATCTATTAGTCATTTGTACCATTGCAGCCCAGATGTCTAGAATTTTTTTCAGCTCTTAAGTAGTGTTAGTGGCAAATTAGATTTTTAAAAAGTAATGCATGATTCAGCTGATTCTATATCTCAGTTTCATTTTCAGACATCCCATGAATGTTGGGAGGAGGAAGGCAACATTTGGGGAACTAATTAAGTATGTTTTTCCCTAAATGTTTTAACAAATCTGTGGTAAGAAGCAAAGTAGAATTCATATTCAAAGACTATTCATGCATTTCAGAATATGTACAATATGAACACACAGAGGTACTAAAGTTTAAACATTAAAGAAACAATGCAATAGTTTTAATGTTGGTCATTTACTAGTTTTTAATCATACTCAACAATAAAAATATTCCTGAGAATATGATATATAATATATATTATATATAATATAATATTTTCACTCTGAGAATCTATCAAAATTTGACTCTCATAGCAGCTGTTGTTAGAATTAAGCTGTCCTTCCATGGATATGTCTGTCCTCCCAACTACTAGCAACAAAATCCCTTTAGGGAAATGCTAAGTCCATCATCAATATGCATTTAAAGTATAAATGCTTTATCTCTAATTCTTACACATCACACAAGCCTGCAAATCAAACATTAATTCAGGCATTAGGATTCAAAGAATGGTACAGCTCACCCACACATTTTACAGAAAGTAAGGCAGATTATTTCCATTATGAACTTGGGAGAAGACCTTTCCTGAAAACATATTTTCTGGAGTTTCACATTCAGTTACAGTCTAACAGAGTAGGGCAAAGATCAAAGGGGGGGGGGACATGAATCACCTTGGGGAATTCTGAGAATTATAGTTCCAGCACATATAAAAGACACTAGATTCAGAGAAGAGAGTTTTTCAGCAGGAATGGCAAGGTGTGGCTCTCCAGATGTTATTGCTACGTACCAGTTCAGAATATCTGAGGAACTGCCTTACCCTGACTGGACACACTACCTCGTTCATTCCGGTGGAAAGGGCCTACTTCAGATCCTTTTGGCCAAAGAATTTCGGCAGGTGGAGTCCAATACTAAAGAGTCTTTACTGCTGTGGCCTAAAAACTTGACTTTTCTGTTTGGCCTGTGTTCTGCCGGGCTCTATGGTATGAGTCTCCCGAAAATTCAAGGGTAAAAATTTCAGACACACACACACACACACTTGAAAGTTCAAACACAATGTTCTTTATTACAAAATTCAAAAGAAACAAAGCACCCTTTTTGTACTGCAAAGAGCACTCATTCCAAAACAACCTTGTAGGCTGTACAATCCCCTTAATCAGTCCTTAAGTACTTAGCTAGCAGCTGTGAAGAAACGTCACAGCCCTCCTTCTTCCATGAAGTGAGACACACAGACTTTGCTCTGCTTTGGTTTCAAAGTCGTGAAAAATCAACAAACAAAGTCCAGAAGCAGCAAGGTACAGTCCTGAAGAAACAACAATCAGATAATCTTCCACAACGGCCAAGACAGCACGCTGCTATTTATATTAGCAGCTCTAATTGCTGGAGCCCCACCCAAACACAGGTTGCCTCTCTTATCTCCTGTAATATTTTTTCAATTGGTCTCTTCTGTGCATAATTCTGCGCATGCATGGGTTCCTCATCCGAATTGACTGAAGAGAATGGAGATTGGCTTCCTGGGCTGTGTGCCAAGCCCCCCTCTTCCAAGTCACCCTCACCTTCTTCTTCATCCGAGGAAACTACACTACCTGACTCTGTAAGCAATAAAACAGGCCTATGACATGTTGATGTTTCCCCTGCATCCACCTCCACATTCCTTGGGGCAGGAGCTGGGCCAAAGGCAACCACAACAGCCTGCGGTCTCAGTAGAGGTCTGCTACATTGGAGGTGGCTGACAAGATAGAGAAGATTCTCATCCTCAGGATGCTTGTCATCTTAGTTCTTAACTTTTCATCTTCTTATTCTAATTTTGTTTTTTGCCCTTTTTAACTTGTTACTATATTGCAAGCCACCCAGAGTTGCTGTATTACTGAGCTAGGTGGTATAGAAATTTATTTAATAAATAAAAAATACCTGGGCCAGAGAAATTGTAGAAATGAAGTGAGAAAAAGTAACCCTCCTCACTCGATTCCTAAGAGTAAGGAGCGTGCATTAGCGCACCAGCATGCCTACCATCCCTATCCTAATGTTCCCTCTTATCAGTACCCATGTTATGTATATTATGCATTGGCTGAAAGGATTGGAAGGGGGAAACATGGTGTTAACTTCATCAGGAAGAAATTAGAAAGAACTCTTCGTTTTTCATGCTAAACTTCAGACCACGTCATTGGCAAGAGTCATAATTTTGCAACTATGAGCAAAGACCAACCATGCTCCCTCATGGAATTATACATAGGTACACTTCCATAACATCAAAAGATTATAGCAACAATTGCAAAGGTCTCCATGCTTATTCATTACCCTCAACCCCAGCTTTTAACAGTTTGTTCCTCCCTTCCATGCTGGAGGAACCTTTGATCCTGCTGCAGAAACAAAGCTCATAGGATGAAACAGACCCACTTAAGCATCTGGTGCTATGTCTTTGCATAATGCTGCAGACATAAAAAAAGAAGTCAAGCTTTTATTTTGTCACTTTCCCTCTTTTTTCCCCTCTTAAGGAAGTGCATAGAAGAAAGAGGAAGCACTTGCTTGGAATGCAAAAAGTCTCAGAGTCAGTCGCTAGCCCAATTATCTAGTTTCTTTCCCAGTTAATACCTTAAAGTCTACTGTCCTATTACTCTCCTATATCTCCTATACCTTTCTTCTATTCCTATATCTCTTCTTCTATTCTTTCATTGATATGTTCTATTACTATATCTTATTTTCTATTCTTTCTTAGATATATTTTACTATGAGTTTCTCCTCTATAACCTTCATCATGTATTTTTCTATGTGTGTGTGTGTGTGTGTATATATATACAGCCTGATGATGGTGGATGTGATTTCACCGACAAAATAAATAAATAAAATAAAATAAATAAATAATAAATAAAATAATAAATAAACTAAAGTGACCATTTTGAATCAGCTCAATTCTGCTTTATACACTTCCATGTGTGTATTTATTTTATCTCAACAAGGTTTGTGCCAAGATCAATCATTATGATATAAATGCATTGGCAGGGTATGGCACAATATGTTTTTTTAAAGAGATATCCAAAGGATTTTTATATGATGGAAAATAATTGAGTACAAAAAGGTTTGGATTAGTCATGACAATGAGATTTAAATACTTGCCTTCCCTGGTAGAACACCACCTAATAAACGAGTGAAGAAAAGATGTGTATTATTAATTGCAAGAATAGAGAATAATATGGTTTTCTCTGATCATTATTATATATTTTTTAATGTTTGGCATGTTTTTGCTTTTTTGAATGTCAGGCACTCTACATGGATTAAAGGATTGTACAGTTGTATGATAAAAATGAATTGGATAGATTAAAAATGACAAAAGAGCAGCATGTTGTTACTAGTTCTAGAGAGTCCTTCACATTTCATTTGCTGAGACGTTTGTACTTTTGGAAGAAGATAAAAGACCAGGGAGGGGGAGGGGAGGGGAGGGGGAGGGGGGAGAGGGATAGTATTCTTATAAATAGTGATGGGCAAACCCAACGGTGTTCAGGTTCAGCGAGTTCGAATGAACTTCACGCAAAGTTCAGCCGAACCCAAACCCAAACAGTCCATGGCGTCAAAGCTCCGACCCCGGAATCCCATCGTTTTTTATTTTTATGGATTTTTAAATTTTATTTATTTTTATTTTTACGAAAAAGGACGCCGCAGTGGCGCCGCAAGCAGAGAGGTCCTTTCATGTAAATTTTTTTTTAACGTGAAAGGACCTCCCTTTGCTTGCACCACCGCTTTGGCGTCCTTTCACGTAAAAATAAATACATTTTTTATTTTTACATGAAAGGACGCCGCAGCAGCGCCGCAAGCAAAGGGAGGTCCTTTCACGTAAAAAAAAATGAAAGGACCTCCCTTTGTTTGCGGTACCACTGCGGCATCCTTTTTCGTAAAAATAAAAATAAATAAAAATAAAAAATCCGTAAAAATAAAAAACGATGGGATTCCGGGGGCAGAGCTTTGACGTCACGTATACCGGCAGGTTGCTAAGCACGCCAAGGTGATCACTTTCTGGATTCCATCCTCCCTCCATTATTCTAGTGCCGCCCCTGGAATCCAGGAAGTGATCACCTTGTTATGCTTAGCAACCTGCCGGTATATGTGACATCAAAGTGCCGTCCCCGGAATCCCTTCGTGGGATTCCCCAGCTCCTTTTGTGCCTCCCTCCCAGCCACTCCAGTGTTCGCCTTCCTCCACCGCCACCAGCGCCCAGCTCCTCCTCCTCTTCTCAGCAGATGACAGCCGGGTGGTGGCGCTTCATGGTGCTCAGCACAAACGCCAAACCAGAGCATGAATTTTTTAAAAAAAATCGGGTTCAGGTTCAGCATGCCAAACACTGCAAAATTTGGTATGGACCCGAATTGTGCAGGTTCAGTTCGCCCAATAGTACTTATAAATCAATCAAACATTCCCCCTTTGGATAATTAAAACTCACCTATGGTTTTAACACCCTGCAAGGCACAAGTAAGTAACACTGGAGGATCTATTAACTACTTAAAGAAGAATGGGATTAGATGCAATTGTGCATTTTCTCCACTTTATTTTTCCTTTCTCAGAAGGATCTTGAGACTTTCAAAATAACAAAGAACAAAACTACAGGAAAAGTTAACTTTTCTTTTTTAATGTACAAAATGTGCAAATGCTAACTAGCAAACAACCTAGATAGATTTTATTATGGTTTGCAAACAATGAGGAACGACACAATACAGAGAAGAAAAGGGATGGATTATATTCCCATCAGAGACAATAACCTGGGAACATCTTCATAATATTTTTCTTTCTTAGAGAATCCCTAAATTCAAGAGTTGCCTTTCTCACCTCTGCTTGTTTTATTTCTGTTGCTTGTGATGAACCACTTAAGACAAAATCTGGAATTAGAAAAATAAAACAAGGGGGGGGGGAGAAAAATGAGATCTTCAGAAGAAAATGCAATGATACTTGCTAGCATTCTGAACATACTATTTGAAACAAGACAATTGGGGGATGACCTTAAAAATCAATTTTACTTAAATCAGCTAGCATTAAGCTGGGGGCTAATTTTTCAATTCAGTTTAGCGTGAAAGCCGACCCAAAGTAAATCCCAGGTGAGATGAGAGAAACCTCAAGGATCAGTCTTTATAGGTCAGCCAAAGATAATACTAGAAATCCAACAAACTGCTGTTTACATTAAGACAAGAACAAAGATATCATAATGTCAGAAATAGACTCTCAAGGTGTTAACTTTGATGAATTAACAGATGCTACCAATTGAAGAGATTAGAATTCAACATATACTTGAAGAGATTAGATGCAATATAGTAAAATAGTCTTCTGATTATGGCAAATGCATGTTTTTCATGGCTGACCTCCCTGCAGAAGAATACCATGACCAATTGTATCGAAAGCAACTGAGAGGTCAAGTAGCCCCAAGCTAGAGGAATGCCCCCCATCTCGGGCTCACTGGAAGTCATCCATCAGAGTGACCAAAGTAGCCAGGTCTGAAGCCTGACTGAAAAGACTGAGAAGTCTGACTAGCCTTGGCTACTAGGCTCAATGGTGTGCAGAAACTTTCCCAGGCTAGAAGGTTTGGACTGCTAGGCCCATTGGTACACACACTTCCTCCCTGCTCTACCACTCATGTATGTATGGACCTGCATGTATGTATGGGCCTGCTATTCCAGGAGGTCTTGGCCAGCACAGCTGACCAGTGCCCAGAAACTTGACAGAAGCTGGAAACCCAAAACCAACTAGGCCAATCTAGATACTGGCCGTCTTCCTATGAATCCACCCCTGCGAGGCTGGGGACTTCTCCCAGTCCCACCACACCTGGAAGGCCTTGGCTGGGTAGGCCTATTCTATGTAGGCCTTTTCTTTGCTCTACCATGTCTGGCTTCACTTACCTTTCTCTTTTCTTTTAGCTGTTCCACACAATGTGGAGCACAGCTAGAAAGCTAGAAAAAACAAGTCTTCCTCAAGTTTAGAGGAGTCTTTCCAGTCCTGAGGAAGACTGCTGTCACTAGTTTCTAGTTTTGACCTGCATTGGCTGGATACACCTGTTATCAGTTGTGCATGGTGGGGGAGGGACAAGGCCCAGACCTCTTGGGTGTGATGGGGCATAGAAAAGCTGGCCTCTTGACCCACAGTTTTTTGCATGCTAGTGGACATTGGACTTCCTGAATATCCTTAAATACCTGCTTTGTTACTTAACAACCTGTCTGGTTGCTTAATGACTGCAATGGGGTGAGTTGAAATTACAGTCATTAACCCAAGTTGTCACACAGCTTTCTGTGTGCAACAAATTATGTCCCTAATTCCAGGCTCAGTGCATCCATAGGTCGAGAACTACCTGTAATACTTTCTGTATCACCTTTTTGAAATTCCAAATCCCAATTAAGTCCTTATGAAATTATGTTGAAACTATTAGCACTCCTAAAGAGGAAGATCATGGCTTTATGCATCCACCAACTCCCAAATTGATAAGAATGAAGAAATTATATAATGCTAACAGATTAAAATCATTTAGTACTATTGTAATTTACATCCCACTTATCCACTCATGGAATTGAGAATGGGAAAGGGCGCAGGAAAGGGTAATCCTAAAATATGTATTGGAATCCCTTGCTGGTTGAAAAGTAGTTTTCTGTTTGATCAAAAAAGGAGAGAGTATTCTTCTTGATTAAAAGCATGCTTTCATAATGACAGGCCTAATGACATCAGTTTTCCCAGACATTCAAGTCAGAGCAAGTTCAAATGCATTAGCACTTAATTGCAGAAGTCCCCAAACCATCAAGTGTCATTTTTAATTAGGTTTGCTACTATGCCACTTGTCTCTCATGTTGAAAAGGGAGAAGTTGAAGTCCATTTCATGTATTTTTTTCAGGTTTTATATTTTTGAATCTATAGGCCTTTGGTAATGCAGGTGCCACAAGAACTATAAGACTATTACTTACCAGTTCCAGATTCAGAAGCAGAAGTAATAAATCTTGATCTTGGGGGAAATTACCAGTGGAAATAATTTGTGAATATTTTCTGAGAAAACATCCAAGTTTAGTTTATTTTATTTTATTTTATTTTATTTTATTATTTTATTTTATTTTATTTTATTTTATTTTATTTTTTATTTTATTTTATTTTATTTTATTTTATTTTATTTTATTTTATTTTATTTTATTTTATTTTATTTTATTTTTTCATTCATTCATTCATTCAATTTTTTAATGCCGCCCTTCTCCTTAGACTCAGGGCGGCTTACAACATGTTAGCAATACAGCGATCCCTCGATTTGTGCGTTCTCGATTAGCGCGAAACGCTGCAACGCGGTTTTTCAAAAAATATTAATTAAAAAATAAGTCCGCGTTTTTTTTTGCTATACCACGGTTTTTCCCACCCGATGACGTCATACGTCATCACCAAGAGTCACTTCTCTGTCTCTTTCTCTTTCTTTCCTGTCACTATGCTTCAATCATTTTCTCATTTCTCTTTTTTCTCCCCTTTTTTCTATCATTTCTCTCTCTCTTTCTTCCTCTCTCACACTCTCTTCCTCCCTTCTCTCTCCCCCCCTCCACTTGCCCATGAGAAGAAAAAAAGCAACCTCTGCCGGGCAGCTCCCCTTGTGCCCCCGCTTTGTGCCTGCCTCTTTTGGGGATTTTTTTTTCTTTTCTTTTTTGCGCTGGCTGCGGGAGCTGTTGGGGAGGGCTCTGCCGGGAAGGCCTCTCAGCTGCAGAGCCGAATGGGGGCGGAGGCAACAGCGGAGCCCGGCGCTGGGGCCATGCGAGGCTGTTCATCCAGGGGGGCGTGGACTGGCAAGTCGCCCTCCTTTCTCTCTCTTTCTCAAGATCGCTTGCCGCTTGCCTATTGCAGCGAAGGAGGCGAAGCAAGGCTCCAAGCTGCAAAGCGGCAAGCGATCTTGGGCGGGAAGACCAAGGGAAGGTTTCTTCAGCCGCCCAACACCTGATCCGCTCCGCAGCGCGGCAGCAGCGAGGAGCCGAAGATGGGGTTTCCCCTTTGCCTTTACCCCATCTTCGGCTCCTCGCTGCTTCCGCGCTGCGGAGCAGATCAGCTGTTGGGCGGCTGAAGGAATCTTCCCTTGGTCTTCCCCGCCGCCCACACGCAAACTCCACCATCTGCGCATGTGCGGCCATGAAAAAAATGGTGCACATGCGCAGATGGTGGTTTTTGCTTCCGCATCCAGTATAACGCGGAAATCGGTTAGCGCGGGAGGTCTTGGAACGTAACCCCCGCGCTAACCGAGAGATCACTGTACCACTTTTTAACAGAGCCAGCATATTGCCCCCACAATCCGGGTCCTCATTTTACCCACCTCAGAAGGATGGAAGGCTGAGTCAACCTTGAGCAGGTGATGAGATTTGAACCGCTGACATGCAGATCTAGCAGCCAGCTTTAGTGGCCTGCAGTACTGCACTCTACCCACTGCGCCACCTCGGCTCATCTTTAAGTTTACAGTACTTGTATTTTTCAATCAGCAAAATTTCTAACAAGGTCAATAAAACCCATGGGCTCTGCCAAGGATTGCTTTATAGAAAATAGTTAAATCACCTATTCAAATTGTATGGAACAGCATGGAAAGGTTAAAAATGGAAATAACGATCAGATCAAGAACTGTATTATACATATAGGGGAAATATTAGGGTGCTGTATTATAATATTCCTATTTTGTTTTGTAATTTAGAGAGTATAGGAGAGTTTAGAGTCTTTATCAAGAAAAGAAAGAGATATAGCACAGGGATTTTATTCTGGGGATATTTTGTTTAATTATCTATTTTTATTTGGGGCAGTTCACAGAGTTAAAATATAGTTTGGCAGACCTTGCTTGATTTGATTTTTTTATATGGAAATGGACTGATGGAAAACACTTCAGATGAGTGGGCAAAAGCAAAACTATGAAGATGGGTGACCTTGAAGGGAAAAGGGGACTGGTAACATAAACAGTGTGCTATCTTTTCTAGAAGTCTAAAGGTGATCACTGGATGAGCGTAATAAAAAAGAAATTTATGTTAGCTAGTGATGGTATTCTAAGGAAAGATGGAAATGCAGAAATGTAATGATGTCAAAAAAGCCTCCATAATAAGGTGATTCCCTCACCTTATATAATGTAGCATTCTTGGTGTGAGGGGAATTTCCATTACTTTTCAAATTTATCGCATATTCTTGAATCTGTAGCTGTGTAGACTTTGGGGCTTTTCAACATTTCTGTGGCCAGGAGCCCAATAATCATTGTAGGTTTGTGCAGGCCTACTATAAACTATACTTTTTCACAATATCTTCAGATGCTTTGGTTCCTTATTTAGTGAGCATTTTTCCAACAACAATTCCTTGTAAAAAAAAATATTCAGGCACACTGGACATTTTGAGAGCAAATTGTGGGCACATCTTATAGTTACAGGTGTCTTGGACAACCAAAAATTCTCCTATACTAGAATCTAAGCCAGGAATGGGAAACTTTTTTTGGTTTGGGTGCCAAAAGACTATGTGTGCATGCAAATGCATGCCTATGGGTGTCCACACCCATAATGCAATGCCCCCTCCCCATGTATGAGTACAACCCCCACACTGTCTCCCCTGCACAGGTGCATAGGCCTCACTGAAGCCTCCAGACTTCCAGCAGGCCCATAGGGCCATTTTCACCATCCCCAGGAGGCTTTTCAGAAGCCTGGGGACAGTAAAAATGGTTGAAAAGAAGGCCGAAAATCAGCTGAACAGCGAGAACATGCACGCTGGATTTGACATAGGGCAACACCTCGTGTGCCCTCAGATATGGCTCCACATGCCACCTGTGGTACATGTGCCATAGATTCGTTATCACTGATCTAAGCAAATAATATTATATATTTGAGTCAATGTAGAGCACAGATACAGAGGTACCATTGTATATTATTGAAATACAAATTGTGAAGGAGTTGGAAATCTCCTTTACCACATGTTTTCAATTCATACTTCCTACTCATTTTTTTTAAAGATAGAAAAAAATATTTGGTGGAACAAGATGTTTCACATTCCCAGTGAAAATGCTAACAGGAGTACTACTGCCATTTTTTTGTAATGAAAATCTAGGCCTCAAACAATGATGAGAGCATTGAGTTAGTGGTTCACTAAAAAACTGATGGAAACACTAAATGATTTTCAACTATATAATTTAGGTAGATTAAGATTTATTAGAATTTACTGAGATATGTAGTTTTGTTGTACGTGCCAAGCCTAACTTCTGAGGCCCTTAAGTTTTCTCCTTGAATTTCTATAGCTTCTTTCTCTTCTAGAATCCAATTATAGTAACACAATATCATATACATTCAGAGCACACTTTACATATACTAAAATATATCAAAGTATGGCAACAATAAGAATGAAAACACTGTATACAAGCCAGCTCTAAAAAGCAAAATCCATATGGAAGCAAAGGTTTTACATCTCATTGCATATTTATACGATAATATTCATCCATGCCATAAAAATTGATTGGCTGCAACTTTGGATGCAGATAGGCATCCATTGAAAGAATAAATTGCTGTTTATAAGCCTTCCTAAACATAGCCAGATTTGAATTGAGATTTGTATATTACAATTCCCAGTGCTTGTTTCCAGCATGCTTAGTGATCATGTTAACAAGAGGTTACCTCAAGAAGGCCACCATAAAATACTTAATCAGGTCTGAAAATCAGGCAGTTTGTTACAAGTTAGAAGAACACCAATTTTATGCCCTTGCCTGTTTTGATTTATAGTTGAGCATTTTGTGTTGTAACATAAATAAACCAATCACAGATACTTTCAGGCATCATGATGAATACACAGCATTTAAATGTATTGTAGGAACTTAAGATCATTATTTTCACTCCGAAAGAAAAAGGTAGTTTTCTTGGCCTCCAAATGAATAATTAATAGAATAAATTATTATTTATTTGAATGATTTATGAAAGCTATTAACCTCCTGAGTTGGAAGAATCCTAAAAATCACCAATATAATAAAACAATAGATGAACAAGAAGCCTGAATACAACAGTTAAAATCAAATAACCTTGTTATTTAGCTATCAAATTCAAAAGATGTCCTTGGGCTAGTCACTATATATTTCAAGATAAAATGGATAAAATGATTGAGGTTTTCCAGAATTACATATTTTGCCTTGAAATCCTTGAAGGAAAATCAGGGCATAAATTTAAATAAGCCATCAACAATGTATCTATAGAACCATGTTTAGCTATTATTATCCATTTGAAATGCAATGTAGTAAGTTTTATACCCAAGTGAAGCTTTCAGCTGGATTGATCCCAGGTCCAATGTTATAAATATTAAGTGACTTTTCCTCTACATTTATCTTCACCATGAGCTTTCCAGGTCCATTTTAATGCAGACATTTGTGGTGAGGAAAAGAGTAAGGCCCTCCCAGGCCTAATTGCCCATGTCCTCATTCATTAATTCTAAATGAATTCTGTCATTATCAAGCACTTGATATTTTTTTGGTATGTTTTCTCAATCCTTCAATTTGATAGAAATAATAAACTTTCCCCCTTTTCCTCATTAAAAAAGAAAAACAATTCAAATGAATAGAGTGCAATAGTCTGAAAATAACCTAAATCATGAGGCATATATGAGAATTCAATATTTTCTTCCAAACACATTTTTCTAGTATTTTGAGTTCTCGTGGTTTCATGACACCCCAAAGGAAGATATTGTGAGATATCTTGAGCCAGTTTGGTTTAGTGGTCAAGGCACCAGGCTTAGAAAGCCATGAAATGTGAGTTCAAGTCCCACTTTAGCCCTGAAAGCTGGCTGGGTGACCTTGGTCCAGTTATTTCTCTCAGCCCAATTAACCTCACAGGATTTTGGTGGGGCTTTCTTTGTAATTTTTTTTATTTTTCTCCACATCAAAAATATACATAACATCACATATACCTTAATATGCATATATTATTGCTTAAAAACAATAATACAATAACCTAAGTTACATTTTAATTTTAATTTTGTTATTCAATCTATCTCAATCTTTTCTCTCTCCACTCCACTCTTTCTATCTCAGGTGACTATTCCTCCTCTAATACCTATTATCTTGTATCTTCTCTCCTCTTTCCTACTACCATATCCTTCTTCTTTCTCCTTCTCTACCTCCCCTTCCACTCTCTCCCCTTTCTCTCCTTCCTACTACCTCTTACACCTTCTCTCCCCTTTCCTACTACCATCTCCAAGTGCCAAGTTACAAGGCCACAATTCACAAGTCTTTTCAACCAGTCCAGTTGTCAATAGATTTTATTTTACAGCCTATTTTAATTATCTTCCTTTAAGTATAATGTCCATTTTAGACCTTTAATCCTTCCAAGTTCATTCTAAGTTTATTCCAATCAAAACAGATGTAAATAATATTCTTTTAAGACAATAACAAATTATCCACTATTTCATATTTTCTCAAACAGTTCCAAAACAATTCTCAAAGTCAGCAGCTGTTCAGATAATCACCAAAAGTCTTCCACAATTATAATAGTTCCAGCCAGCAGGTATCCTTCTTTATTGATCCCACAGTTCCAGCTTTCCCATTCAGCAATATACAGTGGTCCCTCTAGCTAAGAATGCCTCTACTTACAAACTTTTTTAGATAAGAATCGGGTGTTCAAGATTTTTTACCTCTTCTCAAGAACCATTTTCCACTTACAAACCCGAGTCTCCAAAACTGTAACCGGAAAAGGCAGAGAGAAGTCTCTGTAGGGCGTCTCAAGAAATCTCCTGGAAGGAAACAGGGCCAGAAAAAGTGAGGGGGAGCCTCTGTGGGGCGTCTCTAGGAATCTCCCAGGGAGGAAACAGGGCCTCCACTCTCCCTATGGTTTCCCCAATTGCATGCATTATGTACTTTTACATTGATTCCTATGAGAAAAATGGCTTCTTCTAGAACCTGGTCATGGAATGAATTAAGTTCATAAGTAGATGTACCACTGTACTTTAGATATACTTTAAATCAATTCCAAATGAATAGAATCCAGGCATTTAAAAAAACTTCACTAAATCTCCGCATTCTCTGAATTGGGCTTTCATTATTACTCCTTTAAAATGTTTCTTCAATGGTCTTCTATTAGTCTTCTATTCACTGAATAGTTGCTTAGCCCCTTTTCTGTCTTTTTGTTCCTCCTACTTTTTTAACTTAAAAGAAAGTCCCAAATCTTCACTTTGGCAGTATAACTCACCAACTTCAGTTTCAATTCTTTCTCAGGACTTAGTTTTCGAATTTCTTTCCCAGTTGACTTCCAATCCTTAAAAACTATCAATCCAGCCAGTTGTGACGACCGCGGCTAGGACGACAAGTTGTTTCCCAACGCTGCTGATCAGGAAACCTGATGGTGTCTTCCTTCTTCACCACCCCTCCAGGGGGTTCTGATCTAGTTTTGACAAAGCCAGGTCCCCCAAGGGGCGTGGGTATCAGAATTCCCCCATGGAGCACGGGGAACTTCGTGTCACCATGGCATTTGGCCACCCCCCACCCCCCAGGATTGTTATTGTGGTGAAAATAGGAGGAGGAAGATGCTAATCGCCTAGAGTTATTTATAAAAATAATAAATGAGGACATACCGGTAAATTAAATATAAAAATTATTCTCTTGGGCCTTTCTGTTTTCACAAGAAGAAGTATGGACATCCAAAATGTATAGAATGATGGAAAGAAATGTAACACAAAGCAGCCTTACCAGTAAATATAGGTTCACAACTGCAACATCAATAAATTTGGAGGTAATTCTAAAGTATTCAATGAATGAATAGTATGGGAAAACAGATACTTCTTTAGTGAACAAAGAAAAACTAAACAACTTTTGGGCAATGGATTACTCCTCATTTGAAGCTGCATGGCCAAAATACCAATCAATACCTGCTATGATTTTAAGTGATCAATGGGAGAAAAAAAATACTCATTTACCTATGCTAGCATCTTGCCTAACATCAAATTGAGATTGGTTTCTTAAAGTTTCTGAATGGCGCTACAAGATGCTCCAAATAACTATTTTACTGTGTCAAGGTTGCTATCTGTTTTCACCCCATACTCCATTTAATCTACTGGTTAAAGGAAAGACAAGCATTTCCAATATAGGGTATATCAAAAGAGTGCATGGGTGTCTCAAGTTACTTTCTTTTTGCATAGCAATTCATCTATAGTTTTATCTGATTCCTCCACTTTGTTATCTGCCACATGTTGTAGTAATTTAATCCTCTTCAGGCCACATTAACTTTAAAAATATTGTCATAGTGCCAGGCTGGTGATTAATCGTCTGACAGCTATAGAAAATCCCAACATTTCTAATCTTGGATATCTAGATTATTTATTTTTTCCCATTCCTAGGGTTCTTCCCCCCCCCCCCCGTCATTTAGTCCAGTTAAATTCCTTAAAAAATATGTTCACCTCTTGTTTCTACAAGTTAATAGCTTCCTGATTCCTTATCCGTGGACATACGCACACACACACAAAATTCAAAATCCAATCCTTTTTTTCATTTTTCATAACATATATATAAATTCTGGCCTATATTTCAAATGTAAATTGTTTTTTAAAGCATAACTATTGTCCTACTATCATTGCAAGATTTAAATGCTGTTTTTAAAATAATGAAGTCCACTTCTCCGCTTTAATGTGTAAAACGTATTAAATAACTTATTTTCATATGTTAATTAATTTTCTACTTCCTCCAGAAACACATGTAGATATATAAACATAAACATTTTGAACTAGTACCCTGTTTCCCCCAAAATAAAATATTTCCTGATAATAAGCCCAATTGGGTTTTTGAGTACATGGCAATAAGGCCAAGCACTTATTTCAAGGTTCAAAAAAATATAAGACAGAGTCTTATTTTGGGAAAACATGGTATGCTCATCCTAAATTTGGCACCCTCCAGATTCATCATTAGTATAACTTGCAACTAAAATATCCATATTAGCTGAAAATTCTGGAATTTCTACCTGTAGGGAAGAACTGAGAAAAAAGAGCTCCAGGAGAGGAGAGAATAAATTCCAAACTTCTCATACCATCCAGATTAAGGAAATGATTGGCAGGACCACCAAGGCATGAACCCCATGGCCTTACCCAATCCTAGGAAATCCATGTAACCAGGATCTCTTCCACAAAATGATTGTCTCCTAGCTTATACCACCGAAATGACTGCTTCAATATTTGACCCAAGATGAGATATACAGGTCTTCTCATCCATTCTCATTTTCATTACTAACATTCTTTGAATGCTTTCATGTTTTTTGGGGTAAATGAAGACTAAACTGAAAGGGAATTTTTCACATTCTCAATATTTTTGCTGACTTTAAGTCAATCTTCCCTGACTTATTGCATATTTCATTTATTGGAATTCCCAGCAGCTTGGCAGAAGGCTAAGATTTGATAACTGAAATCCAAAACATATGGAGGGTTTTGGAAGGCTGATCTAAAGTCCTGTAATGGTTCACTGTACAAAATGTCTATTGAATGCAATATAATTTATTCTTAAACAAGCTAAATACCCATGCTTTGCTACGAAACTATGTGATGGGGCTTGATAAATTGATACTTAAAGCTTTAAAATTAATGAATAGTTTAAAAAGGTACTGTATTATTTCATTAGTGATGGTAAGCTAAAGATTCTGTTACAGATAGCATAGCATAGACTTTCAACTCATCCCTCAGATGAATTGCTCAGGAACAACATTCCTGGTTTTGCTCTCTGGCTGGAGGATGACCAGGCTGTCAGGTGAACTGACTCTGGAATATACAACATAGAACTGGTCATGGGAGAAACAGCAGCTTCCCTTACTTGTGGTATCTGTAAATTTTTTCTTATGTTTTTTGCCTCTTTTCACTTTTCCTGGTGTTTCAGTAGAAGAAACAAATTTGTCTGAACTGAGGAGGAAAATAAGGAAAAGAAATCTGTCTCTGTCTATCAGCTCCATTGGTATTCATCTGGCTAGCATCCTGTTAGTGTGTGAGAGAGTTGAAGGGTGTTTGGAAACTCAAACAGTATTTGCTGTGTGAGCAAGAAGAAGACGGGAAGGAGTCTGTGTGTGGCTTAGCTCAACTGTTAAGTAGTAAAGCTGCTTGCTGCTGTGAAAACAAAAGCAAAACTGAAACTCCTCTGTGTGTTTTGCATTTGGGTCAGATTTCTTTTCAGGTGGGGAGGGGGGAGTAGAACTCCATAGAATCAGACCTTATTAATAATAATATAAAAAATACTCATGCTCCGATGGTCATTTTGAAAAATCCTTTCTTAGTGAGCACCTAGAAAGCAAGAGGAAGATATGTGGCAAATGTCAAGTTTGTAGGCTTTACGGTTCTGGGGTTTTTGTAATTAATGCGTGAGTAGTTTTTGCTTTTATATAGAGAGATAGAAACAGAAACAGTTGCACTGTCTGACCTTAGGAAGCAGAAATTAATGTTCATTAATTATTAATGTTTAATCGTAACCATGCTGAACATCTTATACACAACTATTTCCATTTCCCTATGCAATGGCACTATGTTATATGAGTAATGCTTAAAAGATGGAGACCCTTGTAGCAAAAAATATCCTTACTTGAGATCCTCTAATGCTTGAGGCTGTGTGTGTACAAAAAGTGTACAAACACTTTTAGCGACAACTGCTGGCCATCTTATGTGTGATTACAAACTAGATTATGGAACTCATATAAATTTTCGAGGCTTTCAACACAGACCTGAAGATGGATTGGTTTGTAAATAAATTGTCAATTTACATGTTTGCTATCTCAAATCAGTTAGAGATGCTAGATATTTTCAAGGTGCTTTCCCCTTGTGTCCCATTCACAAAACCAACAAGAGCACTCAGGAGAAACTGCTTACAGTTTTAAAAATCAGTGTTATTTTATTGTCCTCTTGAACAGTTGACAATGGAATATACAACTTGCTATACAGCAAAGGCAAATTAAATCCCTCCCAGTATCTTGTAAAGCAGATTGATATATTTGTTTCTGTCTCACATTTCAAATTTTCTGAGTGAAGTTAGAGAGTGTGGAGCGTGCAGGAAATGAACAGGAGTAAATCTAATAAAGGAAAAGAGAAGAGTTTCCAAGCTGAATTAAGTAGAGTTATAGCACACTATACTGTAATTGCCTTTTCAGGGCAACAGTTGATCATGAGGAAACATGACTCTCTCCTCTCTGTGGCAACCCCTCAAGTATCTGTATGTTTTTAAATGATGGGATTTTTAGATGTTTTTTAATATTAGATTTGTTTCATTGTAACATTGTTATTATTATTGTTGTGAGCTGCCCCGAGTCTTCGGAAAGGGGTGGAATACAAATCTAATATATTATTATTATTATTATTATTATTATTATTATTATTATTATTATTATTATTATTATTATTATTATTCTGCTATCATGTCCTCCCCTGGCCCTCCTTTTTGCTAGACTATCCATGCCCATTTCCAGCAACCCCTCTTCGTATGTCGTGGTTTTTATCATTTTGGTTGCTCTCTTCTTTACCTTTTCCAGACTTTCTATCTCCCTTTTGTAGTGAGGTGACCAGAATTGAATGCAGTACTCCAGGTGTGGTCTGAATGGGGCATTATATAGTGCAGTGATGGCAAACCTATGGCACGGGTGCCACAGATGACACGTGGAGCCATATCTGCTGACACGTGAGCTGTTACCCTAGTTCAGCTCCAATGTGCATGTGCGTGCCAGCTAGCTGATTTTCAGGTTGCCCAGAAGCTCTGGGAGAGCCTCTGGAGCCTGGGGAGGGTGAAAAACAGGCCTACCAGGCCCACCAGAAGTTGAGAAATGGGCTGTTTCAGGCCTCCAGAGGGCCTCTGAGGGGGCAGGGAGGCCATTTTTGCCATCCCCAGGCACTGAATTATAAGTATGGGCACTCAAGCATGTGTGATAGCATATGCACACGTGCTTTTGGCGCCCAAGGAAAAAAAGGTTCGCCATCACTGATATAGTGACATTAGTACTTCCCTACTGTTGGAATGTATCCCTATGTTGATACAGCTTAAGATTGTGTTGGCTTTTTAAAGCCGCTGCTGCACATTGCTGGCTCATATTTAGTAGGTTATTCCCCAAGACTCCGAGATCTCTTTCACAGTCACTACTGTTAAGTGTGGTTCCTCCCAGTTTGAATGTGTATCTTGGGTTTTTCTTGCCTAGATGTAGCATTTTGCTTTTCTCAACTTTGAACTTCATTTTGTTAGTTTGGACCCACAGTATTAGTCTATCGAGATCTTTCTGTATTTTGAGCCTATCCTCAGGGGTGTTGGCTACCCCTGCCAGTTTGGTGTCATCTGCAAATTTGATTAGTTTTCCCTCTGTTCCCTTGTCTAGGTTGTTAATGAAAAATTTGAAGAGCACTGGGCCCAGGACTGAACCCCGTGGTACCCCGCTGCCTACCTCCTTCCATATGGACTTGGAGCCAATGAGGACAACTCATTGGGTGTGGTTGATCAGCCTACTGTTAATCCATCTACATGTGTTGTAGTCTACCGCATTTTTTCCCAATTTGTGGAGTAGGAGATTGTGATCTACTTTATCAAAATCTTTACTGAAGAGTCCAAGTATATTAGGTCTACTGTGTTACGTTGGTTTACTAATTTGGTTACAATGTTGAAAAATGATATAAGGCATGATTTGTTCCTGACAAAAACATGTTGGCTGTTGGTTATTATTTTATTTGTTTTTAGGTAGTGGCAAAGCTGTTTTTTAAAAAATTATTTTTTCCAGTATTTTATCACCTCTTGACAAATGCATTAGGTCTGCTAGATAAAGCTAAATCTGACACATGGATGAAACATCTGGTCTAATTTGTTTTGCTTCTTTCCTGTCTCCTGTTTTATTTAAATTGGACCTATTGAAGAATTGTAGACAACTCAAGACACCACACACTCTTTCATGTCATTATATTTGATCCTTCCCAAATCTATCATCTGAGCGTGGATTTTGGATTTTATTTTCTGATTCATGAGACACCTGTTCCCAATGTGGAAAGCATGAAAGCAAGAAGTCAATGAAACTGGGACTAATTATCAAATGTAGATGGAATCAAAAATGAAACAATTGTCTCCAACACTTTTATGGGAGGAAAGGAAGTTGTCATGGTTCTGAGGAATTAAATCCTAGTGGACAGGCAGCCAGGCTGCCAACCAATCATCTCAGCACTTTATGAGGTAAACAACCTCTGCTTTTTAAAATAAATAAATAAATCTGCAACAGGAATTCATGTCGTTTCCATTACTTGCCAACTGCTGTGCAAATTGTCAACTGTTTGCCTATCACCTTTTGCAGCTTAAACTTCAGTGTGTGTGTGCATGTGTATGTGTATATATATTGTAATATATTGAATATATTTTACTGAAAGCAAATCATGTCAGACTAATCTCATTGATTTCTTTGACTATGTCACAAAGGTGTTGGATGAAGGTGGTGCTGTGGATATTGCCTATCTGGAATTCAGCAAAGCCTTTGATACGGTTCCACATAAAGAGATGATAGATAAATTAGTGAAGATTGGACTTAATCCCTGGATAGTTCAGTGGATTTGCAGCTGGCTGAAGTGTAAACATCAGAGAGTTATTGTTAATGGCAAGTATTCTGAGCACAGACAGGTTACAAGCGGTGTGACACAAGGGTCTGTTCTGGATCCTATTCTTTTTAATATGTTTGTGAGTGACATAGGGGAAGGTTTGGTAGGGAAAGTTTGCCTATCTGCCAATGACTCTAAAGTGTGCAATAGGGTTGATATTCCTGGAGGCATCTGTAATATGGTAAATGATTTAGCTTTACTAGATAAATGGTCAAAGCAATGGAAACTGCAGTTTAATGTTTCCAAATATAAAATAATGTACTTGGGGAAAAGGAATCCTCAATCTGAGTATTCTATTGGCAGTTCTGTGTTAGCAAAAATTTCAGAAGAGAAGGATTTATGGGTAGTGATTTCTGACAGTCTCAAAATGGGTGAGCAGTGTGGTTGGGCAGTAGGAAAAGCAAGTAGGATGCTTGGCTACATAGGTAGAGGTATAACAAGCAGGAAGAGGGAGATTGTGATCCCGCCATATAGAGCGCTGGTGAGACCACATTTGGAATACTGTGTTCAGTTCTGGAGACCTCACCTACAAAAAGATATTGACAAAATTGAACGGGTCCAAAGACGGGATACAAGAATGGTGGAAGGTCTTAAGCATAAAACGTATCAGGAAAGACTTAATGAACTCAATCTGTATAGTCTGGAGGACAGAAGGAAAAGGGGGGGACATGATCAAAACATTTAAATATGTCAAAGGGTTAAATAAGGTTCAGGAGGGAAGTGTTTTTAATAGGAAAGTGAATACAAGAACAAGGGGACACAATCTGAAGTTAGTTGGGGGAAAGATCAAAAGCAACATGAGAAAATATTATTTTACTGAAAGAGTAGTAGATCCTTGGAACAAACTTCCAGCAGATGTGGTTGGTAACTAAATTTAAACATGCCTGGATAAACATATATCCATCCTAAGATAAAATACAAAAAATAGTATAAGAGCAGACTAGATGGATCATGAGGTCATTTTCTGCTGTCAGTCTACTATGTTCCTATATATATAAATGTGTAAAAATGAAATAGGTCTGGTATTGGTATCTTTGGAAATAAAAATCAAACCACTTAGCAATAAATGTGTTCATCTTTCATATTGCAATAGAGAAATCTTAGGTCCTTAACACAACGTGAATCCTGCAGCTTCTCTTGTCTGCTCCTGGTCTAACCTCCTTGTTGCTAAAATGTAACAAATATAAAGAGCAGTAAATGCAGCACCTTCTGCCCAGCATGGGTCTCTGTATATTACTGTGTATGACCCAACCTCATACAGTCAGAGGCCTGTAATACAATAACATGTACCTAAAAGCCCTGTAGAAGAACTGCTGGCTAATTCTATCATTGTCGGAAACATTTTCTGGCCGGAAAAAGAGGGTATAAAGTACAGCAGGTACAAGGAACTGACATGAAAGGCTCCAAATAACATTCAGAATGAGAGAAGTCCAACCCAATTTGATTATTATGCAGCTATAAAGGATTATGTATCCAAGTGTTTTTTACACAGGAACTGTGCCCATTCATGGACACATTAGGCTTTGCATATATTATTTAAACAAAGAAGAAGGAAAATAATTGGTCAAAATCTGGAGCCTGGATACAATATCTTGTCTATCTCAAAATATATGAGTGGTGCAATTATAATAATTGCAATAGAATTAGAGGTATATTTTTAGAGACTTTTCACCAGAAGGTAACAATAATTCTGTCAGGCCAAAGCCAGAATGCTTGGAGGTTTTGGCCTGCCAAATTCATCACTTTTGTCTGGTTCTAGCTATCAATCCTGGGGGTTTTCTATCTGCTTCTTAGTTTCATAACCTATTTCCCACTCAGCAACAGTCAGTACATATTGTCACAATCTTTGCAAGCAATTACTTGAAGCAATAAAGAAGGAAGGTGCATTTGCACAATATACCAAATCACAAGCTAGTCAAGCAGATTTTAGTCCAGTGAGATATGCCAAACTAGTCTATGTGGTATAGTGGTAAATTTATGGGTCAATGTGTTGACTTAATCTGGAAAATGTTTCAATTAATCACGAGTACGCAGTATGCACCCAGCTAATTTGGGGCCCATTCATTCAACTGTCTGACAACAAAGCCATGGATATTCAAAAGTATCTGGCAGATTATAGCACTTCACTGAATCAACTGACAAAATCCCACTACTATCAATCAGCTTAAACATTCACCTGCTGATTTATGTCAACCGAGAAGAAGAGAGGCAGGTTACTCAGATGGTTGTAAAACTCATAGTTTTCTGGTCCAAGCTTAGAAATGCTTTTCTCAGTCAGATAAAACTCCACACAAATGGGTAAATCATACAGATTACATTTATTGTCTGGTATCTCCATATCACAGTCTTAGTAAGAGATGAAATACCTCAGATCTTATGTCCATAATCTGTCCCATTACTCATAGGTGAAAAGGGATTCATTTCTCCTATCTGCAGGCAGTTGTATGGTCTTTTGTTAAGACTTAAAAATGGCTGTTGGAGAGCATGGCACAATTACCCATCTGCCTAGGTATAGCTCAATGGCCAATAATTACACAGAGATAAGGTTATATGTTATTGACTACATTATCCAGAGTGCAATCTGTTACTACATCCCCCTAATGCAAGTTCTTAAAGACACAGCTCTTAAATCTGAGATAAATATCCCTTTAGTGTTTAGTCTGTCAGCACACATAGCATGTATTCAAAAACTCTGAATGATTGAAGTAGCAACTACAATCACAAAGTGAGGATCACTGGCAGGGGCAAACCCAATTTGCAACTCACTTGTATGTTACCTTTAGCCTAAAACAAACAAAACAAAATTGCCATCGCTATCACACTATTTCTGTCTTGTGATAGGAAGCTCTGTAAATATACAGAGTCTTTGTTTAGAGCCTCTCACATTTGAATATTTAAAGTAATGTTAATTGTTTTTTTTCTCCTCAGGTAAAAAAGAGGAAGAAAAAAATGGCCATGATTCGGTTCAGCTATGTGCTATGGAAAAAAGTAATATAACTTCTGAGCATAGCAAGCTATAACAGCCTCTCTAAGCAAGGCAGAAAGCATGTAGCAGAGTTTCAGTTCTGTACAAGGTTTCAAAAGGAAGTTGACCAGACAGAACAACAGAAAGTTGTGGCTTTCCATTTGACAGGTGCAGTATGTTGTGGTTATTTTGGAGCCTGGACTTCTCTGTACCCAATCATATTTTTAACTCATCTGTAGTTCCACATTGCATGAAAATAAACAAACAATTTCCTCCGTTTCATCAGGGTCATGCCCTTGCAATGTTTCTCAACATGTCCTTTAAGTATGAGCAGGTTTTGCAAACTGTTTCTGATAACATTTTTGATACTGAGAGTAGAGAAAAGAAACTCTTTACATTTCATGCAGCTGGGAAGGGGGAAACCCGGGTGTAATATTTCTTACACATTTTATTATTTTATTTTTATTTATTTATTTGTACACCGTCTCTATTATTTTTACAGATAAGTCAAGGCAACAAACAAATCCAACAGGCCTTTGTCCTCATATTTTTCTTTACAACAATAACAATGTGAGGTTAGTTGGGCTGAGAGAGAGAGAGAGAGAGTGACTGGCCCAAAGTCACCCAGCCGAATTTCATAGCTAAGGCATGACCAGAATTCACTGTATCCCACTTTCTAGTCTGGTGTCTTAACCATTAGACCAAACAGGCTCTTGTTTATCTCCATCAGTGGAAGCCTAGCAGGTGAAAGGCTGTCTAAGCCTAGATGGAACTTATTTTCCCAGCAAAATATATACTTTCTAATTTTTTTTAAAAAAAATCCTCACACCAGTGACAGAACTCGACATGGAAATATCTGTAGCAGCTGACTCTATATGGGCAAAAGCTGGAAATGGGTCAATATTGTTGGGGAGGGGGCAGAATTCTGATTAGGTAGCTCGAAATGAGCACTCTTAAGGTGACTGAACAGTGCTTATGTCAGTGGTAATCTGACAATTGATCATTTTAAAGCTGCCTGAAAAGAATGTCATCTCAGAGGACCCTCTCTAGGAGACTGATGAAATGTGACAGTAAAAGGAACCTTTGTCTATTCGCAGATTCCTTAGCACAGTTTCCATTTAAATTAGCTTGCAAATGCTGATTTTCATTTACCAACACCAGAGTTCAGAGCCAGTTGCAAATAGGTTCATCAGCCTTTCTAGCCTCCCAAAAACGAGACACACAGGTTCTCTGAATAAACTAAACCCTAAACACAATCTGCTTTAAACAATAAACCAAAAACCCCCACAACTCAACAACAACAAGCAAAAGCCAGATCTAAATTTCCTGCTGTCATCTAATGTAGACATTTTAAGCAAACTCATAAGAATCTTTAGAAATGACTTTGCTGGTAAATTAGCAATAGCACTGAGACTTATATATAACTTCATAGCTTTACAACCTTCCATAAGCGGTTTACAGAGCCAAAATATTGCCCCCAACAACCTGGGTCTTCATTTTATCGATCTTATTTTAGATTTATAGCCCTTGAACTGCTGACAGTAGGCAAAATTAGCCTGCAATATTGCATTCTAACCGATGTGCCACCACAGCTCTTCAGATAAAAAAGAGACAATTAACCTTCTCCCATGCCTAAGATACTGAATTTGTCTTAATTGTTTGTTTTGTTCACATCCATAATCTATGTGCAGAGAAAGCCAAAAACCTCTTTGCTTAACTAGAATACTCACATGTCATTGCTAGGAATCATAAGGAAATATGCTAGAAATATTGCTGGAGCAAATTTTCATGTTTCATTACTAGTAGAATGAATGCCAGATAGAATGAAGCCTGCCATCATTTGTCATTCCTCAGAGGAAAGGGGAAAAAATCAACAATGACAACAAAGGAAGATTGCACTTCCTTAAAATTTAAGGGTGTAGCCGGTTAGATTGTACCCATAATTGACAATTTATAAAGCATGCAAACTATAAAACTAAGTATAGAGGAACCACTTATCTGTTCTTACTTAGATAAGGCAGTGGTTAAAGAATATTAAGAAATCATTTTTCTAATAGTCTGCAGCCTTTCAATAAAATCCCCAGGAAAATATCTGGAGAAACATCTTTATTTTTTCTTTTTAACTTTGGAAATACCAGTAAGGTAGCACAATGATAAATATGTAGGTAGAAAGGGAACAATGGTAGCAATATCTTTAGAGATTCACTAACAGAGTTCAATCCAAGTTCAACTCTGTAGAACTTGTGTATATAGATTGCTTGGCAATGCAATGAAAAAGACTTTTTTCCAAGATGCTTTCTTAATGCTCTTTCAATCAGCCCTGCTTAGCTTTCTAAGATAACTAAGGTTGGCTAGAGATTTCCATCCATTGGATGAATACATTGCAATTCATGTTACACCAACACTCCGCAGTCTGCATTGGTTGCCGATCAATTTCCGGTCACAATTCAAAGTGTTGGTTATGACCTATAAAGCCCTTCATGGCATCGAACCAGAATATCTCCCGGACCACCTTCTGCCACACAAATCCCAGCGACCGATTAGGTCCCACAGAGTTGGCCTTCTCCGTGTCCCGTTGACTAAACAATGTTGTTTGGCGGGTCCCAGGGGAAGAGCCTTCTCTGTGGCGGCCCCGACCCTCTGGAACCAGCTCCCCCCTGAGATTAGAACTGCCCCCACCCTCCTTGCCTTTCGTAAACTCCTTAAAACTCACCTCTGTCGTTAGGCATGGGAGAATTGAGACATCTCCCCCGGGTCTATACAATTCATGTATGGTATGTTTGTGTGTATGTCTGCTTTAATAACGTTTTTTTTAAAATGTTTTTAAATTATTAGATTTGTCTTGAATTGTTTTATTGTTGTTGTGAGCCGCCCCAAGTCTACGGAGAGGGGTGGCACACAAATCTAATAAATAGATAGATAGATAGATAGATAGATAGATAGATAGATAGATAGATAGATAGATAGATAGATAAATTCATAGAGAGAGGGAGGGAGAGAATGAGGGAGGCAGGGAGAGAAGGAGGGAGGCAGGGAGAGAAGGAGGAAGGAAGGAAGGAAGGAAGGAAGGAAGGAAGGAAGGAATCATATTCATACATATCTGATCAATCATATTGGACCCAAATAAAGCAAAATAGATGATCATGCAAAAAGTGGAGACCATGAATAAAACAACTGAGAAATATCACATTATGTGATTTGATATCAATTTTCTAATTTAGTTTTTTCTCTCTTTCTCTCTCTTTTAGAATACAGCAAGCAGCAAAAGCTTGTTTTTAGAATTGCTCATACAAATACCGTATATTACATTCTTAGAATCAGAGAGCTGGAACAGAAATTGGAATCCATCTAACCCATCCATCTAATCCCATTCTCTACTCAGCACAGGTTCAGCTAGTATATATCCAATAGACAACTATCTAGCTTCTGTTTGAAAAGCTCCTATGAAACAAAACTCTAATTGATAGACATAGTGTTATGGCCTGTCTGCATCCTGCACAGCTAGTGACGGATCCCAAAGATCTCTTCTTGATGCTAGGGCATGCAGAGCTGCCATAAGGCAGGAGTGGTTAAGCAAGAGGAAGTGTCTACATGAATAGATCTATAGAACAATTGGCCATGCCCTTAGATTATTTAATGGAAAGATGTTAACTTCCACACTGAAGTGTCACATGACTAAACCTTAAATAATCTAAGGGTATGGCAAATTGTTCTATAGATCTATTCATGTAGAGACTATATATATCTGACTTGTTCAGCTTGTGATGTTAAAATTCGGCTTTCCTGATTTTTTGCTAATGAGCTCTAGGCTTTCTGCCAACCTTGCCTAAGTTACAGGGAAGGATATCTGGCTGGAATCTGGCCAGTTTTTAAGACATTAATTAGCAGCTGTCTCACCAAACAGCCTTCTTTATAATTTCTTGAATTTTAAAAAAGACCCAATTGCTAAGAAAATATTAGGAGCGAAGGACCGTTGAACTTACCTGAACGGTCTTCTCGATGCACTGCGAGGAGAGTCCAACGTGGGTGATACTTCAGCCTGATTGGTTAGGGACTGAGTTAAATTAGAATATTAATTAGCTCCACCCTGTAGACCCTCCCTTGTAGCTCAGTTAATAAAAACGAAGGAGTAGTGGAATCAACAGAACTTTATTAACATAACTAGAAACTGTAACTGAGCCCCTGGGCCCCAAGGTCGGGTTGGGTTTGGACTCTCCTCGTAGTGCATTGAGAAGACCGTTCAGGTAAGTTCAACGGTCCTTCTCCAATGCACTGCTGCGGAGAGTCCAACGTGGGATATGCCCAAGACTAAGACAACAGGGTGGGAGACGGTTGGACCAGGGGCGTCTGTAATACACACACCCTCTGCAATACCCTGCGGCCAAAGGCCGCCTCTGATGATGCAAATGAGTCCAGTTTATAATGTCTAATAAATGTGTCCGGAGTGGCCCACGTTGCCGCTCGGCAGATGTCCTCCAGAGAAGACTGGGTGGCCCACGCTGCTGAAGTCGCAGCGCTCCTTGTGGAGTGTGCCGTAATGTTACCTGGTACCGTCTTTCCTTGAGAAGTGTACGCCTCCACGATGCAGGATGTTATCCAGCGACTAAGGGCCCTTGGAGATACCTTAGCTCCCCTTGTGGGAAGTCCAAAGGAGACAAATAAGGCCTCCGTCCTGCGAAATGCCGCCGTCCATCGAATGTAGATCTTGATGGCCCTGCGTACGTCCAGCTTATGCCAGTGCAGTTCGAGTGGGTGACTCCCCTGCGTGCAGAAATCCGGAATGACAGTGTCATTAGACCTATGGAACGGGGTATTTATCTTTGGTAGGAATGTCGGGTCAAGTCGAAGGACCACCCGGTTCTGGTGAAAGATGCATAGGTCTGATCTCACTGATAGGGCCCTTCTAGCTGACGTGATAGCCACTAAAAAGGCCGTCTTCAGAGATAGAAGTCGAAATGAGATGGTGCGTAATGGCTCGAATGGGGGAGCTGTTAGTGCGCTTAGCACCAGTGGGAGATCCTATGAGGGGAATCTGTGCACCGTTGGAGGTCGGAGATTTGAGGCCCCCTTCAGGAAGTCTCTCACCCATGGGTGATGAGAGATGGATCTCCAGTTGTCCAATTTAATTAGTGTGGAGATGGCAGCTACCTGTCTTCGTAAGGTGTTAGGGGCAAGCCCTTTGTCCAGTCCAGATTGTAAGAAAGACAAAATATGTTGTATTGACGCGGATTATGGTTCCACTCCTCGGTCCGTACAGAATTGGTGGAATGCTGCCCAGGTGGCCTGGTAGATCCTAGTAGTGGACGGTCTGCGGGCCGCCTGGATGGTGGAGATTACATCCTGTGAAAGTAATGCCGCCTTCATTCTGTCCCCCTCAAGTGCCACGCGGCAAGTTGCCACCAGTGGGGGTCTGGATGGTATACTGACCCTTGGCTGAGGGAGACCAGGTTGAGCGGGATCCGCCAAGGTGGTGATATCGATAGGTCCATCAGGTCCGCGAACCACGGGCAGCGGGGCCAGTATGGTGCTACGAGGAGGACCTCGGCCCCCTCCCTGATAAGCTTGGCAATTGTCCTGTGGATAAGGCATACCGGTGGGAAGGCGTATAGAAGGCCGTCCGGCCATGGGCTCCTGAGGGCGTTGACCCTCTCGGCTCCTGGGGAAGGGAAGCGGGAGAAGAAGCGACTCAGGTGAGTGTTGTCCGGTGTGATGAACAGATCCACCAGTGGTGTTCCGAACCTGTCTGCCACTGCTTGGAATGCTTCCTGTCCCAGACGCCATTCGGATGGGTGGAGAGTGGTCCTGCTGAGCCAGTCTGCTTGTGTGTTCTCGACCCCCGAGATGTGCTCCACCCTGAGCGATAGAAGGTTGGTCTCTGCCCATGCCATAAGGATATCCGCTTCCTGCATTAGCCTGCCAGACCTCGTTCCCCCTTGGTGATTTATGTGGGAACGGGTGGCCATGTTGTCCGTGAGTATCAGAATATGGTTGTTCTGGCACTCTGTTCGGAAGGCTAGTAGGGCTAGAAACACAGCTCTCAGCTCCAGTAGGTTTATGTTGATGTCTGCCAAGTCCGTTGGGGTCCACAGTCCCTGTGCGACCTGAGTCTCGGAGTGAGCTCCCCAACCTGTGAGGCTCGCGTCGGTGGTAATGACCACCTCCTCCTGTTTCAGGAAGGGGGAACCCTGAAGGAGGGTGGATGAGTGCCACCATGGAAGGGAACGCTTGACCGTTCTTGGTAATGTGACCAGGCGTTGGGAGTGGCTGAGCCATCGCCGTTGGTATGGCAGGAAGAACCACTGTAGGGGCCTGGCGTGCCGGCGGGCCCAGGGTACAATGTCGATGCAGGACACAAAGTTCCCTAGGAGCTGTGACAGGAAGGCTAGTGATACCTGTCTTTGATGATGGAGGGAATTCACTAAGTCCCGTATCCTGTGTCGGCGTTTGTCCGACAGGAACACCTTGCCGATCTGAGAATCTATGACAGTTCCCAAGTGTGGGATGCGCATAGTGGGTGTTAGATGACTTTTGGGAATATTCACCATGAAACCGTGTTCCCGTAAGGTCTGCATGGTTAGCAGTAGGTCCTCCTTTGCCCTCTGTGGATCCTTTGACAAGATGACTATGTCGTCTAGATACGCCATGAGGCGTACCGACTGGGATCTGAGGGATGCGGTTAGAATGTCCAAGAGTTTGGTGAAAGTCCTTGGTGCTGAGGACAAGCCGAATGGCATTGCCCGGTATTGAAAATGGTTGTTGTTGATACAAAATCTGAGGTATTTGCGGTGGTCTCATGTACTGGCACATGCAGATATGCCTCCTTCAAATCTATGGAGGTCATCCAGTCTCCTCTTCTTATGCATGAGAGGATGGTGGGGAGGGAATGCATCTTGAATCTGATGTACCTGACATACAGATTGAGTTGTTTCAGGTTCAATATGAGCCTGCATCCCCCCGATGCTTTCGGCACCACAAATACCACGGAATAATATCCCAGTCCTTGCTGGTTCACCGGCACTGGTTCTATTGCCCCTATGTCCAACAAGTGAAGAATCTCCTGTCCTAGGAGTTTCCTCTTGTGTGCACACTTGGTCCAGGGGCATTGAATGAAACGTTGGTACGGAGTACAAAGGAAGTCCAACTTGAGTCCCTGAGAAATTGTGCTGCGGGCCCAAGTATCCGTAGTGGTGTCGTGCCAGGTGTCGGTGAACGCCTGGAGCTAACCTCCTATGGGGATATGTTCCACCCAGTCATTTGTGTCCGCGGAATCCCCTCTGATTGGTATTTCAATAGGTCTTCCTGGAGTTCTGGTATTGCCGTCCTCTGCCTCCGTATCCGCCTCTGTCAGATCTAAAGGTATTCTGGGCGTATCCCGTAGAGTATGGCCTCGTAGTCTGGGTGCCTGCCGCAGCCGGCTCCTGGCGAAAGGACTGCCTGCGAAAGAATGGGTTTTGGCGCCGTTCAGTGCGTCTGGCTGACTTTGGCAAGACCTTTCGCTTTTCCTTGTCCTCGATAAGGACCTTATCCAGTGATTGGCCAAAGAGCTCCGACCCATGGAAGGGTGCTGAGGCCAGGCGCCATTTGGATTTAGCGCCCACTTGCCATGAGCGTAACCAGAGCAGACGGCGAGAAGCCAAGGTAGTTGCCATTGCTCTGGAAGCAAACTTTGACGCATTCAGAGTGGCATCCGCTGAAAACTCTGATGCCAGGATCAGTTTGCTTAGGTCTTGCCTAAGGCGCCCATCCTCTGGCCCCACTCTGGTTTGCATTTCCTGGAGCCAGAGTATGCAGGCTCTGTTGAAGTAAGAGGCAGCTGACGTTGCCCTGAAGGCCCATGATGCCATTTGATGGGTCTTCCGAATCAAGGTTTCGGCCCTTCTGTCCTCTGGCTTTAGTCCTTCAGCCAGTTCCGAAGGAACCACCGCATTTGAGACCAGGCTCGCTACTGGTTCATCGATAGTTGGAAAGGCCAGTAAGTTTTCAATGTCCGGGTCAAAGGTGTAAAACTTATGATCCATCATGGACGGTCCTTGGGCCACCGCTGGATTTTGCCACGGGCGTTTGACGCTGTCCATAAAAATCTTTGAAGATGGGATGTGGTAAGATTCCGGCTGTGGCTCCGTGAAGAGTCGCTCTGCCGGCTGCAGCCCAACTGCCGCTTCCGCAGGCTTAGAAGTAGCTGTCACTGTGGTGACCTGTTTGGCCTTCCTCAGCATGACATGATAGAGGGCAGGCTTAAACAACATAGCAGATATGGGTCTCTCTGGTGGAGGACCCTCATCTTCTGAAAGTTCGCACTCATTGTCAGTATCCACCTCCCCTTCATCCATCTCTGACTCCTGTGGAAATGAGGAATCCATAGGCACTGACCAAAGGTCCCTTCTGGCTGGTCTGGTCTGGGTGGCTGGCTTCTGTTGAGCACCCATGGCCATACCCTGGGTATAGACATTAGTAATCATCTCTTGTAATGCCTGAGGCATAGATTGCCAGGTGTCATTGGCTCGCAAGCCTGCAGCTGAAGGGGTGAATGTTGCTGATGGAATTTGGGCTTCATAGCTCTGTTGTGGAAGCTGGAACCAGGCACTAGGCTGAGGCAGTGGGAGTTCAGGTCTCTGAGATGCCTCAGCAGTCTGGAATGTTTGCCTCTCAGGGGATAGTTCTGCACTGTGCCCTGACCTCATTGATCCTCTTGGCCCTGGGGAACCCATGGGTGGCCATTGTGCTGGGCCCTGAAAGGCTGCTGTGCTCTGGGCTGGAGGCAAAGGTATCAGCGATGCCTGCCTCTGGGCAGCCTCAAGCTGTGCCTCTAGTGCTTTTCTTTTCTTTTCTGCCTCCTTTAGGGTAGAAGAGGACTTCGCCTTAGAGCGAGAGGGGTGTGATTTGGCACTTGATTTTGGTGCCTCACTCCCGGCCGGGGCTTCAGTAAGGTTAATGGATGGTTGTTCAGCCATCCTGGTACTCACACGTTATTGCAAAAGGTTGCAAATGTCATTTGCACAGATGCGGTCTGTGGAAATAAGACTCTCTGCCGTTGTCGGGTGAGATGAACTGCAGCCTCACCCAAGATGGCGCTGCCCTGTGTGTCGTGGGCGTGGCTCATCTCGGCATCCGGTTCCTGCCCAACATGGCGGGCGCATCATTTTGGCGCCTATTTTGGGGGGGCCTAAACATGGCAGGTGCCATTTTTCGCCCTCTTGGAACCTCCTGGGAGCGGGCTACAGCCTCGACTCCTCTGTGGAGGCTTTTCGGCTTCCGGCGCCCCATTCGCTGATTAAATTGTTGCCCCGATGCCCTCTTGCTAATCAGCTGGGCGTCGGGATCATGCTGTGCGCGCCGCCGCCTCGTCGGCTTCCGCCGGTTGCTTTATCCCTCGGAGCCCTTCGCTGCCACCGATTTGGCGGTTTTCTCCGCTCCGAATATCAGCTGGGCGTCGGGGCTATAAATAGCGCTCCGCCGCCGACATCGGCGGTCTCTCAGCGCTATGCTACTTTCCCTGCCAATTTCCAGGCATTGTGGGAGAAAAGGAAGCGGGGTTGGGGGGATGCCGCTGGGGCACTGTACCTTCACCCCCAGGACACTCATTGAGGTCTGGCCTCGGAGGCTAGGGACCTTGAGTCCATTCATTGCTCTATCCATAACCACTAGGCTTGGAAAAGTGGTGTCTGTCCACGGAGGACAGGAACCCTGCCTAGGGAGAGCTATACCTCTGGGCTATGCCCTCGGAGGGCAAAAAAGCCTCTGGGAGATATCTCGTTGCAGGATTTACCCACGGAGGGTAGAATCCTGATTCCTTCTGTTCCTCTTCTGGTTCCTGCAGGGAGAGAAGGAAAGAAAGAAGAGAGGACAAAAGGTAAAGGTTATTTATTTCAGACAATAATATCTTAATTAGTAAAAAACTTTACAGAGAGAAAACTCTAGTCCCTATCACTACGACTGAGTTTTAAAAACTGAGCTACAAGGGAGGGTCTACAGGGTGGAGCTAATTAATATTCTAATTTAACTCAGTCCCTAACCAATCAGGCTGAAGTATCACCCACATTGGACTCTCCGCAGCAGTGCATTGGAGAATAAATAGTGTTAAATCAGTGTGTGTGTGCATGCCAATTTCTTGGGAGGGTTCGTCGCTGGGACAGAACACATACATGTCGATCATGCTCTTTTCTTTCAGGATAACAGACGTTGTATTGTATATGGTATGGTATAGAATGTGGTGGCGTAGAGAATATGGTTGTAAATATGGTACTAAAAAAGAGACCAAGGAATAATGTGTTCATTGTGTTGAGGCAATCAATCTCTTTTGCTAATGCACGAGCGTAATTCTGTTTCTTACGTTTGCAAAGAGAGATGGTTTGCCCTGAGGGCTTAACTTGAGAAAAGGATGTTAACAGGTATATTACAGTGATGTGTCTATATGGAAGATTAGATATGTAGATAATAATCAGAAAGCATTCCTGTCTGAATATTTCTTCCATCAAGTTAAAGCCTAGGTGCAAGCTGCAAGTGTGTTGAATGAAGTTAAAACAGGCATAAAAAGATATGAATTTGGACTGTGCAAGTGTCACATTTGCTGATGGACTCCCTAGAGAACTTCTCAACCAATAGATTTGGCTGGGTTTAGAGACTTTCAAGTTTCCTCTGTCTAACTTGTAGATGTATATGTACATATACATGGCAAAAGGCTAATTAAGTTTGACTGATATTCTTGAACCAAAACTGAGCAAATACAAATCTCTGGAATTTTTCATGTAGACAAAAGAGTAAATATATCAGTGCGCTGCATTTAGCAGTAATAGGAAACTTAGATAGGAAAAAATACCATGTGTGCTTCCGTTATTGCATTTTTAGTGATTCCAAAACCTTCCAATTATAAATGTCCCCCATTACAGGGGAAAATAATGTTATCTTTATGTAAATAATTGTTTCGAAGCAGCCTTTATCCAATACCAAACATCCAAAGGAAAAAGGTGCTATCATTCTTCAGAATTCCTTAATAAACATAGCCATACTGTTTAACAATTTTTATTTCATAATGCTTAAGGCTGTCAGAAGAGGAAAAAAACAGAACTTTCTATCTTCCTTAATACCCAGAACAGTAAAGGGAGGGAGAGAGAGAGAGAAAGAGGAAGAAAAAAAACTACATTCCAAGCATAATCAGGTAAAGTAAATATCATTCAGAAACAACAACTGCTCATTGCTGCTCAAAACCACATTTTTGATCAATATTAAGGCAATAATTTTGCTAGGTTAAATCTGAATCAGTAAATGACAAGGAAGCTTTAGAAACCTTTATCATATAATATCATAGGATAAACCAACAGGGATTAGCTTTCTCCTGCCATTCTGCCTTATGGAGATAAATTGAAAGCTAGGCAGTAATTTGTGACCTTGAATTGGCCAAATAAAAGTTCTGTCTTAATATGAATTTTGCATCTTTCTTCTTAAAAAAAGAAATTACAACTTTACTATCCTTGTCTAATTCCTGTTATGCCATGTCCATTGTCTTCTTTTAACCCCCTGAAATAAGATAATAATTCTCAGATGAAGTGTATCCTCTTTCAAAACATGTTTTGCAAATATTAAGAATTCTTGGCTGCCAAAAGTCACCATTCCTGGCACTCCAGATGGTTCATTTGTGTCTTTATGTATGCATGGGCATCTGTAGATTTGTTTTTAAGACACAGCAACAAGATGCACGGAATGTAGAAATGGATCAAAATTTGCCGTCCTGGAGTAGAGTTGTATATAAAAGCTGATTTTTATCACAGTTGTCATGGATTCAATGGCAAGCTCACTTTTTTTCAGTATATTTTGGAGATATGGTTTTATCAGATGTGGGTCTGGTGAGAAACAGATCAACCCAGGTGGGTGGGTAATCTCAGATTAAGTTTGCCTTTTTGCTTTGTGTATGTTTCTTGTCTTTCCAGGTCACTTGGCAGACTCTGGCCCACCCACTTCTTCTGGCCTTAATGTGCAGGCAAGTTTGTTATGTCTCCCAGTTCAATGTGTCAGACAGTGAGGCTTCACTGTTTTGCTTTCATTACAGGCACACTTATCAGCAGAGAGGCAATCCATGGGAATAGATTTTATTTCTTCTGCAACTAGCCAAAAAATGGAGCACATTGGCAATGTTGCAAAGGAACATTACTTGGAGACAAATGCAGTATATCCAGCTGATAATTTCTCTGAATATGGAGTCTGCTTGTGTACTCATAGCTTAAGTCCCCATTTGAGCAAAGTCTTTAATCTTCAAAATTCTGCCATCGTAGTATGTTCTCCTATCAAGGAGTACCTTTCCCAAACCTCATGTCTACAACCCTTTTTTACAGCAATATACAATGAAAAGGAATATTTCTCCACTGCAGAGAATTTCCATCCTGTTTATCAATAGATGTTCCACCTAACATTGATTGTGCTTTCTGTGACAAGTGTCTGCAGCAGCCGGAGAAAATCTGTAGACTTCTAAAGAGAGGCATGGAATATGTGAAAGCAAATGTAAAAAAGAGCTCTTATTGAGGATCAGAATGAAGCTTCCTATAGTTCATTTTCTATAGCAACATGTCTCAGCAATATGTCTCCATACTGGTAGATGCCAAAGCCTTTCCCCATTATTTGCATCCTAGCAACTGATATATAACATTTTGTAACCTATACCTCTATTTACACATCAGTTATACTGCATCATTTTCTTCTGCTTTACCCCCAACTTGTCATATTCAATTTGATGAAAAAGAAATCACTCCTTTAAAAAAAAAAGATTGAGAAAAACTATTAGCCTTTCACAAGGTATTTTGCCTGGGTCTTTGGGTCAAGTGGAGAGATCAGCTCTGTTGTTATTGATGGGCTTCTTCTGTAAATGGGGTTATTATTTATTTTTGGGCACCCAGAATTTGATGTCATGGGTTTTAATGCTTTTAAATTGTAAGTTGCTCAAAGTTTTCTTTTCATAGGTGAGGTCTTGAGAACGCCTTAAACAAGAGCTAAGTATTGCCCGTAAGATCTTATGCTGCAACGTCCTGCCTGTCGGCGACTACTTCAGCTTCAACCACAACAACACAAGAGCACACCACAGATTTAAACTTAATATTAACCGCTCCAAACTTGACTGTAAAAGATATGACTTCAGTAACCGAGTTGTCGAAGCGTGGAACTCATTACCGGACTCCATAGTGTCATCCCCAAACCCCCAACAATTTACCCTTAGATTATCTATGGTTGACCTATCCAGATTCCTAAGAGGTCAGGAAGGGGCGAGTACAAGTGCACTAGAGTGCCTTCCGTCCCTTGTCCTATTGTTCTCCTATATCTCCTATACCTTTCTTCTATTCCTATATCTCTTCTTCTGTTCTTTCATTGATATGTTCTATTACTATATCTTATTTTCTTTTCTTTCTTAGATATATTTTACTATGAGTATCTCCTCTATAACCTTCATCATGTATTTTACTATGTGGATATATATATATATACACCCACTAAAACCCTCATTGTGTATTGGACAAAATAAATAAATAAATAAAATAAATAAAAACTGAACATTGTATTCCAAATATAGTATTCCAAATGTAGTCTCTCTATACAGAAGGATCACAAGCTCCCTCTTCCTGCTTGTTATACTTCTAGCTATGCAGTCAAGCATTCTACTTGCTTTCCCTACCGCTTGACCACACTGTTCACCCATTTTGAGACTGTCAGAAATCACTATCCCTAAATCCTTCTCTTCTGAAGTTTTTACTAACACATACAATACTCAGATTGAGGATCCCTTTTCCCCAAATGCATTATTTTACATTTGGAAACATTAAACTGCAGTTTCCATTGCTTTGCCCACTTATCTAGTAAAGCTAAATCATTTGCCATATTACAGATGCCTGCAGGAATATCAAACCTATTGCACACTTTAAAATCATTGGCAAATAGACAAACCTTCCCTACCAAACCTTTCCCTATGTCACTCACAAACATATTAAAAAGAATAGAACCCAGAACAGACCCTTGTGGCACACCACTTGTAACCAGGCTCTGCTCAGAATACTCGCCATTAACAACAATCCCCTAATATCTATGCTTCAACCAACTGCAAATCCACTGAAGTATCCAGGGATTAAGTCCAATCTTCACTAATTTATCTATCAGCTCTTTATGTGGAACCATATCAAAGGCTTTGCTGAAGTCCAAATAGGCAATATCCACAGCACCACCTCTGTCCAACACCTTTGTGACATAGTCAAAGAAACTAATGAGATTAATCTGACATGATTTGCCCTCAGTAAAGCGATGCTGGTTTGGTTCCAATAAGTCATTGGTTTTTAGATGCTGATTTATCCTCTTTTTGAGTAGAGTAGGAAAGAAGGAGAGAAAGAGGAAAGAGTAGAGGAAGAGTAGGAGAAAAAGGAGGAAGGAGAAGGGAATGGTAGTAGAAGATAGGAGAAAGAGTAAGAAAGTAGGTAATTAGACATGGAATAGCCACCTGAGATAGAAAGAGGGAAGTGGAGAGAAGATGGGTACAAATGAAACAATATAAAACAAAATTGGAATGTAATCTAGTTTATTGTACTTGAAAAATGATATATGCATATTAAGTTGTATTGAAGGTATATTAAGTTGTTTGAATGTGGATAATTTTTTTTTTAAATTAAAAATGTGACAGAGAATGTGATTATCAGCACAGCTGCCCTCACCTTTTTATTGCAGCCTTCACATGACAGATGAAGAAAGGCCAAGAATTCACATCTATTCTCCTGTTCAGTACTTATCAAGTGGGTGGAAAGAAAAAAATCTGTTTAGGTTTCCTGAATTATTCTAAAGCACAATTAACTCCCACAGATTCTAAACAGAATTACAAGAGATAATGAAATAGTATAAACACATCTCCTACTTTTTAAGGGTAGAAGCCAAGTAGGAAGCAACCTTTTTTACTGAGAATATGAGAATTAAAGGGTTTTTTTCCCCACTGCTGATTTGACATGCTCTCCTCCCTCCATGAATTGGTACAAAATTCTCCATGCATGAAATTTGCTTGCAACTTTGCCAATACTTATCTTGTCTCTATTCCTTTTGTTTCAAGTTATTGCCAGTCGCCTGTCTTTCTCCAAATTTAATGGATGGCATTTTGTACACCTTGAGATTACTCTTGGACAGTGTTGGGAAAAAAGAAAAAAATAACATTAGCTTTGGTAATCCTCATTTAGTGTTGCCTTGTATAATGACCATTTGCAGGTCTGACAGTGATGCAAAGCCAACATTGTGACCAATTCTCACATTTAGAACCATAAGCACAATTGTGATTTCACTGATTGACCACTTCACTTGATCATCTAATTGCCCATCCCAGTTGTGATCAACAAATGAGGACTGTCTGTTTTCTATTTTTCAGTGATCCATTAAGTAAGGATAGATCTTTCATGTTTAGATATTTTCTTTTATCTTTATGATCTTCACTTTGCTGATTGTCACTGATGTATATCTCCGAATCAGATTTCAACAATAACTTTCAATTTAAAAATTGACAGAACATATTCACCTATGTAAAACTAATGAAATATTGAAAATTCTTATCTAATAAATTTAGTCTTGTTTAATTCTTTTATGCTTGTAAGTAGCAAGGTATACAACAAGACAGGCAGGAACACTACATTATCCCTACAGCATATAATAGAATTTTGAAAGCCTGCCAGAGTTTCCCTCTATCCCTCTTGTCATAAAATGAGTCAAGGAAGGTTTATTATGGGTTTCTTTCTTATGTTCCCTCCTTTCCGAGAACTGAATTCTCATTTATCTTTTCTTACTGGTTCTTCTACTCTAGTATTTTGCCAACATTTTTCCTACACTCTTCTACAAGAACATATAAAAGGATCTATCCAACATGATGCAGTTCAGTGGTGAGAAAAGTAAGATCCTGTATTTAGGCAGGAAAAAACAAATACACAGGTACAGGATAGACAGTGGCTGGTCAACAGTAATGCCTGTGAGGGATCTAAAGGTCCTGGTGGACCATTGGTTAACTAAAAATCAGCAATGTGCTGCAGCTGCCAAAAAAAGTCACCGTGGAATAGCATCAGGATCGTGGGGAGTGATTGTACTGCTGTATACTGTAGTAGTGAGGCCATATTTGGAATACCTTGTCCAGTTCTGGTCATCATGATATAAAAAAAAGATACTGAGCCCCTCAAAAGAATGCAGAGAAGAGCGCCAAAGATGATAAGGGGTCCAGAGGTTAAATCGTATGATGAATGGTTAACAGAACTAGATATGTTTGTTTAGCCTAACAAAGAGAAGGCTTAAGGGAGACACGGTAACCATTTTCCAATATTTGACAGGTATCACAAAGAAGAAAGGTTTGTTTCATAGCACCAGATGGTAGGAAAAACAAGCAATGGATGGAAATACATCAGAGGGAGGTCCAACCTGGAAATAAGGAGAAACTTTCTGGCAGTGAGAAAGATTAATTACGGGAATAGCTTGCCTCCCAGAGTTGTGGGTGCCCTGTTGCCTGGTTTTCAATAAAAGATTAAACAACCATTTGCCTAGAATAGTATAGAAACTCCTGTCTTGGGCAGGGGGTTGAACTAAAAGATCTTTAAGATCCCTTCCATTCCTATGATTCTATGATTTGCATTTTCTTTTCCATCATTGTCTGTTTTTATTTTTTGCTCTTTTCTTATTTCTCTGTGCAAAAATGTTTAATGAAATATAATAAAAATCATAAAAGTATTTGACAGTCCGCCTACCCCAGCAGGAATGTGATATAGTCCTCTTGAAGCTTGCCTTTCTCCATTGAGCCCTCCTGTTCCTGTCCTTCATATTTACTGTCTTCCTGTTCATGAAACCTAAACTGATCCCAAGGTTTATTCAATGGCTTACAAACCTTTTGGATCTTCATTGGGCTATTTTCCCCCACTAGGAAATTTGATTCCTATTATTTGTTAGAGAAGGAGTGTGTGGTTAATAAACAGCATCTGATAGCTATGGAAGCATTAAATAGTGCCGGACCGAGAATTTCTGCATTTTTATTTTTATTTTCCACCAGAAAATTTGCTGTAGAATTTTTTTCAAGGGGGAAAAGAGCTTCAGAGAAATCCTCATGGGTATTATTAATGATCTTGTAATTCAATCTTGTAATTGAATTACAAGATGGCCAAAGAACATGTGTTAATGTCCATTTTTCATTACTCAACCATCTCTCTAGGAGGTGGCTACCTCCTCAGTTCCTGATGTTAATTAAATCTCAAGGGACGCTATCAAAAATACAGTCCCTTCATTGGCCTTGTTCCCTTGCAGTGCTGCTGTTATAATTAAAAGAGAGCCCACCTTTGAAAATTGCTGAAGCATTTCTCCCTCTTAAAACCATTTATGGTCAGCTTTTTAAATAAAAAAATGCTCATCTCTTTTATTCTTTTTGAAAACAATTCTGTACCTTGATTTCCACTGGGATAATTGCCAGCAAAGTGCATATAGGATTGAAATCTCAGCCAGCCAGACAAATAAATGCCAGATTCTGGAGTCAGAGGGGTTAGCACTGACATTCAGTGATCCCACCATCTGTGATCAGGATTCATAAAGATGTAAAAACTACCCAACTTCAAATATTTTGAATTTTAAATTTCATTCCTACCCAAAATTACTAACAAGGACTTACTAATAATGATTGTTAAAGTCCTTCTCCCCACCAACTTCACAGATGTATGGGAGACATACAAATGTATGATTTAAAGATATGAAGATACAGGTTTTGAATTATCTGGCATGTGTATTTAGATAGCCAAGTCTCAGCAAAGAAATTTAGATATGCCACAAGGAATACACAGCAGGAATTGTTTGCAAGCTTTCTCTCTCACAGTAGCAATTGTATTATGGGAGAAAAAGCCACCTGAGTTGCTATTGTATCATATGTTTGCTGTCAGTAATGAATTTGGACTGAAATGTCTCTTTTACTGATAGCTATTCATCCTTTTTCCTCTCTTATAAAGCGGTGAAAGGAAACCATTCGGTGAATTAAGCCCCAAAGGTATACAACCACCTCAGCATGAGCGAAATTAATCTCATACATCCATTATCCACCAGTCATCTCTGGCTTCCTATTTATTAACAGTAAATTACATCAACCAGCCTGATACAATACTCCCCTGATCTCCATAATTAACTATAAAATGAATCCTCCCTGCCAATAGTATTCTTCTCCTATTATTAGGCTATCTCCCACAAAAACTCAGTTGAAACACATAAACACACATACTTACATGTTGATCCAAGATTATTCCTCAATTCATCCTCTACTTGGTACCCTGAAAATATATACCTCTATAGGGGTCTATCTTCTCCATTTCTTTTATTTAAGAAATATGCTAGTCTGTAGGCCTTCTAAAATTGGAGGTACGAGGCAAAACTGTTGTTTCATTTCTAAACCATACTGTATATATATTTTAAAAGGAGACTTACATTCTTATTTTCCCAATGAATGAGTATGGCAGGCATACTCATAGGAAAGTCACTTAAAATGTACTTTTACAATGTCAGACTAAAGACCTACATTTGCTTGCCATTACATATAGTTAATTTATTCAGTCCAATTTTCTGCAATCATATAATACATTCATCTGTAAGTTAACTGTATAGGTAGTTGCTTATCTGCAACTTCTTTCCTTCCTTCCTTTCTTCCTTCTTATTTACTTACATAAAAACACAGTGATAAAATATCATTTTGTGTGACTGAGATTATTTGACTGCTAATCTCTGGGTTGAAAATGCTGGTAAGCCAATAGAATAGCTTGCCTCCAGAAGTTGTAGGTGCTCCATAACTAGAGATTTTTAAAAAGAGTCTGGACAACTTGTTGTGGTTAGCTCTGGCCCAGCTCCTGCCCGAAGGAATGGGGAGGTGGAGGTGGGGGAGACATCCACATGCCACAGGCCTGTTTTGCTCCCAGTAGAATCTGCCGACGAAGTCTCCTCTGACCAAGGAAGCATGGGTGACAGGGAAGAGGGGAGTTTGGCAGATAGCCCAGGAGGAGATCAGTCATCTGTATCATCCCTGGATTCTGAACAAGAATTAATGACACATCCACGCATTCGTAGAGTGATGCATAGGAGACAACAACTGAAGGATTATTACAAGAGAAAATGAGACCACCTGTGGTTGGGTGGGGCTGCTGTAATTAGTGCTACAGATAAAAGTGCAGCCTGGTGTTTTAGCCTCATGGCAGTTTATCTGATTCAATGTTTCGTCAAGATCATGGTTTCTGCTGTTCAGGATTGTGTGTGTGGACTCTCTGGACTTTAGAATTGGACTCAATTTCCCAGTTATTGGGTGAGCAATTGGACTGCATTTAACCTGTGCCTTAGTTATACCAGGAAATCCCTTTGACATTTAAAAAGGGAGCTGTTTCTGTTTTTCTGTTTATAAAAACTTTTGGGTTTTCCTTTTATCTTGTAGTGTGTGTCTTCCTGGACTAATTACCCTGTAATTACGGGTGGTTGAGACACACCGGCAGAACAACAACTATTTACCTGAAATGGTTTATCCTTTGAAATAGACTAGAAAATCTCCAAGACTTCCTTCCAACTCTATTATTATATGTTCTATGTTCTAAGACAGGCATACCAATTTAACTGGGAATCTGATGGTTATGCCTTTTAGTATAGTGCAGGGGGTTTACAGTATTGGGATTTTCAACATTGGAAGGAAGATCCCCATAAATTTTTAAACCCTGCTCAGGGGGGAAAAAACACTTAAGTATTGACATAACTCCTCACTTTGTGTGTTTCCGCAAAGCTGAAGAAATCCTGCAATATACCAACATGAAATTATTCCAAGCCAGGCATATCTTTCTTTCTCAATAAAATAGCTAGTTTCATTCATGAGGTATAGGGCAAATCCACTTTTCTTTTCACAGGGCAGACACAGTAACATAACATTTGAACATCTGTGAGAATAACAGTTTATTCAGACTCAGAAAATTGTGTGAGCGTAAAATATAGAAAGGACTGTTCTCTTTTAATCCCAACTGAAAACATATTTTCATCACCTGACAACAGATGTGATGACAAGACAATTACGGAAACTGTTGCCAGGGAATATTCAGAACAGAGAAAATGTAGTGACACACTTGAACTTTTTCATTTGGAAGGCAGGAAATTGCACAGGACACTATTTTCATACTATAGTTTCTAAGTAACTGCTATTTTAATCTTAGGATGGAAACAAAGATGACTTTTTACTACATTTTACTGCTGATTTTGTGATTTCACTTCCTGACTAACAGGACTTACATCAGATAAAGTTTATTGGGCTAATTCAGCAACACACCATTTCACCATTAAGGTGAAAAGCCTTGCAATCTACCTTGTGTAGTCAGTTCATAACACCTGATAGAATGATTTGCTGAAACCTAGGTTAGATGAAACATTAGCCAGTATTAGTTTTCTTGAAACATTATTTGTAATCTTTAAGGGTTCTTCACGTTTGGCACATGTATATTTTGTATTTTGCCAATTTATGACATATCAGAAACAGCTTGGTCTATGTTGCTTTGAATTTGGTGCCCAACAGCCTATTAAGATTTCTAATGTTTTTGGAAAGGCAAAGCAGCTTTGGATCCCTATTATAAACCAAAAATAAGCATCTATTCTCTAAGGTGATATAAAGATGAGCCAGCCCAAAGTCTTTTCTGCCTTTCAGTCAAGTAAAAGGAGGTAAGGAACAAATGAATTGTGCTTTGAGGACTTGGGGCAGCTCACAGCATGTACAGAAAAACAAGAAACAATAATAACAATCTAATTAATACATTAAAAAACAATCTTAAAATTCTAATTAAAAAAACTATCAATATCATTCATTCAACAGTCAAACTAAAACATTCATTGGTCGGGGGAAAGATCTAAGGAACCCCAGGCCTAGCGGCAAAGATGAGTTTTTAAACTCTTTTGGAAGACAAGGAAGGTGGGGGCAGTACGAATCTTTGGGGGGAGCTGATTCCAGAATGCCGGGACCCCCACAGAGAAGGCTCTTCCCCTAGGTCCTGCCAGCTGACATTGTTTGGTTGACGGGACCCGATCGCTGGGATTTTAATTCTGAGAGGAACTATGAATATTCAAAGCTCTTCCCTTCCCCACAAAACACAGAAAAAATGTATCACTGATTCATTCATTCATTCATTCATTCATTCATTCATTCATTCGTTCAACTTTTATCCCATCTTTTTGTCCAAAAAGATACTCGGGACTGTTAATTATAAGCCATATTAAGATCTTTGGAAAGTTGCATTCATTTTTTTTTTACTATGACTGATATGTCGTTCTAGTCCAGCAGTCTCTGATAGATATATATATAGTGATTTAAATTTTGGTCCGTTAATTGTGATACATGTGGAGGAAAGGTTATTTTGTTTTAGTTTTGTTTTGCACAATTGTTACCTTTCCCCCCAACATTGTTTTATATTGATGTTTAGTTTAGCTAGGAATTATATACAGCTCAGAATGCTAAATACCAAGCTCGTAGAACCAAAAATCACTGGCTAACAAATGTTAGAGATGCTTTGGAAACATCATCTAAAGTGATGAGTCTTTGGACAAGGAATTGACTTCTGGATCATCAAGATCAGCCAAGAAGTTGCATATTAGAATGCTGTTTACATTTGCATCACAAAGAGGAAAACCATTCGAATTGTGGTTATTCCTTCTCTCCCGTATGTATGTAGGTGCTGAGATCAGTATTAAATGTATCTCAAATAACTAGAAATGTTACATACAAATTCTCTGTTCCATCCTTGGCATTCATTGGCAAGACTTGTCTCCATCCTGTAAGTCTTGAATTGCACTGTCATCAGTGAGACACCTCATTAAAATGGATGATCACCATATTCCTTGCCAGTTGGTCTTTTGTTTACTTTAGTCTAGGAAGAGACTGTGAGGTTGACCATGCAAGTGCTAGAAAGATGCTGTGAAAGAAACCTTATGCCACTGTGACATTCATACAAGGAAAGTAGAAGTTGTGGCTGTTGAGAGAACCTTCTGATGAGCCAAGTGCTATGAAGTCTCTACCAGTTCTGAACACATACTGTGACAAAAACTGTTAGAAAACCATGAGTGGTGTCACAGAATATAACCTATAGTTACTACAACAGTAGAAATCAAGTGCCCCCATTGTGCTAGAATCTGGACTTCCAGATTGAGACTGTAGAACCACTTCTATGTCCACAGATGAACTGCACAATAACATCAAATCCAAAAGATTACCATGAATACTTCAGTTCCCAGAGAAAATGTGAATATTCACCCAACACAAATAGGATTATCACCAGATGTACCACTATCACTTGCAATTAATTGGCTCAGCTGAAGAATTAACAGAAACACCCAGCTTAGCAGAAGGCAATGACTAGAAAGAGGCTGACATTCCAAATAATACAGCAATATCAATTAAAGGTTTTATGACTTTCACTATTGCACAAGAAAAGCAATTACGACGAGCAGTCTCTAAAAGCACAGCATTAATTTACTTTTCCCTCGAAAACGCTATTACTTGGGACACCTCTTGCATTTAAAATTGCAAAAAATAATTTAGCTGACCCTTTAGTGGGGAATGAGGATACTACTTTAAAACTATCTTTTTGATGCAGTTTTTGTACAAGATCTGTATGGCTTTGCTAAATAACAAATTAGTAGGAGATAGTCAGCTAATAATTATGATTGCTGTATCCTGATAAACTTTAGTATGCTCATAACTAAAATTATGTCATTAAATAAAAAAACACCCTACTGCAGGGATAAGCTTAAATACAGAGCACACTATGATTTCAGTGCTCAAAAGACAGTTGAATAATCAGCTTTGACACTGAGCAAGAATGAATTCTTTTTCCCATCAACCCCAAAAGAAAAGAAAACTAGCATCTTCCCTGAAAGTTGTGTGTATGTGTGTGCGAGAAGAATATATGTGTCTATCTGACTTCACTGGCTGTATTCACATATACTTAATTATGGAAATAATTCCATTTCTAGGTTCCTGAATTACTAAATGGTTAGTGAATTAATCCCATTACTTAGTTCACATCACATTGAATTATATACTAACTCAATAGAACAAATCTCTTTTTTCCCCTTTCCCCTCTCATTCTCTCTCTCTTTCTCCCTCCCCCCTCTCTCTCATGTTTTTTTTGCACTGTGTGATTAAATTGAATAATCTTTTACTAATGCAACATGGATTGAAGCTTTCTATAAATGAATTTTAACTGACACAGGTTATGGGGTTCTAATTTTTCAGAGATTGTTTCGGCTAAAGATCCTTTAAATCTTAAGAATCCAGAAACAGGATATTTTTGTTAAATATATGAAATTACTTTTCAATCCTTCCTGAGCTACAATGTGCCAACCTATTAGGTCAGTGAGCGTGCACATGCGCTATCGTACACATGCGAGTGCCCACACCAATAATTCAATTTCTGGGGTGGGCAAAAACAGCTCCCCCCACCCTCTGGAGGCCCTCTGGAGCTCAGAAATGGCCTGTTTCCCAACTTCTGGTGGAAAAGTAGGTTCCTGTTTCATCCTCCCCAGGCTCCAAATGCTTCCCTGGGGCCAGGGGAGGGTACAAATGCCCTTCTTGGTCCCCCCGGAGACTCTCTGGAAGCCAAAAATGCCCTCACAGAGCCTCTGTCCAAGCCAAAAATCAGCTGGCCGGCATATACATGCACATTGAAACTGAGCTAGAGCAATGGTTCGCGTGCCAGCAAATATGACTCTGTGTCTGCGTGCCACTTGTGGCACCCGTGCCATAGATTCGCCATCACTGTATTAGGTAAACCAGATCAAGAAACCAGTTGCACAGGATAGCTAAAATTACTTTGATTGAGATTGGCTAGTATAACAGAAGTTCGCAATTATATCTCCTTTTCCTTATAGTTTAATGTAGCTGCTCCCAATGTTTTGGGCTGTAGTTCTGTGGAGAAAGGTTTTTCCATGGACCAGAGGAGGTGTGGTTTTGTGTGCTCTCTGCATCTTGAGGATGGGACTTTGTTTGTTTGCGTGAACCAGTTTCTGGAATGCCACAGACTGGTGCCAGTCCATGGACCAGATGTTGGGGAATCGGGGGAATTCTGCTTGAGCTGCTTCTGAAAGCAGCAGTTTCAGATTGTTCATTGACCCCCTAAACATTATATGAAAAGAATTTAATACATGCTATTTTAACAATACCAACTACTACTACTACTACTACTACTACTACTACTACTACTACCACTACCACCACTACTACTACTTAATTAATTAAACAAATAATGCAAATAGATAAGCATCTGCCACATAACAGACTTAACAATTCTTGATAAGAAAAATGAAGTCTGGACAGTGAACATTGCAACCCCTAGAGAGAGCAAAATAGAGGAAAAAGAACTGGTGAAAATAACAACATGCAAAGACCTGTAAATAGAATGACTATCGCAAAAGAAAGCACAGATAGTACCAATGGTAATTAGGTGCCTTGGGTGCAATTCCAAAACATCTGGAATACCACGTGAACACCATCAACATTGAGAAATTCACCATCAGTCAATTGCAAAAGACAGTTTTACTTGAAACAGTTTACATCTTGCGACAATGCCTTTAACACCATCAAACAACAACATCTGCTTATGGCAGGTGCTGGAGAAGAGCTCAGTAGATGGATAATTCAGACACAGCAATGTTTAAAGTTATGAAGACCTTGAAAAGTCTGCTTTATGGCGTATAAAGCACTGCCAGCCACTGAAAAATTTACTGTGCCTCAAGAGCCAAACCACTGCATTTTGGGTGCTTAACAATAGGCTTGCATTTACAACTGGTTATCAAGCACTCCACAATCATTTTGCAAAAGGATTTCCCCTATGTGTATGGAGGAAATCTCTTGGTGGGCTGCAGGAATGTTTGAAAGCAAAATGACTGCCAGGAGTTTATATTCTCTCGCAGGTAGTTCTTTTGCCTTGTCTGCTTAATGACCTGGGATCAGTTAATCACAACTAGGAGTGCCCAAATTTTGTTTGTTGAGAAAAGCAGTTACCTGGGCCTCTCTCTTAATGACCACTTTTGTTCAAGGATTGATTGTTGTCATAATTAAAGGACTACTTATCCATAAACTTTAAATCCCAAAACAAGTTACCAGTGCATGAAACCACAATTGCCTCAAGCTACTGCAACCATTGTTAGCTATTTGGATGATTATCTTTTTATCATTAATTTTTATATTAATTTTTTATAACGATAACACATACACACTATATAAAATACAGTGCTCAGTGATGCATGTTCTCACCACCCAACAACATTCAAACCCCTCCACCAAAATCAGGTTGTACTTTATTCTTAGCATTTTAAACCAAGAACATCACAACATTTACAAATTATAGAGTGATTCCAATTTATTCTTTATACCTTGGTCTTGAATTCTACTAACCATATAACCTCTAACCCTGTCCCATCATCCCATCAGTTCCTGCACTTTCTTTTCATTAATCATATTCATCTTTATATCTATAATTTCAAACTGAATGTGTTCCACCATGTACCGGTACCAATTTTGTATTGTCCATTTCGTTGCATCCTTCCAACCTAAAACTATAACCGCTTGGGGACTTTCTCTAGCTGCTTCTTTAATTTCTCTAAATTCCCCCATATCACTCCTTATTACTAATATTGCCATCTACTTTGTAATCACCCATTTTATATTTAACATCCTATTAATTTCTTCTTGCATCTCTTTCCAAAATTTCTGCACTACCAACACTCCCAAAACATGTGCATAAACACCCCCTCTCCTAGCATCCATGCTAACAGGAACCCTTAACATTGAGATAAAAGTATGCAAGTTGTGTAGGTGTATGATACCACTTATGTAAAACTTTCCTTCTCATTTCTCTAACCCTTGTATTCTTAATTTTCCTTATACAGTGATACCTTGTCTTACAAACTTAATTGGTTCCGGGATGAGGTTCTTAAGGTGAAACGTTTGTAAGATGAAACAATGTTTCCCATAGGAATCAATGCGTGGAAGCCCAAAATTCACTCCTTTTGCCAGCCGAAAGTGCCTGTTTTTGCACTGCTGAGGCTCTCCTCCATGGGGAATCCCACCTCCGGACTTCTGTGTTTTTGCGATACTGCAGGTGAATCCCAGCAGGGGAATCCCAGAATCGCAAAAATGAGCGCTTCGCTGGCAACGGAAGTCTGGAGGTAGGGTTTCCTGCAAAGGGAGCATCAGTGAAATCGCAACATCGCAAAAACACCGAAGTCCGCAAAACCCCACCTCCAGACCTCTGTGTTTTTACGATGCTGAGATTTCACTGAGGCTCCCTTCGCTGGGAAATCCCACCTCCAGACTTCCGTTGCCAGCGAAGCACCCATTTTTGCGCTGCTGGATTCCACTGCTGGGATTTCCCTGCAGTATTACAAAAACACGGAAGTCCAGAGGTGGGGTTTCCCATGGAGGGAAGCCTCAGGGGAATCCCTGCAGTGCAAAAATGGGTGCTTCGCTGGCAACAGAAGTCCGGAGGCGGGGCATCCCAGTGGCGGCGGTGGGTTTGTAAGGTGAAAATAGTTTGTAAGAAGAGGCAAAAAAATCTTAAACCCCGGGTTTGTATCTCGAAAAGTTTGTATGATGAGGCGTTTGTAAGACGAGGTATCACTGTATTCTCTACTATATTCTTCATCTCTTGTATGTCTATTTGTAATTCACTTTGCCACCATCTAGTTAATCCCTGGATCATGCACCCATCTACCTCTGTTAACATCCTGTGTATATCGCCTGCCTGTGCTTTGTACTATCGCTTTTTTCTCTTATCAATTCATTCATATAAGTCTTATAAAATTCTCCTGTATACCCATGATTCTCAAACACTTTATTTCATGTTTTTCATACCATACTCTTATTTCTTCTCAACTATTCCATCTCAGCTCCTTGATATGTTTGAGTTACTGCAAATTTTAAAGGAGACTTCAATCTCAGTCTTTCTCAAGATGTTAACATTCTAGCAGAACATCAAAGCTAGGGGTAAATGCACACATTTCCTTGAGCGCTCAGCTGCAATCTTGATCATATTAAGCTCATTTAAGCCCCATTGATTTCAATGGCAGAGGTTAGAAGAGATTTGTATTCCTAACTTATTAAAAGAAACTAACATATATCTTCAAAATAGCAGTAAACTAGGATGTGATTAATATTTTCAATACACACACACACAACACCCAGCTGCTGTTATTTTATATCAAGTTGCACTAAAAATAAATGAAAGAAATGAGGACTAACCAAAATACAAGCTATTGAAAATGAACAGAGCAATGATTTTTCTGGTGCTGGTGGATTGTGATATTCTAAAATACAAGCAACTATAAGAGCTGCATTGTGCAACTTGTGCTTCCATTTGAAAAGAAAAAAGCCCTCTTCTTTTGATTGACTCTTATCTTTTGTGCTTTTATTTTATATTTTGCTTTTATTATATTGTTTAATTTAATGCACTGCTTATTATACTACTGTCAGAGGATTCATAGCAGCCACTTTGGAAATTGTGCAGATGCAGTTTTAAGTTTCAGGATGAAAGGCAGAATATATATGTACTGAATATCTTAACTTTAACAAAAGGAAAGATATCTCTTCTATTTATTGGAATAACTAGTCAAGGCTTTTAGTTGATAAAAAAATGGCAATAAAAATGAAATCTTGCAATCACATTTTCTTCTAGGAATATGATTAATTTATCTTCCATTTATGGATTAAAATATTTGAACTAATTTGTAAGCATTATTTTGATGAATTAAACTACCGTATCATGAAACTATTGCTTGGCCAATAGTTATTTTTAGTTTTCTGTATATATATTCTATTTCTTTACAATTTCTTTACAACTTGTTATAGGAGGAAAACTAACATCATAAAATATGAACAGAAAATTCACTTCTGTTTCTGGTTCTTGGTACTTTTGGAGTAACATTGTTCTTTGTAGCAAAGTAAATAGCCATGGGGAGGGAGGGGGGAATTCTAATCACCCGCTGATGACTGCAATTTTTAATGAAATATGCAGTGTTCATTATAAGGGCATTAGAATAGCCAGAATTTGACATCTACCAAATCTGATTTACATGGTATATTGCACCATTGACAATTGCCACCAGCCTGCTGGGTGAACTTTAACCTGCTAGGCCAACAATTCCTCCAAGCGGGGGTATTTAATTTTTCATGAACACATTGCCTTAATAAAGTGCTTGGCATTAGTTATAGCTTCTGAATTAAAATGAGCACAGCCCCACAACATTAAATTTTAAAATCATCATCTAAGCCATTAATTTTAGCCAGCTTCTGTTTTGTGTACAGAGAGAGTTAGCGAGTACTAGCAAGTGGAGACATATTTCACTGGGCAAGAGCCTCAGAAGCTGTACCATAAAATTTGGGGTTTGGTTGCCACAGAGAACAATCCGTGTTTTATGCATTTATTGAACTGAGAACAGATATCAAAGGCAAAATTGCTGTTTGAGTGAACTGGTTGACATCATTCTTGAACTCAGGTTTGTAATTCCTCATTCCTTATGAACTTATAGAGATTTATATATGTGTGTGTGGATAATGCTGCTTGGAGATTACCATATTTTTCAGAGTATAAGACACACAGGATATAAGATGCACCTTTGTTTTTGGAGAGGAAAATAGGGGGTAGGGTGCTTAGTCTGGTCAACTTCAGCATAATATTTTATCCCCTGGTTAGGACTGGAGGAATTTTAGCTTGCCTTCTGCTTTCAAGTGCTCATATACACACTATAATATCAAAGGCATCACAAGGGGAAAGCAGAAATACACACACACAATCACACACACACACTCACACACACACACTCACACACACACACACACACATTTTTTAAAAAAGATGGGATTTTCATTGCTGGGAAAGAGTTAAAAAAGAATTCCAGATGTGCTTTGTGTGTTTTCCTCACCTTGTTGAATTTTTACAGAATGTTGCTCTATACACAGATTTCTGAGAGAATCAATTGCATCCTACCACTTATAATCAGTGTAACAAAATCAGATGTGTAAAATTATAGTGTAAAATTGAACATGGGATTAAGATTGGAAAGAAAATTTGATCTGACCTCAACTACTGATAGGTGTAATATCAATCTGTAAACTGAAATTTAAATAAAAATGGGCCTTGTTGGATGGGATTTTTTTTTTTGTCATTGATAATATTAGAATTTGAAATATTTTTAAATTGGAGGGACAGGTGGGACCTTTATGGGTTCATATGAAGAAAAAGCTTGAATGTGGATTTTGTATGTACAACTAGAGTTTGTCCTTTCATAATTTTTGCCTTTGGAACCAGAATTAGAAAAGATTAAAAGACTGGCAGTACTTTAGATAACACAGAGACAAGAGTTCCTGACTGGGAATTTCTGTCCATTGGAAAGAAAGAAAGGAAGGAGGGAAGGAAGGAAGAATATAAGGAGAGAGAAACAGAAATAAGAGAGAGAATGGGGAGAAAGGAAAGAAAGGAAATAAACAAATAAAGAGAGAGAGAGAGAGAGAGAGAGAGAGAGAGAGGCAGAAGGAAAGAAAGAGAAATGAGAGGGAGAGAAAGAGAGATCTATTTCCCTCAGACAGGGAAACCACAATTGCAAACCCTAAACCCCCACACAGGGAAACCACAATGCCAAATCTCAACCTCCACACCCCCAGGGTTTTGGATTAATAGATTAAATCTACAATGACTTTTATTTCAACTCTCAGACAAGATGAGTTCAAAAAGAAAGAGCTACTCAGTGGAATTCAAGAAAGGAATTTTAGCGGATTCTCAGGGCAAGAATCTAGCAGCTTTCTGCAATGAAAAGATGTTGGATCTCCGTATGGTCCAAAAATGAAGAGTAGAGTATGATAACCTTAGTTAACAGACGCAGGAGGGAAATGGTAAGAAGCATAAGTGTGGATCAGATAGGCAACCATTGTTTCCTAAACTTGAAGACAGCATCTCTGAATGGATTACCGACAGGAAAGCATAGTTGTATGCAGGGCTGATATTCAAGCATTTGCCCTTGAAATGGCACAATTGCAATTTCCCAGGAATAATTCAAAGCCTTTAAACACTGGCTGGATAGCTTCCGTCATCTACATAAACTGTCTCTGAGGATATCCCTTCACTGTACAAGCTGGAAGATTGTGAACTTGTCCAAAGGTCACTTGCATTCAAGTCATATGTTGATGGCACTGACTTTGCCAAGTCCCAGTTTATCATCATGGTCGAAACAGCAGTCTTTATGGGCTAGGGGGCTCAAACCGCCATTGACCAGAGGGGTGCCACATAAATTTATATTCCCTTCATGGAATATGAAAGCGCACGTGACGTGCATATTGGCTTCGGAGGGATGGAACCAAAGTCACACTGACGATAAGCAAGGGAAAGAAGAACAAAATCAAAAGGGTTTCAGTGATTTACATCCTTGAAACCAAAAGGGTCTCAGGCACACAAGCAGCTATCAGGAAGTGGATGGAGATAATGCTCCCACTTGTTCTGGGAGGTGGCCAAAGAGGCATGGTGGTCTGGGATTCAGCCTGCTCTCACCGTGCCAAGGATATGAAAAAAATTCTTGCCCAGCGCAGGATTATGATTCCTGCAGGAATGACTGGCTATCTGCAGACATTGCACATCAATATCAATAAGCCTTTTACAGACCATCTGCACATCTAAATAAATGACTACATCAAACAGCAAATGGCAAGAAACCAGCAAATTTTGTGAAGTCTGGGCTGCTGGAGCTTGTTAATTGGGTCAAGAATGCGTGGGATAAAATAAATGAAGACTGTGATGCAAATGCAATAAGAGGAGGTGACATGGACAGGATGTAATCTCTTAAGGAGACCACTAATTACTAAGCATGAGCTATTGAGACCAATGGGGTTGAACAAAATGGACTCAAAAGAAACACAGAATGGAATTCAGGATGTGGACAATTTTGATGATGATGTAGATGATTGACATGATTGCCATATTGCAATAAATTGTTGCATTCGAATAAATTGTTGACTTTGAATTCATTGATTGCTCTACCATACATGAGCATTGTTTCCCTGTGTGTAGGTTCAGGGTTTGCAATTGTGGTTTCACTGTGTGGAAAATGAATCCTTTCCCCTCATTTCTGTTTTTCCCCCTCCTCCTCCCTTTTCCTTCCCATTCTTTCATTTCTGCTTCTTTTTCCTCTTCTTCTCACTCCCTTCTTTCTTTTTGTCATCTTTCCTTTCCCCCATTCACTCATGTTTTCTCTTCATTTTTCCCTCCCCATTCTTTCATTTTTTCCTCTCTTCTTTACCTTCCTCTCATTACTTATTCCTATCTCCCTTTTTATCTTCATTCCTTTCTCCCCATTGTCCCTCATATTTTCCTCTCATTCTCTCTCCCTTTTTCATCTTTTCTTTCTCCCCATCTCATTTGTTTAATTTCCCTCTCCCTGTTTGTTTTTTTCTTCTTTTCTGTCTCTTTCAACATTCTCCCTTTCATTTCTCTTCTCTCGAGATGTTTGCGAGGCTTTTTTTTAAACGTGTGTCCCTGGACACAATGGCAAGGAACACGACAGAGCTGCTAGAAAGGTAAGATGCATGTCTCACTTCTTCTCATTTCTATAAACAAACGATGACAGAAATGAGTCTTAGTGAGACTCATCGTGCTTCCTTCTCCTCATGGAGCAGGACTCTGCAAGCTTGTGCCATAGCATAAGCAGCACTGCTGCGAGGTTCAACATACCAGTGCAGCCGTGAGTGGCAGGACACCAGCTGTGCTGGTATGATGAAGCTTGTAGTAGTGCTGTAGCTTACGCGTTAAATGGCACAAGCCTTGCAGTCCTGCAACACAAGGTGGTGGCGGGATAGGTCAGAGCAGAACTATCTAGCCACTTGGCTGGTGCAAAGAACAGGGAAGGGAGGTGATGGTGGTGACAGGACACCCGGTTCCACGCTCACCACCTCCTAAAATAATGATACCCTTAGACCTTATTTTGGGGTTCAAAAATATAACACGTCATATTTTCAGGGAAACACGATAGTGCATTTTAAACTTCTTTTAGTCTGGCCTATGAATAGAGCTACTTCAATCCCTCAGCACAATACCACATTTGCTACCTTCTGATCTTAGAACAGTGGTTCTCAACCTGGGGCTTGGGGCCCCTTTGGAGGGGGTGTTGAACGACCATTTTACATTGCCTAAGACAATGGGAAAAGACAAATTTCCCATGGTGTTAGGAACTAAAGCTTCTATTCTGGCGCCTTGGAATATATTTTTACAATCCAACCAAACAGACGTTTGCAGTGTGGGTGTCCCTCTGACCTTCCTGCCAATCAGCTTAAAACTCTATTGGGAGAATTGGCACTAGACTTATGGTTGGGGGTCATCACAACATGAGGAACTGTATTAAGGGGTCACAACATTAGAAAGGTTGAGAACCACTGTCTTAGAAGCAGCATTCATATTTATGCATCTGCTGAAATATTATAGATGCATTTGCCATAGTGGTGCAGTAGTTAGAATATAGTATTGCAGGGAAATTCTGCCCACAGCAAGAAGTTTGATCCTGACCAGCTCAAGGTTGACTCAGCCTTCAATCCTTCTGAAGTCGGTAAAACGAGGACCCAGATTGTTGGGAGCAATATGCTGACAATTTAATAAACCGCCAAGAGAATACTTTGAAGCACTATGGAGTGGTATGTAGAGGTCTAAGCGGCTACTGCTATTTGCAGTTGCATGAAGAACCTTTCCCACCCTATTTTCCTTTTTAATGGCTTTTTATTGATGAACAATTTCCAATATTTTTTGTACTGCGTTAACACACACAACCTATCATAACCTGAGTGAATAACTGGATTACTATATCAAAGGATTGGTAGATTGCAATTGCACAACATTATTTCATGTTATGACATGGGCCACTAAATACACACACAAACATTTCAGTGAGTGACAAAGGCTATATCACTCCTTCTCAAAAAGAGAGAAATGAAAGAATGAATGAATAATATAATAGCCTGAACTGAATCAGCTATTTGTCCTATACCAGTCATGGCTAACCTTTTCCGGAGCAAGAGAACAAAGTGCCCAAACGCCCAAAATGTAATGCACATGTGGCACGTGTGGCATGTGAGACCCAATGACCAGCTAACTGGGGGGGATGCTTGCACGGTGGAGCTGACCTAGGGTGACAGCTTGTGTGCCCACTGAGAGGACGCTGCATGCCACTTGTGGCACGCGTGTCATAGGTTCACCATTATGGTCCTACACTAACTGAAATAATATGAAAAAGTATAATACAACTCTTAAATGCGGCCCTATTAGCAAATTCAATTGTTAGCAGGCTTCTCTCATCAGTGTTTATGTCAGGAAATAAGCCCTTTACTGTGCATGTGCAGATATTTATTTGCTATGGGAGGGTATTTATGGTTCTGCTGGATTCAATTAAGGGTTCATCCATTGCAGCATTTGATTTCTGACTAGGAGCAATCAGATGTCTCTTAAGAAATTCATACAGTATAAGGGGTTCTAGTTTTCAGAAGCTTGAATTATGTCTCTCTTTAGCTACAATAATTGAACTATGCTATCACCTCATCTTCTAATACTGATTCCTGTGTGCTTATTACAGCATGCATTATGTGCAACAGGTCTTTGCACTTGAGTAGTTTTGAATAGAGTTTTAGGAGATACAGCTGCCACTTCTTTTTCAAAAACAATGAGATTAAATGACTTGTGTGTGTACTCTTTTTCCCTATTCATTCTGATCACAAGCTACAGAAGTAGAAGTGATTCTTAGATGGATCTGTCTTTCCAATGAAGTAACACACTGTTTCACATGATAAGCTCCAAAGGCACTCTGAAAAATAACATCTTTAAACCATGGTCTTTTGAATTTCTATCCACAGGAGTGAGAGTGTTTCAAATTACAATTGTATAAAATGTTAAAACCATTACATTATATTTTTCCCACGTTTGTATAAACTTTACTGTGTACAAACAACTGTTTTTATTGTACTCCAATATTTAAAGGTAAGAGCAATTTTAGTTCTTCATAAATCAAAGTGCTGGAAGATTCAATATTGAATTCAATATCTGAAGCCTCTTTTTATTTTGAAGACATGTTGCATTCCTGTTTTAGTACACCTATGTAGTTGTAGTGATTTCCTTTCAAAAGTACTATTACTGTGGATTCTGATAACAGAAAAACCTTCCTGAAAAGCTGAAAACTTTATTCTTGCTGTAACTACAATAAAATTGAAATCACAGTCTCAGTGTACCAGAAATAAATATGAAAAGAATTCAAAGTACATCCTAAAAATCATTAGGAGAAAATTTATAAAGTTCACATTTCATTAGGAAATGTTACATGATAAACAATTTAGAGAATGATCTAAAGCAAAACTAAAGAAGAATATATAGAATATTTTACTTTAGTCAGATGCTCAGCATAAAAACATGGTTCTGGATTCAACCCCCCCAACTCCAAATTATTTCACCCCCCCCCCCCCCAATCCAGGTCAAAATAAACAATTAGGGCAACTCTGTCTGTGCACTGGTTTGCAGCATTCAACAACTATATTATAAAATACAAACACACAGAAATAACATTTCCTTGCTCTCTTGTGCTCCTTTCTTGATCAAGTAAAACATGTTCTTTGGTTACTGTTTTTTTTAAATGGAAATGCTGAGCAATCATTATTGTAATGTTTGAGAATCTACGTTTTCCCTGCAATTGAGATATTACATTGAGCAGGATCCTGCCTTATAATCAGATTTACAACCTGAGAAGGAAAGTTCCTGCTGCATCTTCTTTTTATACCAGTGCTAAGTCTGGGGGGGGGGGGGGGGGGGGAATGTTGATAATGAGTGTAGAGTAAAATGTGCTCTTTCTATGGAATCAGGTCTGGTTCTCATATAGTTAAAATAATGGGAGTAATACAGTTAACCTCTGGGATTAGAAGAATAGATTTTGCCAATTCTGATTTTTAAAAATCCCAGATGCCCCAAATATAATGTATTTGTATATACAGCATTCCATATATACTTCAATATGGGGGGGGGGGGGGTTCATAAAAAGACACAATTTTAAAAGAAATGTTTGCATGGAAAATGTTGCACTTCAAATGTATTCATAATGACTTTTTTTACAGTTTTGGTAAGTTATCATTATAAGAAAAAAAAGGGGTTTTTTTGTTTTCCTCCCTTTTTTCAAAGACAGAAACAATGTACAATACATATACAAGTTGACAATCTGATTAAGCTAAAGCAATCTTCACTTAGCTCAGTTCCTAGAGTTCTTTAGACTATAAGATAATAACAATAAAAACAAAATGTTTTTCACAAATGAAACAATCAAAGAACCAAGAACTATGCTTAGAAGCGAAGTAGTTTAGAACATCCATCTCTATTTCTATATATACATACACACATAAGTTTGTAACCTTCCATGAAAATCAACCTATATTCTATTGAACAAAAAATAATTGTAAAAAGTTTGCTAATTTAACAAAATGGGAAAGAAATGGCTGCTATCAAAATATACAATTTGAATTGCAGGCTAAAAGGCTTATGTTATTAAAAAATAGTTTTAAGCAAAATCCTTTGCTTGTTATATAGAATTACTGTTGGCCTTTCATTGCAACGTGGTGATCCAACAACATTTTATAAAAGGTTGAATTATGACATCTTCTTTATCTGCAATATGTTCTTCACAAATGCTGACGGATTTTTTTTCCTTTCTGGATCACAATAGTTTTCAAAATGAAATGGCAGTCTAGAATTCAGAATCTCAAATGAGATTTATGCTTGACCATATACCTGGAACATAAAGAAGAGAAAACCCATATTATCATAGCTGGTACCCACATAAATTTTCAAATTGAAGCATGAATTCTCAAAAGGTAAAAATGATATATACAATTAAAAATGCAACAATTCAATTAAAATGACAAAATCAAAAAGGTACAGTGATACCTTGTCTTACGAACTTAATTCATTCTGTGACGAGGTTCGTAAGTAGAAAGGTTCTTAAGATGAAACAATGTTTCCCATAGGAATCAATGTAAAAGCAAATAATGTGCGCAAACCCATTAGGAAAATCCAAACTTTAAGGCTTAAAAAAAAAGCGTCGGGCGGTCAAAGTGAAGGCTAACGGAGACGGACAGCGAGGAGAAGCGAGGAATGGAAGTCCTAACAAAGGCTAACGCCGCCCCAAATCGCTCCTTAAATCATCCCTCCAAAGCCTTCCTAAGCCGCCCCAAATCACTCTAAAAATCACCCCTTCAAACACTTCCTATGCCGCCCCAAATTGCTCCAGAAACCACCCCTCCAAAAGCTTCCTACGTTGCCCCAAATAACTCCAAAAATCACCCCTCCAGCCGCTTCCTATGCCACTCAATCGTCTCCAAAATCACCCCTTCAAACGCTTCCTATGCCACCCCAAATTGAGGTCCTAACGAAGGCAAATGGATTGAAGAAAGGCAGCAAGGAGAAAGGAGTCATTTTGAAAGGAGAGGTGATTTTGGAAGACTTTGGGAGCAATTTGGGGCGGTGTAGGAAGCTTCTGGAGCGATGATTTGGGGAGCGATTTGGGTCGGCGTAGGAAGCCTTTGGAGGGGTGATCTTGGGAGAGATTTGGGGTGGTGTAGGAAGCTTTTGGAGGGGGTGGGTTTCTGGAGCGATTTGGGGGCGGTGTAGGAAGCGTTTGAAGGGGTGACTTTTTGATTGATTTGGGGTGGCTTAGGAAGGTTTTGGAGGGGTGATTTTAGGATAATAATAATAATAATAATAATAATAATAATAATAATAATAATTAGATTTGCATGCCACCCCTCTCCAAAGACTCGGGGCGGCTCACAACAACAGCAAATACAATAACAATGAGACAAATCCAATTAATAAAAAGTAGACTTAAAACCCCTTAATAATATTAAAAACAATCAATATAACACAGTCATAACATTCTCAAGTGCTATAGTCAGAAAAGAGGGAGGCATTAATCCCCCCATGCCTGGTGACATAGGTGAGTCTTTAACATTTTGCAGAAGACGGGGAGGGTCGGGGCAATTTGAATCTCCGGGGGGAGTTTATTCCAGAGGGCTGGGGCCGCCACAGAGAAGGCTCTTCCTGTGTCCCGCCAGCCGACATTGTTTAGTCGACGGGACCTGGAGAAGGCCAACTCTGTGGGACCTAATTGGCTGCTGGGATTCGTGCTGTAGAAGGCGGTCCTATGTGTATTCTGGTCCGATGCCATGTAGGGCTTTATAGGTCATTACCAATACTTTGAATTGGGACCGGAAACTGATCGGCAGCCAGTGCAAGCCCTGGAGTGTTGATGAAACATGGGCGTACCTAGGGAGCCCCATGGTAACTCGCGCGGCTGCATTCTGCATGATCAGAAGTTTCCAAACACTCTTCAAAAGTAGTCCCATGTAGAAAGTGTTGCAGTAGTCGAACCTCGAGGGCGATGAGGGCATGAGTGACTGTGAGGAGTGACTCCCAGTCCAGATAGGGTCGCAACTGGTGCACCAGGTGAACCTGTGCAAACACCCTCCTCGCCACAGCCGAAAGATGGTTCTCTAATGTTAGCTGTGGATCGAGGAGGATGCCTAGGTTGCGGAGCCTCTCCGAGGGGGTCAATAATCCCCCCCCAGGGTAATGGACGGACAGATGGAATTGTCCTTGGAAGGCAAAACCCACAGCCACTTCATCTTGTCAGGGTTGAGTTTGAGCCTGTTGACACAAATCCAGACCCTAACAGCCTCCAGGCACTGGCACATCACTTCCACTGCTTCGCTGACTGGAGGGGTGATTTTGGAGGTGATTTGGGGCAACATAGGAAGCTTTTGGGGGGGTGATTTTGGCAGTGAGATGGGGCAGCTGCGGGGAGCAGAGGAAGTGGAGGGCTAGAGGGGAAAGTGATAGGGAAATGGGGCAGCTCTGGCGTGGCTCGCCTCGGGACTGCAGGTACAAGCAAAAGGAGGCGGGGAATCCCGGCGGGGTGACAAGCAAATGGGAAATCCCTGTGGCAGTAAGAGAGCGCACACGCAGTAAGAGAGCCCACCCACCCGGGCTCAGGTTCGTATGGTGAAAATGGTTCTTAAGAAGAGGCAAACAAATCTTAAACACCGGGTTCATATCTCGAAAAGTTCGTATGACGAGGTGTTCGTAAGATGAGGTATCACTGTATATCCATTTGTACAAGGGAAGAAGAGTTAAAATTACATTTAGGTATCATCCATTCTGAAAACCAGTTTAGTGTAGTGGCTAAGCCTAAGGCATCAGGCAAAAAACCAAAAGAGTGTAAGTCCTAATCCCTTCTTAGGTACAGAACCAGTTCGGTGACCTAGTACCACTCACTTTCTCTTAGCCCTAAGAAAACAAGCAAACAGCTTCTGAAAAACCCTGCAAAGTAAACTACAGGGACTCATTCAAGTAGTGTCTGAGAAAAGGACGGGGAGCTAGTATGACATTTTCCAAAACTAGTGAAACTTAAGATACTATATAGATTGAGTGCAAGTGTACATTTGTTTTTATCATGAAAATCTGTATACAAAGTAGGGAGGGGGAACTAGCAGAATTTTGCATAGAGGGAATATTTGGGATCTGGTATATGATGGAGAGGAGACTTTTTTTCAGATCCATTCTTTTTAAAAATAGAAACTCAATGTAATGCACATGAAAGTTAACTGATAAACCATGCAGCATTCTATAGTCCTTAGGCTATACTAGTTTATTGATGAAATGTATACACATATAGTGATTTAATTCATAATAGGTATTGCAAATAACATAAAAACCAGAACTAAGAGAGAAAATCATATCATTTTAAAGTGGAGCATTAGAAGCTACAAAATATTCAAAAATAATTAAATTTATTTATTGCATTTATATGTCACCTGTCTCGCTCTGCAAAATAATGCTGGGAGGTTATTATATAAAATATATAATAATTTATATAATTTAAATTTATACAGGATTGGAAAATCCAATGTGTCATTTTTATTTTATAAATGTATAAAGTCACCTGACTTCATTATGAATCTGGATTGCAAATAAAACACGGCTTTAGTATATACTTTATAAAGATTTTTCTTATCTGTAGATTCCTGATCTTTAGATAACAATACAGTTATATTAAGTGGTGTGGTGGCTCAGTGGCTAAGACTCTGAGCTTATCAATTAGAAGGTTGGCAGTTAGATGGTTTGAATCCCCGGCACTGTGTAACAGAATGAGCTCCCGTTACTTGTCTTAGCTTCTGCTAACTTAGCAGTCCAAACACACCTAAAAAATGCAAGCCCCTAGAGCTGGAAACGATTGGCACATATGTGCGGGGGCTTTTAGCTTTACTTTACAGTTGTATCTTTCCCTTTCAAATGGATATTTACCTGTCCAATGTTTCCCAGAAACGCAGGAACACTGGTCTGTCCAAGTGCCGTTTGTGATAACTGAGTTCTAAAACTGTTACATCCCATTTCTGGACATTTGGATCTAAACGAACTTCATCATACTTAAGATGAAAAGCTTTAACTGTATAAAATGAAAGAGAAGGCAGAAAAATGAACCAATAATTTCCCAAACCCAAATACTTTTTGAAAAAATTTGACAGAGAAAATAGGAGACCCTACTTATATCATTTGAGAATGCAACCAGATTTGAATAAAAGTTCCATTTATGTAACAAGGAAATTTCTGGATATTTCAACATTTGTGAGGGTGGAAATATTCACATTTCCATTTCACTTGAATCCAGATAGTTCATTAATTACAGCCCATAGAAGAATAGCTTTTCACACAAAGACCAGCATGATATAAAGGGTGCCACAGAGGAATAAGACTGGAGATATTAAACATATCTTAAGCTTACTGGTCAAGCCATTAATTTCTGAGAAGATAAAATCCGTCTCTAAGAGATTAAAAATAAAACGAAAGGCCCCTACTAGGATTTCAACTCTCTGTGAAATAGTCCCAACTCCGATTCCTTCATCTGGGTTTTCATAATTCTCTGTTTGCTTCTTAGAGGAATATTTGTTGTGGCTTATTTTTATTTCATCTTTTCATAAAGAAATATTCCTTTGTTTTTTTTATCATGGCATTTGTTATAGACACTTGAGATTTTTACATGAAGTAGAAATTACATAATATCACTTGCCCAACTGCGGACAACATTTTAATCAATCAAATTCTCAAGGTGTCTTACAGTAATAATATAAATACAAAAACAATAAAAAGAAGTCAAATATACAATCTAAAACTATAAAACCCTGATTAAAAACATATAATTACCCATAAAATGTAGAATGTATGTACTTAACAAATAAATCTATGAATGTCAAACAGATATTATCAGTAGGGAAAGTTTTGTGAATAAGAACCATCCACAAAAAGTGATCTTCAAGTTCAATAGACTTGCTATAACATGTGATTATGACAAGACCTTTAAAATGGCATTCAAATAAAACATTTATGTTGGTTAAAATGCCAAAATATAAAAGTTTCAATCCCAAATGTTAACTTCCTCACAAACATCTGTGAACTAATGGGATAAAATAAATTATTTTTATAGGAGCACACAGTGCACATTCCACAGATCAAAAGCTGCAGACCTCTGGCCTAGGATAGTATTTTGGCTAGCATAAATGCTGATGTGAGATACTGCAGATGAAATCTAATCAAAGAATTGTACAATATATTTAGAGTTCTTGCATATCATTGTAATTCCTGCAAAGTTAAAAGTCTTTAAAAGCAGATTTTCATTGTTAAGAATGTAATGCTTATGTTTAAATTATGTTTCCTGGAATGAGTAGAAGATTGTATAGAACTAAGAAAATTTGTTGGGATTCAGAATGCCCCTTGATACTGTGATTCAGTTTAAAATAACCCTGATGAATAAAGCAGAAGGCAGGTAATAAGGTAGACACTTGCATTTTGTGAAGAAATATGAAAAAGGTGTATTATAATTAATAACAATGTCAACTGTTGGGTTAAACGTTTTTAGATTAGCGTTGATAGAAAACCTGAAGCCTTAGCCTCAAGGTTAGATTTGATGATGTTCTTTTGAATCATTTCTATTTACTTGTATAATTCTTTGACCATCTACTATTGGGGGTCTTCTGTTTGTCTCTTTTAGGGTATTTCAATAAAGAAACTTAGTTTTAGATCTCCACTGCTTTGGTTCATCTTTTAGGAGATTGCTTTTTTCAATGGTTTCCTCTTTTCCCCCCTTTTTTCCCCCTTCTGTTTTAAAGATGTCAGTCTACAATGAATTTTGTAATTTGATATAGGTGAACATGGTTTAAAACCCTTTTAGACTTCATATTAGAAAGAAGCAGTTTAGCTTTGCTAACATTTGATTTCATTTTTGAAGAGCAAGAGCTACATATTTCTAGCAGCAAAACTTATGAACTGGTTTGGAGATAATATTTACATTATTATCATTTCAACCTTTTTCTATGTTCCTGTTTTCTAAGGATGATTACTTGCTTTATGATAAACGATGGGAAAACCCCACAGAGGTTACTTACATCTTGGTTCTTTTTTCAGTTTTTATTCTTGAGTTTTCAATTCTCAATCTTATTGGTTCTATTGCATTCAATAGCTAGGTTAAAATTCAAGGGCAGTCTTAGATGCTTTCCAGATAGTTTTGGGCCAGTTAGTCTCTCTGAACCCAATTTAAAAACAAAGTTTTTCTTTTTTAAAGGCGTGTTATATACATTTCCTTGCATTCATAGAAATAAGGTACAATATAAACACAATAAATAAATAAATAGAAGCTGGACTGCAAGCTGGGTTTCCTAACTAACTGAATATTTAATGAGACCACAGCAGCTTTGACAGTACCACCAGACTTTAACATCAAGACATAATACAATAAAAATAATTTATGAATGAATACACTGCATACAATTACATCAAAGTAAAAACCTTACTTTTTGCAAAAATATCAACAGGTGACCCATCAGGTAGTAACCATGGCCAGCCCTTGAATTGCCAGGCAGGACCTTGGACAAACACAGCCACAACACGATCCCTAAAATATAGATATAAAAACAGAGAGAAGCACTCAGATTTCAGTCACAAAAACTTTAGTAATGGATTAAGAGGAAGAATAAAGCTGTTACGCTAAAAACATTTTAAAATTAATTAATTAATTAATTAATTAATTAATCAATCAGATTTGTATGCCGCCCGTCTCCGCAGACTCGGGGCGGCTAACAGCAATAATAATACAATGTAAACAAATCTAATATTTAAGTTAATTTAAAACCCCAATTTAGAAACCAATCATACATAATTGTTCTTGTTTTAAACAAAAATGTTTGTTCATAATTCAGTGCACTTATTTAAATAAAGACTGGTTTTGTTACATTTGAGAACATTAAAGATTAAATTATTTGTTCAAAATCTTCTTTGAAACTAACAAAACTAACAAACAAACAAAAATACAACCCACAGGTAAATTTAAAATCTTAATTCATATAATAATTGTTCTTTTTTGTGAATCAGTTTGAAGTATTTTTCCTTGATAGCTATGATAAAAATATTATAAATTATTACAAAATGTTGTGGCCCGCCAGCCTCCAGCAGAGCTGGTGGAAGACTCAAATGATGAGGAAGTTGGGAAAGAACTTGGGAAAGTTCTGGAGCCTGGGGAAGGCTGATGGATGTTCAGCACTGGACACAGAGACAGCGATAGGGCCACCTGCCATTTCCCAGCCATCAGAGAGGCAGCTGCCTTTGGAGTCAGAGGTGAGTGAGAAAGAGGAACAGCTGGGATCTGTTCCAGATGCGTGTATACACAGAGCAAATAGGCGAGGTGAATAATGAATGACAAGGAGTCAACCGGGGAAGCAAAACAAACATGGACTCTGAATGACATCTCCCTGGCTGGGGAATAAATAGGAGTGGTGGTTGTACCAGACAACCGTTCACATTTCTGGAAATTTTGCTCATTGTGTTTCATGCGACAAAGACTGCCTTGCCAGAACTCAGGTTGTTTATTGGAACTAACTTAACTTGCAGCCTTTCTTCTGGGAGCTCATGATGTAACAAGCTGATAAAGCCTATTGCTTCAGTTAACTCCTTTTTGCCTGGACCTTGTGGGTAAATGCCTTTAATTCACAAGGTGTAAATAAAGAGAGGATTTTCTTTGTGAGGAGGCTGTTTCTTACTTCTACGAAGGTCGGGACAGAATATGGAGAATGAGCATTAGTCTTCATCGTTCACCCAAGCTGTAGATATTCACTACTATTGCACAATCATAAACATATGCTCTTTGCCAAATATCCGAATTTTGATCACATGACCACAGGAACGCTGTGATAGTCATATATGTGAGGACTGAATGCAAATTACCTTTCAGCACCATCATAACTTTGAACAAATTATCCATGTAAGGAGACAGTAGAGGGCTCTTTATCAAAATTAAAATATTCAGGATGATGACTAAGAGTACATTATTTGCAACTATATTGATTTTAGATTTGGTTGACAACATCATTGCAACAAAACATTCTCTTACCAATCTTGAGGCATGAGTTTAAGAGGTTGATCAACTACACGATATGGCACTGTAACACTGACTGTAGTTCCACCAGGCTGCATTTGGTCTTTCCTTCTTTGTATTAAAGTTTCATTCTCTCGCTGACAGCCTTGCTTTTTCTTTTCATCAGATGGTACGAACCTTAAAAATAGAGATGGTGAAAGAATTAATATTGCAGACTGGTACTGACTTTATATAGTCAAAGTAAAAACAGAGAGTACCTACTATGGAAATAATTCAGGTGGTTTGTACTGGACTATAAAATGAGTTTGATTTCTTTCTTTTTTAAAATATCCCCCAATCAGTATTGAATAAATCAAATAACATCATTTCAATTATTTACAAGTTGATATGTCAAGTCTCCTGGAGCATAAACAATTTAAGAAATCAAATAGGTAGTCTTTGACTTATGGCCGTCCGTTTAGCAACCATTCAAAGTTACAACAGCACTTTAAAAAATGGCTTACAACTTTTCCTTGCACTTGCAGCCAATGCAGCATCTCTATGGTCACATGATCATAATTTGGATTCTTGGCAATGATGGTTGCAGGATTCTGAGATTGCCATTTGTAGCCTTCCTAGCCAGCTTCTGATAAGCAAAGTCAATGAGGGAAGCCAGATTTGCATAACACTTGCATGACCTAACAATTTCAGTGATTCACTTAACAATTATGGCAAAAGTTTATAAAACCAGGTGCAATTCATTTAATAGCCACCTTGCTTAGCTATGGAAATTCCCAATTGTAGTTATTAAATCAAGGCCTACCTGTATTGGGGACTAATTTATCAGGCTAAATGTGGATGCTAATGAGACTTGATTTAATAAATCTTATGTCACAAAATATGTTAAAATGGCATAAGATACTGTCTCAACTAAGGAAAAAGAAAATTAGGCTGTATTAAGGTTCAGATTAGCAGCAGATTCTGCTCTATGTCAAGGTAAAATCAATTTCTAATATGAATAAGTATTAATTTATTGTAAAACATTCAACTTTAATATAATCCCCGATTATATTAAAGTGCTAACGGGTTGACACAGTTGCCTCCCATTCCAAATTGGACATTCAATTGTTCATGAAATTTGTTTGGAAACTCAGATTAGAGGAGAATATCAACTCTATAATAGCAAGACACAAATCTATTTATCTAAGAATATGGTTTATGACAACTGAGAGAGTATGATTCCACTAAGATCTTTATTAATATAAATATTAATTATATGTGTGCTATAAAGAAAAAGACAACTTCCTATGCCAAACCTTTACATATATTTTTATAAGTGCAACAATGCTGATGATTAAACACAATGAAATTTATTGCATTTGTTTGCTTTTGAGAGTAATAAATAGCTTCTCCTTAGAGACAGTCAATACTAATATAATCATAACTTTATGCCCTGTTAATTTCTATCAGTTTAACTAAAGAAATTGAATTCATCAGTATAGGATAATGCTTGTGGTCTGCTGCTGAAGTTTCCAAACAAATATGAAGTTAAAATTAGAAAACCACACACTCTAGACTGCCAAGTCTTTTCACTATGAAATAAAAAATAAATAAAATGGTATAATGCAAATAAAATCATGCTACTGAAATAGGAAAAAAACCTTAAAATGTTGAAATATCATTTTAATACCTTATTTCCTCGAAAATAAGACAACTCCTGAAAATAAGCCCTTCCCCAAAATAAGCCCAAGCTAAATGTAAATATAAGACAGGGTCTTTTTTGTGTGGAAACACAATATATATATTTAGGGAGCAGGCATGCCATCATATGAGAAGAAACCTCTTGTTTTTAAGACTTCCTTTTTTCCTAATAATCTTCAAGGTATCTTAGTACTTCCATGGCAATGTAATTGAAATTCTTTTGTATGCAAATAATGGAGAGATAGCAATTGAGAATTCAGCAAGTGGTTTCTTGTTTTGTTAATTTTGTTAATTTTGCTTTTGTAATTTATTTATACTAAAAAAAAGTTGTGAATATTTTCAGCACCAATTTATTCTCTCTCTTCTATTTCTGGTTGTTTGCTAGGTATGTAACACAAATGATTGTGAAGATCAATTTATCAATCATAAAATAAAACAACCAAATGTGAATTTATTCTAACAGGAAATGTCAAAGACCAAATAACCCTGTTATAACTTTCCCATGTAAATTTCTCAAAGTTTATCTTTACAATAATCAAAGCTATGCCTACTATTAATGAACTGTAATTAGCTTTTAAACAATGGTTTCAATTCAAATTTATAAGATGAACCTAGGTATAACTGAAAGATGGTCCCTCTATAAAATCAGGAAATTATTTTATTTTATCAGCAAATTTATATAGCTAAACATATAAATAAAAAAATATTGCTATTTTTCCTCACACCTTTCAATCCCTTGCACTCTTTAAATTTGTTCCATGAGACTATTTCAAACTTTCGCTATCACTTTTCAGTATGATCATCAGAGAAGTTGGCAAACCCTTGTAAAGAAAGTTATCCATTCTAATTCAACTCTATAGTGAGAAAGTGGATACAGATAGCCCTTGACTTACAACTATGCTATTCATTTAGAAATGATTCAAAATTACAATAGCATTAAAAAGTGATTTATGATCAGTCCTCACACTTACAAACTTTGCAGCATCCCCATGATCATGTAATAAAAACTTGGATGCTTGGCAAAGTATTGAATTTATGTTGCTTGCAACATCTCAAAGTCACATGATCACTATTTGCGACCTTCCCAGCCAGCTTCCAATAAGCAAAGTTCATTGAGGAAAACTGGATTTGCTTAATGATTGCAGATTCACTTATCAACTGTGACAAAAAGGGTATGACACATTTACCGACTCTCCTGCTTAGCAATGGAAATTCTGGTCCCAATTGTAGTTGTAAATCGAGGACTATTTGTAGTTAAGGGAAGCTATTGCTATTCAACAATAATACTGTACTAGAATTCTACAAGGTACGCTAACAAGGGAAAGGAGGAAATTATATGTTTTGGAAGGGAATCAAAACTTAAAGTGAAACTTTAAACCACTTTTGACTTTTTAAAGTACATATAGGAGATGGGTACTGTAACATTTGTGCTGTGATGAACTATAATAATTTCTTTTTAAACAAGATATCAAAAGTATATGGAGATACATGAAGATAATTAGGCTTTTAATATAATAAAAAACTATGTACATATGCATGTCTTTTCAATATTTATATCAAGCTAATAATTAACTAATTGCTCCACAAATTTAATGCAGAACCCATTCATTTTTCCATAAAAGACATAAACGTTTCCTTCTTAACTGCATGTAGTTTAGGCAGAAATGGTAAGCAGTTTTTAAAAAAATAACTGATTGCAGAAACATGATGATTTCATTTGATGAATGATACTACTTTGCATTCTTTTTGATCAGATTTTAGTATGTTTTAACCTATAACAGAATTTTAACCATAACAGAGAATACATTATTTGAGTGCAAGTCTAAGGCGTCAGGAAACATATGTCTCAAGAAAAAATAATAGTATATTTCAAAATTCTCAGTGTCTCTAATAAAGTTTATGGACCAGCTAAAATAGATTTATACTAGATTTTTAAAATATGGTGTAGCAACTCACAAGCTCTTTTAAATGTTTATAAAATATTGCTGGTGAGTCTGGAAAAATAGTAGAAGGAATACTGAACATAAATAAAGAGACAAGAAAGGAGTTCATTGGTGAATGGAAGTTAATTACAAAAAGCCCAGCAAGAAACAATTTAAATTATTTAAAAAGATTCTTCCTTCACCAACTTACTAATCGAGGAGTCAAAATTCTATCACTTTTCAACATTTTACACTTTATTCCTAATCCTGACAGTAAAAACCCTAGATAGAAGTCTTTATAATTCTTGTTTCCTTGTTGCCCTACTGTGAAGATCCAACAATTATCCAATCAATTATTTAATGCTTTTAATGAAATATTGTCATTTCTTCCTTCAATCCTTCTTTGGCAAATACACAGAATAATAGCACACATATATAGGAAGGAAATGGAAAATAGCAACAGAGATTAGGAAGTGATGTTTGATCCACAATAAAACAGAATGTGGAGTTATATAAATGAATGAAAATTACTTGAACAGAATATCAATTATGATTATACTGCACACCAACTTCTCTTACAACAGAATAAGATTCTTCAATATCTCAAATCTTTAATGGCAAAATATGGTACTTATAGGATGATAGAAGGACAGTTTTAACAGTAGACAACCAATACAGCTTCATGAGGTACCAAAAAAAGTAGAAAAAAGATCAATAGCAAATTCTTGATCTTGATTTGTTAAGTTTCCAACAACCAATATGTGTTATACATACATATTGAAAAATATATTACGCAAAATATGATTGATTATTTCACTGTTTCTAAAGGAAGAGGTACAATATCAAACTAATCATGGAGGCAATGGCCTAGCTCCATCTATATCAGTGTTGGCAAATCTTTTTGGTAGAGTGCTTAAATGGAAGCTTGTGCACACATGTATGCTGGAAACCGGTAAGCAGCTGTCTGGGGCGCATGTGCATGCTGGGAAGATGATCTTCCAGTTTCCGGTGTGTACATGCGCACTAGCCATCTAGTCTTCTGGTTTCTGGCATACATGCGCACATGAAGAGCAGCTGCCCAGTGTATGTGTGCACCGGGAAGATGATCTTCTGGTTTCCAAGATGCACATGCACACCAGGAGGCTTCTTTTCCAGCTTCCCGCACTCTTGTGCATATGAAGGCCATCTGGCTGGCGTGCTGGAACCCAGAAGAGCAACGAGCAACAGCTCGCGTGCCTGGAGAAATGGCTCTGTGTGCCATAGGTTCACCATCACTGCTCTATATTGAAGCAAAATAATGAGACAAGATTGATTTATAGTAGAAAAGCTGCAAAGACAAGTATTTATCTCTTTTCTACTCCCCCCACCCCCCAACAATTCATTCGGCTCTGTCCCACACTCTCCTGAACTAAAATTCAAACCGATATTTGGTACCAAGGTATCAACCAAAAACCCAGATAAAAATATATAATAAAGTATATTTAAGCTTCCTGTAGAACTTTCATATCCTACAATTTTAAAATAGAATCTTTTCAAGGTTTTTTCTTACTGAAAAACAAACAATTCATCTAAATAAATAGAATAAAGCACAAATAGAAAAAAAATGAGGTGGTGCAGAAAATAGTAATTGTAAAATGATACCAGATGGTATTTCATTACCATTTATTTTATGCAGACCTCTAGACTACTCTGAGAACCATTTCATAAATGATGGTACCTGGGTATATCTATACTTCTCTTTAAAACCTGGAATAAATAGTGATCACAGGTTTTGAGTGAATTGGGGAGGGAGGAAACAGGACCAGGGAACACCTTTATTATTTTCTCTGATTATATGTGATTTCTGAAGCACAGATAAGGAATAACTGATCTGGGATATGTCTGTACTGAAGAAAAGTTTAATTTGATTATAATTTCTGTTTTTACCAAGTCAGAATTTTCCTTCATCAGCTAATTAGAACTTCAAGTCATTACAATTCAGGCAAGGTCACCAGTCACTGTTGCAACTGAAAAGGTAAAAGGATAGTTGTCTTTTTTTAAAAATTAATATGTTGGCATTCATTGTGGGAGATTTATCTATAAAGTGGCATTGTAACAATAAATATGGACTGTTATACCACACTGTCAATATTAAATTAATATCTTGTGTGTCCTCCAAAACTCAAGGCAATGAACTTGCACACATTCTTCAATTTTACATTCACAATTCCCTAGGTCAGCCAATACAATTTTTTTGGCACATCGTATTATAATTTAGATTTGAAAATCATAGTGTATCAGCACAGGACATATGCAGTACTTATTTGTGTTGTTGGATTTATCACTAGCTCACAGAGATGATTTAGGGAGAAAGCATTTGCATAATGCTGCTAATGCAGGTAAGAATAAAGACCTGACTATATTCAGTACTGGAGTGCTACTTATTCAGTTTTTAGAGTCTCGTGAACGTCCCTCACGTACACCACTTTAATGCTGGCCTTGCATGATTTATTAATAATGGTTAAATATGCATAGCATGTTCTTTGACAAATAAGGAGAAATCAGTTCACATCTAACGGTTCCCATACTTTATGTGGGGAACTATCTGCTAAATGTAGAAAAGCATTATGCAGCCAAGAAACAAAGTAAATTGAATGTCCAAGAAGAAGACACCCTAGAGAACAATTGACTTCAAAAATATTTTTTTATTTTTGTTCAATTTTGAGTGTATTCTTTCATTTGTTTTGTTGACATGCAATTTTCATATACAATAAAAACAGTTATAAAATGTCATCTACTTAATTTGTATTTATGTATTAGTTTAGCCACCTGTCTCCCATGAGTGACTGTGGATGGCTTACAATAAAATAAATACAACAGATAATATACAAATTGAAAAAAAAAACCCTAATAGCTGAGCTTCATAAATATCAAGAAAGTCAAAAGTTGAATTATCACACTCCTGGGGACTCAGGCTTGGATTGGATTTCCAGGGCCTTGCAAAAGGCCAGCAGAGTGGAGGCTGACTTATTCTCAAGGGGAATGATATTTTATGGGGCAGGCAATATGGCAGAAAAGGTCTTCCTGCACTGAGGGGATGGTTAAAACAAGGAGAGACAGTCCTTTAAGTAGCCTAGTACCAAGCCATGAAAACTTTTATCAGTACCTTGATTTCTACTGAGAAGCATACTGGAAGCAATGAAGCTGAAAGTGTAGTGGTATTGCATATGCTGAAAAACTGACACTATTAACTGCTCACATGTCTGCACTAGCTGAAAGTTCCAAATGTCCTTCAGGGCAATCTCATGTACAATATATTGCAATAATCTACACTAGAAATTACAAGGGCATGAGTGGACCACGAGCAAGGCTTCCAATGTAGGAATGCTGCAAGTGATGCACAACCCAAAACTATACAAAGGCCATCCTAATCAAGGCTGCCAACGTGCTTTATTTATCCTTGAAAAGAGATTTTTACCCTGTGTATCTTTTAATTACTTACTTGAGATCCTGCAAAAGGTCTTTTGCATTAAGCATAGTAATTAACGAAGTGGTAGCTGCTGGAATAATGATAATTGGCGTTCGAGATCCTATAGAAAGATACATATTTTTAAAGCAAATAAAAGGTAATTTTCATCATCACGACAAACTTTTCAAGCTCTAGCTGAACAATTATACTACAATACTAATGAAAATATTAATTAATATATTTATGACAAAATCCATCATAGAGGATGTCAATTAAATGAAAACAGCTGTAAAATTGAAAACAACTCACCCTTTTTTTGATTTGGAGGAGGTCTTGCTTGAGAAACTATAGGGGGAAAAAAGCACAGAATAGTTGTATTAAGTTTGGAATGAATAAATTTTTCCTATTTGTTAATGCTTTCTGCACTTTCAAAGCATATGATTCCAATGCTTAATATTTCAGAGACAAATAACATGTAAATAACATATTAATAAAAATAACAATATTGTATTGTTGGATTAACTAAATTACTCAAAAAATTAGCAATAACTCTTTAAATCTATTTTGCTGACATAAGTATGGAAGAATATCTTTTCTTTTCAACTACCAAATACAAGTTACCTCTGCTTCTTCAATGGACAGTGAAGTCTCAACTATCAGTTTTGATTCTTGCATATCATTTGGCTAAAATTATTAACAGTGAATGAATATAATAAAATATATCTTAAGATGGGGTTTAAGAGCTATAAGAGCAGTACAGGTAGTCCTTAACTTACAGCCATTCAAAAATACATTGGCATCAGAAAAAAAGTAATTTATGACCAGTACTTGAGCTTATGACAGCTGCAGTACCTCCACAATCATGTGATTAAAATTTGGATAATTGGCAATGGGCATGCATTTATTATTGTTCTAGCATCCTGATGTCATGTGATCACCATTTGTGACTTTTCCAGCTGGCTTCTATTACAAGCAAAGTCAATGGGGCAAGCCAGATTCATTTAATGATGTGAGTCATTTAATAACTTCAGTGATTCACCAAACAACCACAGCAAAAAAGGTAGCAAAATCAGGCACAACTCACTTAACAACTGCCTTGCTTAGCAATGGAAATTCTGGTCCTAATTGTGATATAATTCAAGGATTACTTGTGTCTTCTTTTGTTTCAAAATGTTTAGGAAAGCTAATGATCAAAAGCATTGCGTGTTAAGTGAACATTTGAATAGTTCTTGCTGAGTAAGTAGAGGATGCTTCAGATACATTAGGAAGGATAGAATACAATCAGTTTTACCAGCAAGGTTAAAGAGCAAATTAAGGGAATAAATTAAGCAAATAAACAGGAGTTTAGCAGCAAAATTTAAGAGGGAAAATTTTCCCTATGATAACCAACAGGGAATAAGAAAAACCTTTTTACTAGTTGTGATTTAAGAAATAGATGTGACTGACTGAATTCCACAGACAAAACTTACTAGAAAACTGTAACCAATGGATTGAAAGAACAAAACGGAAGCTTGAGATTGACAGAAATATCTTTTTACTTTGAACAAATTTAGCACCAAGGACAAATAAATTGTAATCAAAAATAGTGAATAAATTTGTTGATTCTCTGACTGAGTCTTCATGTATTGTCTTTGATAGGTTGAGTGACTGGAAAGAGGCAAATGTACTCTTAATTTTCTGACCATATCTCATTGTTTCCTTAGATAACTACAATAGAAGTTGTTTATTATTATTATTATTATTATTATTATTATTATTATTATTATTATTATTATTATTTAGATTTGTATGCCGCCCCTCTCCGCAGACTCGGGGCAGCTCACAACACAATAAAAACAGTTCATGACAAATCTAATAATTTACAATTTAAAATATTAAAAAACCCCATTGTTAAACAGACATACACACAAGCATACCATACATAAATTGTATAGGCCCGGGGGAGATATCTCAGTTCCCCCATGCCTGACGACAAAGGTGGGTTTTAAGGAGTTTGCGAAAAGCGAGGAGGGTAGGGGCAGTTCTAATCTCTGGAGGGAGCTGGTTCCAGAGAGTCGGGGCCGCCACAGAGAAAGCTCTTCCCCTGGGGCCCGCCAACCGACATTGTTTAGTTGACAGGACCTGGAGAAGGCCCACTCTGTGGGACCTGATCGGTCGCTGGGATTCATGCGGCAGAAGGCGGTCTCGTAACAGTAGTAGTAGTAGTAGTATAAAAGTTGATGTATCTTAATTTAAGCAAAAACATTTGAGAAACTAAAGCATTAAATTCTGACTAGCAAGCTAATAAAGTATGGATCTGATGAAATGGTAATTAAATGAATGCACAGATTCATCAACAGTTTGACATCTACAGGAGTGAAGTATAAAAAAAATGCAACAGAATTCAGTCCTGGCCCCATTACTTTTGCAGAGGTAGGACAATGTTAATTACATTTATGGCTGAGCCAAACTGATGATAGGTAACTCTAGAAAAGAAAAAGAAAATCAAAATGACTGTAATAAACTTGAAAAATAGAGTAAAAGTATTGGGGACTGTGTGCTGGCCTTTCCAATACAATGCAATGATTTTACATCCAAGGTTTGTGGATCACATCACACTGACTTCAAATACTCTGTGGTCTCTGAAACTACATTAAATATTTTTAAATGACAGGGAATAAATAGATGAAAATACAAAATAAATGTAAGCATTTCTTTTTCTGGAGGACACCTGAGGGAAAGCATCAGGTGCTTTCTGGCACTTTATTTCTTTGTATCCTACATTATGGAAGGCCAATCTTGATATGGGCTTGCTTTTGTACTGATGAAGCCTGCGCAGAGCTTTCAGTTAATATGTGTGAAATCGCATCTGGCAGTGTGATCCCATGTGTGGCAGTTATCCAGAAATTATCCAGATGCATTTCAGCTCTTGCTATTTCTACTCTTTTCATATCATTGCTTGTCAGTTCCAAGCACATTCTTATTCTCAACAGCCCTGGTGAGATAACTATGACAGACAGTATGACCTTTCTAAGCACTGGCACACAACTGCAAAGATAACAAAACCAGCAAAAAATTCCAACATTATGCTACTTCAAATACATTAGCATTCTATTCTAAAATCAGTTTTAGAAGAAAGCTTAGAAACATAAGATAAATACTTTAGAATGGGTGCATAAATATTTTTTGGTGATGGCTATTTAACCAGCAGTTTTTCTTTATTACAGGGGCGTTGGTCTTACCTGACACCCCTTCTCATCAGGTGGAGGCAACAGTCAGAATGGGTTGTCCTCGTGCCTTCCGCGATGAGAACTGAGTCTATTTTTTTAAAGTCAGGATCCGCCCCTGCTAGGACCCAGCTTTGACAAATCCGAAGATTAGACTCAGAATGGCGAAACAGCAATATGGACCCCCAAAGGGTAAGCTCCCACCCTAACTGAAATGTTGGCTGATTCATTTATAGTAGACTGGTTCCAAGGAGTCAAAAACTAGTGGCAAAATAGATGAATGTGCAGCTGGGTAGTGGTACGATCCAATCCGATAGCACATCAAGTCCCAGTGCAAGCATAACAAGTGCATTGGATAGGTGAAACAAGAGTCCAATTGGATAGGTGAAACAAGAGTCCAATCATGTGGCCAGAATTCCACATAAAGAAATGTTAGCCAAGAGTTCAAGACTCAGACTGAATAAGGGGGAGACTGACTGCTGGCTCCTCCTGAAAAAAGAGGCATATCAGGTAAGACCAATGCCTCATCGTGGATGGAGCCAGCAATCAGGATGGGACATACCAAAGCCTGAAAACCCAGTGGGAGGGAACAATCTGAGACATTAGGACCCTTCCTCAAGCACCCTTTGTAGCACTCTTCACCTGAAAGAAGTCTCAGCCAATGCGTATTTGTTGATTTTATAATGCTGTATAAATTGGGAAGGAGAGACCCAAGCAGCAGCCTGAAACAATTCCTCCAAAGAAGATTGAATTGTCCAAGCAGCAGAGGTGGCGGCACTGCGAGGCGAATGAGCCGTGATGCCTGCGGCTTGTGGAAGAGAGAACAGCTTGTAGGCCTTGGCGATGGTGCCCCTAATCCAGCGCCGTTTCGTAGTCAAAGAGACTAGGGCTAGAGACTGAAGTAGGAAGGCCATGAGGAGCACCTCTAACTTCAAAAAGAATGCATTCTGTTGACATAGATCCAGAGAGCCCTCCACACGTCTAAGGTGTGCCAAATCTTTTGGACGGGTGTGTAGAATGAGAACAAAAGGAAGACACTACTATCTCCTGAGCCTGATGGAAGGTAGAATTTACCTTCAGTACAAAGGAGGGGTCCAGTCGGAGGACCACCCTATCTCGATGGAATACACAAAGGTTGTCTCTGACAGAGAGACCTGATGTAATTACGTGCTGATGTAATTGTGAGCAGAAAGGCTACCTTGAATGATAGGTGTCTGAGAGAGGTCTCCCTAAGAGGCTCATAGGGCGGACCTATGAGAGTCACAGACTAGAGGCCTCCTTGAGGAACTGACGAACAGTTGGGAACTGTGAAAGAGAATCGAAATGGTCACATGACAGTACTGAGGAAAAGACAGCCACCTGGCACTGAAGTGTATTGAGTGACAGTTCTTTGGCCAACCCCACTTGTAGAAACTTTAAGACTTTGGGAAGTGGAATCCTTATGGGAGACAGGCCCTCTGAGGCACACCAGAAACAAAAGGCTCTCTACATCACCGATCCTTTGTGTGCCTGGATGGTTAGGATCATGTCTGGATTGTATATCTGCCAACTCAAGGTGTTCCACTCAACCTCCAGGTGGTCAACTGACACCACTGTGGGTCTGGATAATCCAGCTACCCCTGACTGAGCAGAATATCCGAGATGGGTAGTCTCCAAGGTTCCACTACCAAAAAAGCCTTGAGGTCCACAAACCAAAGTTGTTTCACTCAGAATGGGGCAAGTAAAACAGGTTCTGTCATCCTCTCCAAGTGTCTCTGTATGACCTGAGAAAGTATGGGTGGGTGGGGGAGGCATAGAGAAGGCCCTGCAGCTAACTGCTCTGAGGAGCGTTCACCCCTTCTGTGCTCTGTGACCAATGGGAGAAGTGGTCCCAGTTGGAGGAGGAAGAAGACATTAGAGTGGATAACCCACTGTTAGATGCTAGATACATGAGGTTACTGAGAAGACAACAGGACTTGTATGGTAAAAGGAAATAAGCTTGCAGCTTTACCTTTTGGGGGGTTTGATGCCACTCGCAGCAAGTATAAAAGCAAAGGATTTGGGGAAATTCAGGGTGGGGTTTCAACATTGCTTTATGGACACTGTGTTAGAGTTATGGTGCTTGAAAATGCACCCTCCCCCAAAACCTGATTTCTGCCTTGCTAAGAACTCTTTGCCAGACTCTGCATGACTGTTAGAAAATTGGTGAGCTTATTTTTCTATGCTGCCCCTCTGGTGACTTCTCAGGTTCATCCAGGTCACTTTCTCCCTCACTCTCACTCTGCATCAGCTAGCAACCCCACTGGCCCAGGGTATACAGAGGAGTCTGGCTCATCGTCCTCAGGATCTGACATTACCAGAGATGGACAAGGAGTGCTCACAACAGTATGCGCTCCTGAATTTGTCTGAGCCAAATTAGAGCAGCTCTGGCTAAGAATGAAGAGGTGGACGATACTTTAATGGCCCAGGCAGCCGCCTGGTGGACATTTATTAGGGCCTGTTCTGTCTTCCTATCTTCAGGCTTGAGGATCTTGTCTGACTCTCCTGGCATTGTGGTTGGGGCATGCAGAGACAACAACGGAGGTCCAAATGACGGAACAAAAAGGAGATCTGCCAGCCACGTTGAAGAACTTACAATGTTCTAACAAGGAGGGGGATGGCCCCAAGGCCAGATTAGACCATTGCTATTTCACTGTCTCCTGGAATAGAGGCAGAGCAGGCACAAAGTCCAGTTCTGGGATAACCTCCAAGAATAGAGGGTCCACCTGTTGAGTGCTTTGTGTTTCCTGAGGTGAGGGAAACTCTAATCCTGCTGCAGACTGTACTTTAAAAAGAAGGGGCTTAAAGAGTCTTGGAGGAAATAGGCCAGGCGAGATAGGCTGGTCTGAAGACAAGAAGAATGGTCCTGCCATTCTTCTTGTCTTCAGATAATTCCAGGGCATAATCGTCCTCCACTTCCTGCCATTCTTCTTAGCTACCAGCATTGGATACTTCAGAGAGATTACTTGGGAGCTTGGCCCTGGTTGAGAAGCTGACCGTTGATTATCAAGCCTGCATCCTTGCTGGAGGGGTAGTGAGCCCGCCAAGGACTTCAAAGTAGCTGTTACCACGATCCACATCTGCAGGATGGCCAGGTCAAAGGTGGTCGATGGGGTAGATGCTGTGGGCAGTGCTGTCTCCTGAGGCCTAGTGGTGGAATCCCTCTAGTCTGACAAAGGAGCCTGATTGGCTAAAGCTATGCCCAGGCGCAAAGGGCCCCTGTAATTATTTTATCACATTATCACATATGCAAGCAGAAATGTAGATGTATTCATTTGATTTTTATGGGGGGAAATAAAAATTTAAAAGTTAAAGCTTCAGTAGTTTCCACAGCAAATCAGAGTGAATTTGAATATGGGTTTGCATTTCTGACATTTTTTTTAAAAAAGTTTATCTTTCATACTATGATAGATATATCTACTGTTTTTACCTGGCCTTGGCACAGGCTGTGCTGCTGGGGTCTGAGTCTTTCGGGCTGAAGCTCCTTCCTATATAGAAAGAGAAGACACATGTATACATTAACAAAATTTCTTGACAAGAGCATAATATTAAAAATAATTTTTAAAAAGATCAATTTTTTCAGCAATCCATCTATTTTGAAAGCCAGAAATAAATTGCTTTTGATTGGTAGAAGAGTTAGTTAAAGAAGTTCAAAAACATTGAAGACAATGAATGAAATATTGTATAGTCCTACTCTCTTTAACTAGAGATGGATAATATTCACATCGGTCTATTAAATTTATGTATTTGTATTCCTCCTTTATTATGTTTATAAATAGCTTAAGGTGGCAAACACATCCAACACATCTCTGTCCTATTCCCCATAACAACAGCCGTGTGAAGTATGTTGGGCTAAGAGAAAGTGACTGTTCCAAAATGTCTCAACTGGCTTTCATGACTAAGACCATGAAATAATTTTATGATCAACTAGTATTAGAATTTTAAGTACAGGTTTGCCCCAAATCCATCAAGTGTTTGCTACCACAGCGCTAAGTGTTTCAGGGTATAATCCAACATTGAAAAGCTTCTGTCTGACAAGCTATAATTAATTATTTGATGGAAAACCAAGGGAGGAGAGAAGGAACTGGACAGAAAATCTGATCCCTTATGTATTTCTTTATAGCCCCTAATTTTATTTATTTATCAAATTCAGAAACAAATTTAGAAACTTCATTAAATATTATAACTTTTCTTCATTTTATAATAAATTACATGAAAGATTTAGAGAAAAACCAAGGATTATCTTTTATTGGAGTGTTGTGACCATCAAATAGATGTAGACATCTTATTTTTGCATTTTTTTTATTTTTCTCCACAATTATTTATGACCATTATTATTATTTATTAAAGTTGTATGCCGCTCAACTCCCGGAGGTCTCTGGGCGGCTCACAACAAAGATAAAAACATCGTGAATATCAAAAACATCAAAAACATCTATTAAAAACAATTTAGAAACATATACACCATTCATTTCTGGTGGATCTTATATGGATATAATGCTGAGATCAACCACCCCAGGCTGGCCAGAAGACCCAGGTCTTCACTGATTTGCAGAAGGCCAATAGGGTAGGGGTAGTCCAGATCTCAGGGGGCAATGAAATGAAGGTTAGGGCAACAACAGAGAAGGCCCTCCTACGTGGGTCCACCAGTCAACATTGCTTAGTCCAGCAGAATGACGAAAGCAGCTTCTGTGCTATAACCAAGTCTGAAGCCATACTGAAACCAGTCTAAGGTAATCTGTTTCACCTAGCGACCGCAGGAACTGGAGTGATAATGCTTTCTCCACAACCTTTCCCACAAATGGTAAGTTGAAGACTGGCAGAAAGTTCTTTAAATCTGCTGGATCCAGAGAAGACTTCTTGAGGAGGGGGTCTCACAATCGCTTCCTCATTCTAAAGGATGAGTTAATTATAGTCTGTAGCCAGTCTTGTGTCATCTCTTTGCTGGCTGAAACCATCCAGGAGGGGCACAAGTCCAACAAACAATTGGAGGAAATCATCACTCCTACTTCCTTGTCAATTTCCTCAGGGGTCACAGACTCAAATTCATCCCATTCAATAGGACTAAGACATGTCCCTATTAAGTTGGTTGAAATTCATTCATTCATTCATTCATTCATTCATTCATTCATTCATTCATTCATTCATTCATTCATTCATTCATTCATTGGATTTATATGCCCAATCGAAGTCCAGGTCTGTCCGAACCTGAATGACTTTATCCAACAAGAACTGCACAAACTTCTCAGCTCTACATGTAAGGGCTCCACCATTCCCCCAACATCAAGGAGGGAATGAGTCACCCTAAAAAGGGTGGCTGGGTGTAACTCAGCTGATGTGATAAGTGTGGAAAAATACAAATGTTTAGCCGCACGTATTGCCACTAAATAAGACCTAACAAAGGCTCTTAAAAGTGTTCAGTCAGATTCGGATTAACTGGATCTCCAGCATCTCTCTAGATGTCTCTTCTGGCACTTCATCTCCCAAAGCTCCTCAGTAAACCAGGGAGCTTTCTTTCTTTCTTTCTTTCTTTCTTTCTTTCTTTCTTTCTTTCTTTCTTTCTTTCTTTCTTATTTATTAATTGGACTTGGGGTGGCTTACAACATATAAAAACAAGACAACATCACAATCCAATTAATTTAAAAACAGTTAATCTAATAACAGTTAATCTAATAATATTAAAATCAGATAGTACCATTTAAACAGCAAACATACATTACATTTGTTTGGCCATGTGCTAGGGTCTAATGGCCCCACGCCTGGCAGCATAGATGAGACTCTTGCAGAAGGTGAGGAAGGTGGGGGCAGTACGGATCTCCAGAGGAGCTGATTCCAGAGGGCCGGAGCCCCCGCTCTTCCCCTAGGCCCTGCCAAGTGACATTGTCTAGTTGATGGGACCTGGAGAAGGATGGCTCTGTGGGACCTCACCAGTCACTGGGACTCATGAAGCAGGAGGCAGTCGCAAATAATCTGGTCCAATGCCATGTAGGGCTTTATAGGTCATAACTAACACTTTGTGTTTGGAAACCAATTGGCAACCAGTGCAGTCCATGGAGTGCTGGAGAAACATGGGTATATCTGAGAAGGTCCATGGCCGCTTGCATGGCTGTGATCTGCATGATTTGCAGCTTCTGAGCACTCTTCAAAGATAGACCCATATAGATAGCATTGCAGTAGTCGAACCTCAAGGTGACAAGGGCATGAGTGATTGTGAGTAAAGACTCCCTATCCAAATAGGGCCACAACTGATGCACCAGGTAAACCTGGGCAAACACCCCCTTTGCCACAGCTGAAAGATGATGTTCCAAAGTCAGCTGTGGATTGAGGAGGATGCCCAAGTTGCGGACCCTCTTTAAAGGGGTCAGAAGTCCCCCCCCCCAGCGTAATAGGCAGACAGATGGAGGTGTCCTTGGGAGGCAGAAGCCACAGTCTAGTCGGGGTTGAATCTGAGCCTGTTAACACCCATCCAGACCCTAACAGCTTCCAGACACTGGCATATCACTTCCACTGCTTCACTGAGTGGACACAGTGGACACAGGGTGGAGATGTATAGTTCTGTGCCCTTGGATGATCTCACCCAGCAGTTTCATGTAGGTATTAAACACCAGGGGGAGAGGAGAACCGACCTCTGAGGAACCCCACAAGGGAGGCACCTAGGAGTCAACCTCTGACCCCCTGCCAACTCTGACTGTGACTGACCGGAGAGGTAGGAGGTGAACCACCGTAGAACAGTGCCTCCCATTCCTAGCCCCCTCCAGACGGTGTAGAAGGATACCATGGTCGATGATATCAAAAGTGGGATAAACCCTTATGCTGGGTCCGCCAGAGATCATCCATCAGTGCGACTAAAGCAGTTTCCATGCTGGGCCTGAATCCTGACTGTTGAGGGACCAGATAATCGGCTTCATCCAAGGACCATTGGAGCTGGAGCGACACCACCTTCTCAACAACCTTCCCTATAAAGGGAAGGTTAGAGACCGGGTGATAGTTATTAAATACAGCTAGATCCACTGCCATTGGAGAGGTCGCAAAGGCATAATCCGACCCAATGCACCTGATGCCGCCTTATTCCAGGCAACCACCAGGGATTCGGCCAGATTGTGGACACGGGACTCAGGTATCTCCCCAAGTTCCTTCTGGAACCCTTCAGGGACCATTAAGCATCTGGGGTGGAACCACTTAGTTGGCTCCAACTCCCTGCGGTGTGTGTGTGTGTGTGTGCCTTAAAGTCTAACCTCATCAGGAAATTATCTGACCATGACAGGGGAAAAAAGTCCATACACCTTAATTTCAAATCATGTCTCCACTGCCCCTGGAGAAACACCAAGTCAAATGTGTGTGTGTCCCCCCATGGGCAGACCCTAGACTACTTGGGTTAGGTCCATGATTGTCATGGAAGCCATAGACCCTTGATCCACCTCTGAGGATTTGCCGAGTGATGGCAAACTAAAGTCCTTCAGTATCATCAGCCTGGGAAACTTCACCACCAACTCAGCTACTGCCTCTAGGATCTCAGGCAGGACTGTTGTAACACAGCTGAGTGGAAGGTATGTCAACAACAACCTCACAAGGAGAAACTCACAGCCAACGATCTCTGGGCCAAGGATCATGCGAGAACAACGTTTCTTACAGGCGATGACTGCTACTCCACCACCCCTTCCCTGAAGTCAGGGCTGATATTGTATCTTCCATTCACATATCAAAACACACTTATGTTAAAGTATCAATAACATACATATTTATCTTGATGGATTATTCTACATTAAAGCCAGATGTTCTGTGTTGGAATATCTCCCATTTACAACAGAGGCAAAATGGGAAGTCTGAAAATGCTTTCTAGGGAAGGTATACCATCATCTCAACTTTTGTCCTTGCTTTATGACAAAATGTATTATTTAATTTATTTATTTAATTTTATTGGACTTGTATGCCGCCCCTCTCCATGGACTCGGGGCGGCTCACAACATATACCAAAATACATAACAATAGTTTGTCCAATTAATATACTAAAAACAATTCTTAGATTTCTAATTTTAAAAAAATCATTCACATTCATACAGTAATCATGCTAACAACATTTTGTTGGACAGGGGAAGGTCTAATGTCCCCAGGCCTGACAGCAAAGATATGTTTTTAGACTGCTTTGGAAGGCAAGGAGGATGCGAATCTCCGGGGAGAGTTGATTCCAGAGTACCAGGGTCCCGCCAGCTGACATTGTTTGGTCAACGGAACCCTAAGGAGACCAACTCTGTGGGACCTCACTGGTCGCTGGGATTCGTGCAGCAGAAGGCGGTCTCGGAGATAGTCTGGTCCTATGCCATGTACGGCTTTATAGGTCATAACCAACACTTTGAATTGTGTCCCGAAACCGATCGGCAGTCAATGAAGTCTGCGAACTGATGACGAAATATGGGCATATGGGTATGTCTGGCCATCAACTCTGCTGTCCCTCAGCCTTTACAGATCTCCAGCCTTTCTATGAGAATTGGTAGGTGATCAATTTCTTTTTACTACTTTCCTGTGTATCTTTAAAATAGTTGGACTCCTTCGCTTCAGCAGAGGCGGCTTTTGGGAGACGTGTTTTACAACGTGTTTGTTTATCTCCAACGTCCCTGACAAGACCTTCTCCCTCCCATGGCCCATTAAAGTTACATGTATTGTACAAATGCTTTTAATATAGTTTAAGTTATTTTTTCTGGTTTCTTAATACAATTTTTCCTAAAATATATATCATGTTTTCTAAATAAGCTTAATGAGATAAGAACCGTTGTACCTACCTGAACGGTCTTCTCAGTGCACTGGAAGGAGAGTCCAACATGGGTATTACTCCAATCCTATTGGTAGAGACTGAGTTAAAAATTTACATATTAATTGAGCACCGCCCCCTCTGCTCTCCCCATGAGCCAGTTTTAAAAACGAAAAAACCATAGTAAGAGGATAACCAAGTTTTATTATAACAACCCAAAACTGACTAACTGACCACTCCGGCGTCCCTGCACCCATAACTGTACCGGGTGGGTTTGGACTCTCCTTCCAGTGCACTGAGAAGACCGTTCAGGTAGGTACAATGGTTCTTCTCCATTGCATCTGGAAGGAGAGTCCAACATGGGATATACCAGAGATTTACGGCCCATGGGAGGGAGAAGGTCTTGTCAGGGACGTTGGAGATAAACAAACACGTTGTAAAACACGTCTCCCAAAAGCCGCCTTTGCTGAAGCGAAGGAGTCCAACTTATAATGTCGTATGAAAGTCGATGGTGTCGACCACGTTGCAGCCCTGCAGATGTCATCTATGGACGCCTGGGTAGCCCAGGCCGCTGAGGTGGCCGCACTCCTTGTTGAGTGAGCAGTCACTCCTGTTGGTACTGGTTGGTTACGGGCCCTGTATGCCTCCGCAATACATTCCCTGATCCAACGACTAATGGACACTGATGAAACTCCAAGTCCCTCTTTATCCGATGCGAATGAAACAAACAACTTTTCCGACTTTCGAAAAACCTCTGTGCGTCTGATGTAAATCTTGACTGCACGGCGTACATCAATCTTATGCCACCTTAATTCCGACGGGTGACTACTGTGGGTGCAAAAGTCTGGAAGAATTAATTCTTGTTTCCTGTGAAACTCCGAGTTGACCTTCGCTATAAAGGAAGGATCTAATCTCAACACCACTCGGTCTGGGTAAAAGATACAGAGGTCAGGACGTACCGACAAGGCAGCCAACTCTGACACTCTCCGTGCCGACGCAATAGCCACTAGGAAGGCTGTTTTAAGTGACAGTAGTCGCAACGGAATAGATCTCAAAGGTTCAAACGGTGGTTTCGTCAAGGCTCTGAGAACCAACGGGAGGTCCCATGATGGAAACCGCTGAATCGGTGGGGAGTGTTGATTTGATGCTCCCCGCAGAAAATCCTTTACCCAAGGATGGTAAGCCAAGGAGCGAACTCCCTCCACCCGTATTATGGTCGCGAGGGCCGCCACATGTCGTTTCAGAGTGTTGGGCGCTAGTCCCCGATCAAGACCGGTCTGCAAGAACTCCAGAACTGTAATGACCGAAGCCTGTTCAGTATTGATGTTTCGTTTGTCACAGAAACTGCAAAAGGCCGCCCATGTCGTCTGGTAGATCCGAGAAGTAGATGGACGCCTTGCAGCCTGCATAGTGTCGATGACCTTCTCCGGTAGCTTCAATCCTCGTAACCTGACCCGTTCAAGTGCCAAACGGTCAGTTGAAGCCACTGGGGATCGGGATGTTGAAGTTCCCCTTGGCTGAGAGATATCAGTTGGTCCGGGATTCTCCAAGGGGTTGACACCGACAGTGCCACCAGGTCGGAGAACCACGGTCGTCGAGGCCAGTATGGGGCCACTAACAACACCTCCGCCTTCTCTCGCAGGAGTTTCTCCACTACTCGTGGTATAAGGTTCGTTGGTGGGAACGCATATAGAAGTCCTGGCGGCCAGGATGTCCGGAGAGCGTTGATTTCCTCCGCTCCTGGCTGTGGGAATCGAGTGTAGAACCTTGGAAGCTGGGCGTTCTGGGAGCTGGCGAAAAGATCCACCAGCGGAAGGCCAAACCGCATCACCGCCTGTTGGAAAAGGCTCGGGTCCAGCTTCCACTCAGACTGATCCAAGGTGGACCGACTCAGCCAGTCTGCTTGTGTATTGCTGATTCCCGCGATGTGCTCCGCTGTTAGGGACCGCAGATGTTGTTCGGCCCAATGGAATAGTGCCTCCGTCTCCTCCATGAGACGCTGCGACCTTGTGCCCCCTTGATGATTCAAGTGGGCCCTGGTCGCCACATTGTCCGTAAGCACCAACATGTGCTGTTGTTGAACCAGGGGCACAAATGTCTGCAGAGCCAGGAACACTGCTCTTAATTCCAGGAAGTTTATGTTGACCGAGGCAAGGTCTTCCGCCGTCGGTCCCCGCTGAATACTGGATATCAAGTGTCTGATGTTGTTTTGCCTCTCCTGTGAGAGTGACACTGTGCCCTCCTGAGTGTCTATAATCGCTCCTAAGTGTAGAAGCCTGGTAGTAGGTGACAACTGGCTTTTTTCCACATTTACAGTGAACCCGTGGAGTTCCAGCGTACGAATTGTCTCGATGAGATCTCTCTCTGCTGCTAGTCTGGACCTGGACAAGATGATTATATCGTCCAGGTAAGCCATGAGTCTGATGGATCGGGCTCTTAAGCTGGCGGTCAATACGTCCAAGAGCTTCGTAAACGTTCGTGGGGCCAATGACAGGCCGAACGGCATGGCTCTGTATTGGTAGTGTCGTCCCTCGGTACAAAATCGAAGGAATCTGCGATGTTCCGGATGAATCGGGACATGCAAGTATGCCTCCTTGAGGTCTATGGATGTTAAAGTGTCCTGTTTCCGGATAGAAGCTAGAATGGTCTGCAGCGAGTGCATCCTGAACCTCTGGTATCTTATGAAGAGGTTCAGTTGCTTCAGGTTGAGGATCAACCTGCAGCCTCCTGAGGATTTGGGAACGATGAAAATCATGGAGTAGAACCCCTTGCCCTCCTCCTGCTGCGGGACCGGTTCTATTGCTCGGATGTCTAGCAGGTGTGTAATTTCCCTGCGCAGTTGTAGTTTCTTGTGAATGTCCTTTATTAGCGGGCAGTGTAAGAAGCGGCTGGGCGGTGGCTGTATGAATTCCAGCCTGAGCCCTTGTGTGACTGTAGCCAGGGCCCATTGGTTGGAGGAAGTTGACTGTCAGGCCCTGCCGAAGTCCTGCAGTTTTCCTCCTAAGGGTTGAGGCGTGGCCGAGTCACTTCGTGCGTTTGAACCCTCTTTGGGTATTTCCACGAAATGGTCTTCTGGACTGGTGATAGCCTCTCTGCCTGTCCTGAAAAGCGCCGCGGTCGCTCCTATAGGCCTGCTGATTGTATTGGACTTGGGAAAAGGAGCGTTGGCCCTGGTTGGAAGCAGTGTTAGGGTCCCATCGAAAGGACTGACGCCTTGAATAAGGAGTGAACCTTCTGTCCTGTCGTCTGTTGGCTCTAGGAAGGACCTTCCTCTTATCCTTGTCCTCCACTAGGACCTTCTCCAACAAGTCTCCAAAGAGAGTGGAACCCTGGAAGGGGCCGGAGGCCAAGCGCCATTTAGACTTAAGATCGGCCTGCCAGTTTCTCAGCCACAAAAGGTGGCGTGACGACAACGTGGTTGCCATGCTCCTTGTGGAAAATTTGGCCGCGTGAAGAGTAGCGTCTGCCGAAAACTCGGTCGCCGCCAATAATTTACTTAAGTCCTGGCGGAGACGCCCGTCCTCGGGCCCCAGTCGAGATTGCATCTCTTTGATCCACATTAGTGACGCTCGATTGATAAACGACGTGGCCGCCGCTGCCCTGAATCCCCAGCCAGACATAAGGTGTGCCTTATGCAGCAACGTCTCCGCTTTTCTCTCCTCCGGTCTGAGGCTTTCCCCGGTCTCCGAGGGAACTAAGGCGCTGGAGACAAGCGTTATGACCGGATGGTCGATCGGGGGAAATTCAAGCAGCTTTTCCACCTCCTCGTCGAAGGTGTAGAATTTCCTCTCGATGTTGGAAGGCCCCTGTGCAGCCGCTGGCTGCTGCCACGGCCTCTTTATGCCTTTTACGAATATGCCTGAAGCGGGAAAATGGTCGGACTCGGGTTGAGGTTTGTCGAGTAGCGAGGCCGAGGTTTGTTCCGACTCAGCGACCTCTGCCGTTTTGGCGGCGCCCGGGAGGTTCATTACCTGCTTGGCCTTAGAAAGTAAAGTTCTGAATAACACTGGTTTGAACAGACCAACTGATGGTGGCTGTTCCGGTGCATTTTCATCCTCTGAAAGACCAAATTCCGGGTCACTGTCCTCAAACTGATCCTGTTCTTCCAACAAGGACCCCAAACCTGAGGGGGGCGGTGCCGACCAAGAACCCGTCGTTTGCTGGGGGGGGGTCTACCGTACTGTTGAGCCCACGGTGCCAAGTTCTGCGAGTATGCATTCACGATGAGGTCTTGCAGATCTGGAGGCAAACTTTGCCACGCCCCAGGCTGGGATCGCAAGCCCGCTGCAGTAGGGGTGAAAGTGGCTGCTGGCCCTTGGTAGCTTCCTCCTGCAGGGCCCACTGAACCTGGTCTAGCCCAGGATGTGCTGGGGGAAGGCATGCCCTGAGGCAGGGGCAGGAACTGCCGGTCTGGAGACCAATCTCCCTCTGCTGTAACCCTTGTAGGCCCGAAGGTAGTTGCTGATAAGGGGTCTGAAGAATGTCTCTGGGCCAGAGGGAGCCCCGTTGGAGATGAGTGTAATGCTCCCTCCAGCTTTTTCTCCAGCGCTTTAATGCGCTTCTCAGCCTCTTTGATGGAGGAAGAGGAGGCAGATGAGTGAGATTTTGCCTTTTCCTTAGGTTTCCCCTTAACTTTGTCCTTAGAAGGGGCAGGAGAGCTTGGGGCATCTTTCCCTTGAGTCTCCTCCATAGTACTCACAACTGCCAGGCAATGTAATTAAGGCTTTCTTGCTGTCTGACCTCCGGTAGCTTGTAGCTCGCCCACCTCGTCAGAGCAATCCAGAGAAAAATGGCGCCCTCGGTTTCCCGGGACCTGCGCCTGCGCACTAGGGCGTCCCAGCCCTTTCGCGCCTAATTAGCCTGTCCGCCAGCCGATTTCGCGCCCAAAGACGCTTTTCCGCACCAGTCAGCCCCAAAAATGGCAGCGCCCAGCCTCCGTGGCTCCGTGGGCTGTCGCCTGGGGTCTCCCCGACTCTGAGGCCTCCCAGCCTAGTCCTGATGCCCGGGGGACTGGATTCTTGCCCGTTGTGACCGTTGTCCCGGTCCCGATGGTAGCGGTGGCTTTGGCGGCTTTGGCGGCTGCTTCTGTAGCGGCTCGCCGCGCTAATCCCCTCATCAGCTGTGAGGCGCTCGGCTCCGTCCTTCTCAGCCTCTTTTTTACGAGCCGGCTTCAAGCCTCCCAGTGGGGGGGGCGGACCCCCCCCCCCCTTCGGCTGACAGCCTCGGTATGGTCTCGGAGACCAGGGACCCCCAGGCTGGGTGCTCCTCTACGGGGTGCTCCCACTGGGGGAATGCAAGACCCCTGAGGAGATTCGTTGGGGGTGGTGCCCGCTGAGGGCAGAGACCCCTGACCGTCTGTTCCTCTTCCAGCTTCACACCTGAAAAACAAAGAAAAGAGGATTAAAACGGTAACAATATTTATTTCCATTATTTTGTTAAGCCACAACTCAGTATGTCTCTACTCTGTTGACTGAGTTTTTAAAACTGGCTCATGGGGAGAGCAGAGGGGGCGGTGCTCAATTAATATGTAAATTTTTAACTCAGTCTCTACCAATAGGATTGGAGTAATACCCATGTTGGACTCTCCTTCCAGATGCAATGGAGAAGAGAGAAGTTTGTAACTGCTATAAAGAAGATCAGAAGTCACTTCTTTATACAGTTTTTGGTTTTCTATTTCTTAATTACTTTTTCTTAATTTCCCACCTTACATTTTCCTTTTTTATTGTTCTTTAATCTTACTTCATATTGCTCACATTTATCTTTTATCTCTGTGAACACTTATAATACAAATTATCTATAAACATTTGTACAACATAGTATTTGGTAAATTATACAGTAATTATTTTCTTCTTACTTATGTTATGCCAAGCATATGGGATTATGTGGCTACTTGAAGAATGCATTCTAGTGCCAAAGTCAATAATCAGAAGAAAAAATACAAATCTAAACTGCTTCAGAAAAATCGTTTACATTTACAAAGAATGGTGTAATTCACTGGATTTTTTTCTAAAAATTTCAAGTCATTAATAGAATCGCATCTAATCATGTTTTTTTGCTTTCCCCTCCTCCAATTATTCCCCAAAACTAAGAGAATAGTAAGAGGGGGAGGGGGAAAATAGTAAGTATTCAGGAAACTGAGGAGCAGGAAGTAAGGATAAAAGCCATTGTTCAAGCTTAAATCTCTGGTCCACAATGTCTCTTCCAAAACAAATAGCATTAAATACAGGAAAACAGTAAGTACTTAGTTAGGACAACCTTGAAGGAGATTTACAGAGATAACTAAATTGGCCTCTTAGATATTTCCATGGTTTAAATTATGTCAAAAGCTATGGAGACAAGTGAAAGCAACAAAACATTCCTACTGTCTACTTTTTGTATGTGTTTGTTTATGCTTTATGTTTCAAAAAATTCAATTAAAAATGAATGTCACATTCGACGTTTGAAGAAAAGCTCCTAATATTATCTCTCACGTTTCCCTAAATTTCTTTGAATAGTAATTACAGTATGTTTTATTATTTGCATAGATTACGTAGTGAGGTAGTTTCAGATAGACCAAGTGATGGCAAACCTTTTTTTCCTCGAGTGCCGAAAGAGTGTGCACACATGCTATTGCACATGTGTGAGCGCCCACACTCAAAATTCAATGCCTGGGGAGGGTAAAAATAGCTTCCCACCACACCGGAGGCCCTCTGGAGATCAGAAATTGCCTGTTTCTCAACTTCTGGTGGGCCCAGTAGAGTTGTATTTCGCCCTTCCCATGCTCCAAAGGCTTCCCTGGAGCCGAGGGAGACTAAAAACGCTCCCGCCATTCCCCTTGGAGGTTTTCTGGAAGCCAAAAACACCTCCCAGAGCCTCTGTGTGAGCAAAAAATAAACTGGTCAGCATATTGGAACTGAAGTAGGGCAACAGCTTGTGTGCCAGCAGATATGGCCCTGCGTGCCACCTGTGGCACCCGTGCCATAGGCTCGCCATCACTGAGATAGACTGTACGAGAAATAGTGTTTAGAAACACGCATGCATTATGAAATGATTTAGCAGTTGCCAATGTGCCCTATTTCTGATCATTTCAATCAGCTGCAAATTTCTTAATTGTGCATGGCAAATACAGACAGGAATTCTGCCTGTCTAATTTGTATGCTGCTATAATCTCCAAGGTATTTATCTTCAAAAACTTTGCAAATATAAACTGCTTATTCCCCAAACACCTTCTGGAAAGGTTCCTTTTTAAACAATTTCCAGAATGTCCTCCAAGTGTATGCCAGGCTAACACAATAAGGAAGCTATTCATAAAATAAAGGGCAACGCCAAAACCAGAGCAGGGATTATGGCATACGTGTTTATATGATTATGGAGGTTCTCACCCATCCATAACCAGATACTGCATTTTGCACAAAGCGATTTCCAAGTGATTTGCAAATATCGTTACATACGGAATGCATTGCAGCAATCTCCAGTAATCACACAGTGATATAAGAGCTACCACTGCCAGCCCCTTACTCCAAGTAGATCTGCTACTGATGCACAAATCCATATTGCATATACACTTCCTCGCCTACAACCACAACTTTCCCATCCAGTTGCTGAATATTAGCAGCATGATGTAGAGCAGTGATTTTCAACCTTTTTTGAGCCGCGGCACATTTTTTACATTTGCAAATTCCTGGGGCACAGCACCAACCAAAATGACACAAAATGACACTCTAAGACACTCTCCTCTCTTTTTCCACCTCTGTCTCCTCCCCCCTTGTGTGTGTGTGTGTGTATACACATACTCTTGAACCATTTCCAAAAACAGGTGAGGGCTGGGGTTTTTATCTCTCTTATTCTTTGGGTGCTTTTTATCAGATGCTTTAAATCAAGAGTCAATTCTCTCTCTTTTGTTTCTCTTTCCTCTCATTCTCTGCCTCAATCATTTTCTCATTTCCCTTTTTTTCTCTCCTTTTTGCTCTCACTTCTCTCTCTCTCTCTCCCTTCCTCTCTTTTTCTCTCTCCCTCTCCCTCTCTTTCTCTCTCCCCCTCTCTTGCTCTCTCTGTCTCGTACACCCTGCCAGCAGTAGCCTTCCATTTCTTCCATTTTCTAATTATTGCTCCCACAGTTGATTTATTTACACTACGCTGATTGCCTATTGCAGATTGAATCTTCCCAGCCTGGTGCATGGCTGGAATTTTGTTTCTACTGTCCTTGGACAGCTCTTTGGTCTTCACCATGGAGGAGTTTGGAGTGAGACTGTTTGAGGTTGTGGACATGTGTCTTTTATACTGATAACAAGTTCAAACAGGTGTCATTACTACAGGGACAGAGGAGCCTCTTAAAGAAGAAATTACAGGTCTGTGAGACCCAGAAATCTTGCTTATTTGTAGGTGACCAAATACTTACAATGGTACCTCTACTTAAGAACGCCTCTACTTAAGAACTTTTCTAGATAAGAACCAGGTGTTCAAGATTTTTTTGCCTCTTCTTAAGAAACATTTTCTACTTAAGAATCTGAGCCTGAAAAAATTTCTCAGGAAATTGAGAGCGGAACGAAGGCCTGGCCAGTTTTCTGCCATTCTCCCTTTAATCCCGTCCATCTCTGGATTTTCTGGGCTGCCAGAGGAGCCTTACAGTGGAGCTTAAGGAGGCTTTGGCAGTCCAGAGCAAACAAAGTATTTTCCTTTCTCTGGGCACTTGGAGAGGGAATAAACCTCTGCCAGTGCCCAGAGAAAAGAAACACTCCCTTCACTCTGGGCGGCGACTGTCTTCCTCCTCTTCTTCCTCCTCCTCCCCCCACCCAAATTCTGAGCTTTTATTTCTTTCCTAATGGGTTTGCACACAATATTTGCTTTTACATTGATTCCTATGGGAAAAATTACTTCTACTTACAAACTTTTCTACTTAAGAACCTGGTCACAGAACAAATTAAGTTCTTAAGAAGAAGTATCACTGTATTTTCCACCATAACTTGCAAATGAATTTGTTAAAAAAATCAGACAATGTGATTTTGGATGTTTTCTCATGTTGTCTCAGAGTTGAGGTCTACCTATGACGTCAATTATAGGCCTGTCTCGTCTTTTTAAGTGGGAAAACGTGCACAATTGGTGTCTGACTAAATACTGCCCCCCGTATTACATTTCACTTTTAAAATTGCATTACTGAAATAAATGAACTTTTGCACAATATTCTAATTTTTCAAGTTTCACTTGTATAACAGGACCACAAGGAGTACAGTCCCATTTAGGTTCTGATGTAAACCGCAGCCCTAACCAAATGGCAAAGGACCTAAAAAAAATCTAATTCTTCTAGAGTGCTCTACAACTGATGCCTCACTGCATTTTCAATAACCTCATCCCCAAATAAAAACTTGGGAGACTGGCATCTAATATGGCCAGGTCCAGGAACATTGCTTGAAGGAAACATAGGAAAGTTTAAATCTATTCTCCTTCAAATCTGTTCACCCTTCTCTAATAAGATATTGATTATTACTGGTCCATTTCCTGATGGATGGATATGGTTTAAACCACAGATCTTATCCATTTCATCAGTGTCTGCAGGCCAAAAGGAATCTCATTTAATAGATGCTACTACAGTTATTAATTCATTCAGAATCAAAACTCTGACAATGATTTCTATTTGTAAAGTGTATGTAAAAAGACAGTATCCCCTAAGGAAATTTGAAGCCTTATCAGTACCATTGGATGGTTACCATCTGACATAATTATTATGGAGATGCTTTTCTGGCCTTATCACTGGACTAAATATATACTCAGATTCATTTTTTATTCTCTTACATTAGTGTTCCAGATGTCATTCTGTGGCTTTATTCTCATAATTTCTCAGAAATCAAAATGATCTTCAGAATTAGCTGTCACAGGTAAATCAGAGGCAATTGTGTCAAGAGCTTGAACTGATTTCTAATCCCAGAAGATAACCAGGCACTCACCAGAACTGTCCACTCCGATTACTGTACTGAGAACCATGGCTTTGGATTTACATGTGAATCTGAATAGATCTTAGAAGGAGGTAATCTGGGTCAAGAACTGATATGTCAAAACATATTCAATGTCCTATACCCAGGATCAGAGATAAAGAAGTTTGAAATGTCTCTACCTATATGGGCTAGATCTGAGGTTATCTGGGACAAAGCCATGGTTGCCATGGTGGTTGTGAAATATAATTCCAAAATAATATCCCAGATGCATAAGGAAACTCTAATACTAGCCTGAGAAAGTTTGTTTAACAAAACGTATTACAAGGGATTTCTACTTAAGTTGCCTATAAATCCAACATATCAACTGATGACTAGTCAAGTTTTTTAAAGTCAACTTTGCCAATATAACTTTAAGTTAAGAAAATAAATCTGCAACAATAGGAGATGCAATATGTAAGTACAGTGAACCCTCGAGTTTCGCGTCCTCAAGGATCGCGAAAGGGCTATTTCGCGAGTTTTCAACCCGGAAGTAAACTCCACCATCTGCGCATGCGTGCCCTTCCACGCATGCGTAGATGGTGGAGTTTCCCCGCCGGGCAGAGGCTTCCCTGGGTCTTCCCCCTCTTGCCCCCGTAAGACCCCAGCGGCGGCGCAAGCAACGGCGTGGGCGGGCGGGCGGCACGCTTGGGGACACCCCAGCTCGGCTCCCCAGCTGGGAAGCGGCCCCAGCAACAGCGTGGGTGGGCGGGCGGTGCCCGCACGCTTGGGGACATCGCAGCTCCGCTCCCCAGCTGGGGAGCCGAGCTAGGGAGTCCCCACCGCGCGCGCGTTGCTGGGGAAAGCGCGCGCGCTTGGGGAATCCCTAGCTCCGCTTCCCAGCTGGGGAGCCGAGCTAGGGAGTCCCCACCACGCGCGCGTTGCTGGGGAAAGCGCGCGCGCTTGGGGAATCCCTAGCTCCGCTTCCCAGCTGGGGAGCGGAGCTGCGATGTCCCCAAGCGCGCGCGCTTTCCCCAGCAACGCACGCGCGGTGGGGACTCCCTAGCTCGGCTCCCCAGCTGGGAAGCGGAGCTAGGGATTCCCCAAGCGCGCGCGCTTTCCCCAGCAACGCGCGCACGGTGGGGACTCCCTAGCTCGGCTCCCCAGCTCGGAAGCGGCCCCAGCAACAGCATGAGCAACGGGGTGGGCGGGCGCGAGCAACGGGGTGGGCGGGCGAAGGGCGGGCGGCAGTGGAAGCAAAAACACCATCTGCGCACGCGCAGATGGTGTTTTTACTTCCGCACCGCTACTTCGCTAAAAATCGATCATCGCGTGGGGTCCTGGAACGGAACCCTCGCGATGATCGAGGGTTCACTGTATTCCCAGCTCCGAGTCCTCGGAGAGGGGTGGCATACAAATCTAATAAATTATTATTAATTATTATTATTTGTGTTAGTGTATAATTAAAAATTATAATTCTATTCTCTTTAAAAAGTGTTAGGATTTCATGATGAAGTTCATGGAAGAGTTATAAAGGCATCCAAAATCTTACCTAACTTCCTCTCTTCTTGGTTCAAATGCAGAAGAATAGACAGATTTCAACCACAATGTTTCTTGCTGTCATTAGGGATTCAATGTCAGTTTCTCATAATGTTCACAGCAATCCAGCTCTTTCTCCATGGTACTAGTAAAGTTATGGAAGGGAGAATAGAAGCCTGAGGCTATTCTTTCAGCCAATGCTGCATGAACTGAATGAGGTGACAACTAAGTGCTCCTAAGCTAGAGAGAAGCTTACGCCAGCAGCAAGGAGGAAGAGAGTCAAAATCAGGAAAGAGCTGTCTATAGAAATAACAGGGAATTGAGCATGATGTTTTTAGTCACCTTCAAGACCACAAAAGTAGAACGTGTTTCTACTTCAAAACAGAATGGAAAAACTTAACAAGGGATACCAATAAAAGCTGACTCTGATTCAGCAGAAAGGAAAACCAGAAAAGGGAGGGGGGGGGGGGTTGAAGATAAAATGAATGACTAGAAACTTCAGAGAAAACTCTTCAACATTTTATAACACATTTTATAATACAAGCTGCTCATATCTATTTCTCTCAAGCTTGTCTTCTTTAAAAAGGTAAGACAAATTTCAGATGTCCACCCAAGAAAACATAAGGGTTGTTTGTTTGGTTAGATTTTTACAAAGCAGTAAAACATGTAGAAAAATATATATTTTAGAATATTCTCAAAACTATTTCAATATACCAATATGAGTAGCATGTCTAATAGTTACAATCATGTTTTTTTATATAAAGACATGAAAGCAGCTTTTGTGGCCTTCTAGTGTACCTTTGTTATTTCACTCCTTTTGCCCAATTTCACAGAACATGATTAAATAACATTAATTTGTCCTTGATTTACTATTCATTTCACTCTAAAGAGGCAAAAATACATTTATATTTTGTACTATGGTACAAAATAGTATTGAGAAATATAATAATCTTTGTCTAACAGGCAGGGTTCAATAATTGTTAAAATTTATTGACCTATCTCAAGATATTGCCTTGGGGAGAAAGCAGGGAAGAAAAGGATTTCATAGTTATAAAAGCTATTATTTAGTAAGAAAGCTACTTTATAACCCAGATTTATTTCAATATCTATTGCAAGGGATTCATTCTTAAATTTACATAAGATCTACATAGGGAGAGATGATTGCAATATAACTATACAAATATAAATATCATAAACTTATAGACTATTACATCAAAAGGCTATCTAGTCCTCCATATTTTTTTCCGTTTAGTCTTCTAACCAGCGGCAAGTGTAATGTCACAAGCAAGATATCAGTTATACTAGTCCCTCCCCATAAGGATTGTTTATGTTTGACATTATTGAAATGAGGAGAAAACTTCAAGTCAGTCTCTTCCAAATATTCCCTTCATTATTAACGTAACATATTGTAACATTAAAGATTTATCACCCATTTTGTATATATCCTGAAAAGTTATGCATTATAAAAATTGGCCCTTAGTTTTAAGCAGAATGGAAAACAGACATTTGAACAAACATAGGACAGTCCAGGATAGAGCCGCCCCGAGTCTACAGAGAGGGGCGGCATAGAAATCTAATTAATTAATTAACTAATAAATAAATAAATAGATAGATAGATAGGATTGGGGAGAAAAAAACCCTGCTGAATTCATATTATAACAAATTTACATTGAAAATGAAAGTATGTTTCTACCACTAAAATATGAAAAATCTGTACCTCCCTAGAGACTCATGGATTTTTCAACTTGATGAAAGAGTTAACATTTTGGCTGCTTCTCTCATAAACACTATCTATAAGGCTAGATTAGTAGCGCAGGGTTTTTCCCAGATGGAAGGTGACTATGACGAAGTATTTGCTCCAAGTTTGAGAGCGGCAACTCTGAGGACAGTATTAGTATAACCTGAAACCTTAAATGGGACTGTGTTTAAATGTCAACCCCTAAGGGGGAGATTGTTAGTACAGGATACATGGCTGTTAGGGATTGCCATTGTAAACTGCATATTGTAAACTGTACCAAACTTGTACTTAAAGGGTTAATGTGCACTCAAAGAGTTAACTTGTACTTGAAGAGTTAATATTCAAGGCTATTTCGTCACTTCCTCATTGAAGCTATAAAAGCTCATTATTTTGCTCAGTCACTTCTTTTAATGTTGCCTGAGAGATGGTGGAGTTGTGTTTAAGCTTCGTGCTTGTATAAGCTTTGTGCTTTTATCTATATTGTGTTTAAGCTTCGTGCGTATCTTCTATATTGTATTTTAGCTTCGTGCTTATTATCTATATTGTGTTTTGCTTTGTGCTCTAATCTTGTAATTGCTCCGTGCTATTTGCTCCGTGCTATTTGCTTTGTGATTGCTCAGTGCGTATTATTCTGTATTGGCTCCGTGCTTATTCTGGATTGTTTATATTTTATTTATATGTAAATAATACTTATTTAACTAAGTCTGTGTCTTGGCTTTATCACACATCCACGCTCTGTTAAAATTCTCTGCTTGGTGTTGTCGAAGGTTTCATAGCCTAGCTAACTGAGACAAGCCAACAGTATCCTTGATCTCTACTCACAGCACACTAATGTCTAGACTTCATAGGCTGCTTTGGGAAATATTATCCATCAAAGATCTATGACTGTGTCCTGATATCAATTATATATATATATATATATCTATATATATATATATATATATATATATATATATATATATATATATATGTAGATTGTTCTGAGTTCGGGTTTTGCCCTGTGTAACTCAGAACAATCTACATACATATACCCGTGAAAATTTACGAAAACAAATATGTATATATATATATATATATATATATATATATATATATATACAGTATATATATATATACAGTATGTATATGTATATGTATATGTATATATATATATATATATATATATATATATATATATATATATACAGTGATCCCTCGAGTTTCGCGATCTCGATGTTCGCTAAACGCTATATCGCGAGTTTTCAACCCGGAAGTAAACAACACCATCTGCGCATGCGTGGCCTTTTTTTTCTATGGCCACGCATGCGTAGATGGTGGAGTTTCCCCACCGGGCTGAGCGGCTTCCCCTGGGTCTTCCCCCTCTTGCCCCGGTAAGTGGCGCGAGCAAAGGCGTGGGCGCGCGCGCGGGGCCCGCTTCCCAGCTGGGAAGCAACAACACCAACCGGGTGGGTGGGGGAAGCCCCGGCGGCGCGCGCGCGAGGCCCGCTTCCCAGCTGGGAAGCAACAACACTAACCGGGTGGGTGGGGGAAGCCCCAGCGGCGCGCGCGCGAGGCCCGCTTCCCAGCTGGGAAGCAACAGCACTAACCGGGTGGGTGGGGGAAGCCCCTGCGGCGCGCGCGCGAGGCCCGCTTCCCAGCTGGGAAGCAACAGCACTAACCGGGTGGGTGGGGGAAGCCCCGGCGGCGCGCGCGCGAGGCCCGCTTCCCAGCTGGGAAGCAACAGCACTAACCGGGTGGGTGGGGGAAGCCCCTGCGGCGCACGCGCGAGGCCCGCTTCCCAGCTGGGAAGCAACAGCACTAACCGGGTGGGTGGGGGAAGCCCCTGCGGCGCGCGCGCGAGGCCCGCTTCCCAGCTGGGAAGCAACAGCACTAACCGGGTGGGTGGGGGAAGCCCCGGCGGCGCGCGCGCGGATAAGCAGCAGCAGCGAGGCGGCGGGGAAACCCCAATCTTCGGCTCCTCGCTGCTGCGGTGGAAGTAAAAACACCATCTGCGCATGCGCAGATGGTGTTTTTACTTCCGCACCGCTACTTCGCGAAAAATCGATCATCGCGAGGGGTCCTGGAACGGAACCCTCGCGATGATCGAGGGACCACTGTATATATATATATAGTTTTTGTATTTGCTGTGAGCCGCCCCGAGTCCTCGGAGAGAGGCGGCATACAAATCCAAATAAATAAATAAATAAATAAATAATTAAATAGTTAAATAAATAATTAAATAATTAATTAAATAATTACATAAATTATGATTAGGAGACTGGAAGCAAATATGTGCAAACCTACCCTTCTTCTCTTCATATTTTGATTAACACCTATGAAATATGGGGGGAAAACCTCAACTTGCTAAGTGCTTTTTAGTTACCACAGCATATTATTTGCAATGCTAGGTAAAATAAAACACCAGGATATTTGATTTGCTTTAATTATTTGAAGAGACATTACAAATTAACAATTCTTAATGATACTAAAATATTTATTTGTGCAAGGCTAAGATAAAAATATACATATAACAAACAATTTCAAGATAGAAAGATATATATTTGAGAACTTACAAAACAACAAGGCTATTCCTTGCTAATAAATAGTTTTGCTTTGTTTGATTTAGCACACGGGAGGGAAATTTTAATTAATGGGGGGAAGGCAGAAACTTGAAGATCTCCAAATAAAAGATTTAATTGATCCTTGATCTATTCAACTCCACAGCATGAATCTTTACAGTAAATACAGCTGTATTTGTTTACAGTATATCAACAAATGAGATTTTGAACAATGCATTCAATTTGCTGGAAAAAAATTAAAGGCAACAGTGACACTTGTGGCCATCTTTAGATTGTCACTGTGTTTATATGCTGGGAAGGGAATCTACTGTTTTATAATGAACTCAGTGAGTTCTTAGAAGAAAGTTTATACAAATCTTGTAATTATTATGTACCATAATCAAATGATACCCAAACAACCTAGAATCTTGTTTACTTTTAAAACTCTCATAAAATATATATTAAGATGTAAATCAGACAAAGGTTGAAACATTGATTTTAATACATGTATTATCATAACCAGGTTTTGGAGCAACAAACATAGATGCAAAGATCAACATGAGTCAATGTTTTGCTATAGTGATGAGGTTATGGGCAATAGGGCTGTCTATGTTCTAGTTTCCTCTCAGGGAACCCTTAAAACCCAGAGAAGTTTATTTGACAACTTTACTTCAGCCATTTTCTCTCTGCCCAACCCTACGCAGGGGTTGCTCATATATGGAAAAGGGAATGCAATGCGTTAGGTTCTGAATGAAAGGTGGATGTAAATCTGATGAGCTAATAGAACAATAAATATTTACATGCACAACAGAACAGTAAATATTTATATATTTACATGTACGGTATGTCACAGAAGTGAGTACCTTCACATTTTGTAAATATTTAAGTACCGGTATATCTTTTCATGTGAAAACAATGAAGAAATGACCATTGACTACAATGTAAAGTAGTGAGTATTTGCAGATATCTTCAGATGATACAATGACTGGTCTCATTTAAGACAACAATGAATCTACATACAGATGGGAGATTGAACAACTAGCCTTGTGGTGCAACCAGAACAATCTTGATACATTCAAAACTGCAGAAATGGTGGTGGATTTTACAAGAAAAGTACTACTACCCCTTACAATACTAGACAAAACAGTATCAGCAGTAGAGTCCTTCAAGATTCTAGGTGCTATCATATCTCAAGACTTAAAATAGACACCTAACTTCAAAAACATCATCAAAAAAGCTCAAGAAAAAATGTTTTTCTGCGCAAACTCAGAAAGCTTAAAGTGCCCAAAGAGCTGCTGATTCAGTTCTACAGAGAAATTAATGATTCTGTAATCTGCACCTTCATAACTGTCTGGTTTGGCCCTGCAAACAAACAAGACAAACAGAATTCAATGGATAATTAGAACTGCAGGGTAAAAAAACCAATTGCTACCAACCTGCCTTCCACTGAGGATCTGTATAGTGCAGTGATGGCGAACCTATGGCACGGGTACCACAGGTGGCACGCAGAGCCATATCTGCTGGCACGGAAGCCCTAGCTCAGCTTCAATGTGCATGTGTGTGCTGGCTAGCTGATTTTTGGCTCACATAGAGGCTCTGAGTGGGCGTTTTTTGTTTCCAGAGAGCCATCGGGGAATGGGGGAAGCCTTTGGAGGTTGAAACACGAGCCTGCTGGGCCCACCAGAAGTTGGGAAATAGGCCATTTCCGGCCTCCAGAGGGCTTCCAGGGGGTGAAGAAAACTGTTTTGGGCCTCCCCAAGCATTGAATTATGGGTGTTGGCGCTCGTGCATGCGCGATAGCATGCACGCATGCTCTTTTGACACCCAAGGAAATCAATGGTATAGGGCATGAGTCAAAAAGTGGACTGTGAAAATATCTACAGGTCCCTCACATCCTGGACATGAACTGTTTCAACTTCTACCCTCAAAATGACACTATAGAACACTACACACCAGAACAGCTAGACAAATGCCATCAATCTGCTTAATAACTAATTGCCACAACACAGTCAAATAATTTACTAAGACTGTATTCTTTTCTTCCTTATTAGTATCTATTTTTCCCCACTTATTACTATAACAGTTGCTTGTATCTTTCAATTATATTGTTTTTATGTTTCCTAGTACAATTTGATAGATTTTTAGTAACCTTGATTATCACTAAGTGTTGTATCTTTTTATTCTTGATAATGTATTTATTCTCCTTATGTACACTGAGAGCCTATATAAGAGAAATTCCTTGTGTGTCCAATCACACTTGGTCAGTAAAGCATTCTATTCTATTCTATTCTATTCAGTGTAAATGTGCTATCCTCTCAAAATAACGTAACACACAGCCATTAATGTCTAAACTGCTGACAACCTCCCAAACGCCGAACCCGGAAGTTCGGCAAGGACGCCGAGAAGCCCTTCGAAAGCGACAGCGGCAGGGCTTCGCGGTGGCGGGTTCATAACAGGGAAAAAGTTCAGAAGAAGAGGCAAAAAATTTCCAAACCCCGGGTTCATATCTTGGATTGTTCGTATGGCGAGGGGTTCGTATCAGGAGGTACCACTGTATATTGTTCTTGATTGGTTAGAATATTGAGCAATATTGAACAATATTTTCATGTTCTACAGCAGCGTTTCCCAACCGGTGTTCCGCGGCACACTGGTGTGCCGCGAGACATGGCCAGGTGTGCCGCCAAGCTTCAGCTGGGCGGGGCGCTGCCGGTACTCCCGCTCGCAGCTGTCTCCTGCTCGATGCCGCGGTTTTCGGCGCTCTCCTGCTGGACCCCAAAGAAAGAAGGCAGGAAGAAGGAGAGCTCCATTCTTCGCACCTTTTTCCCGCCTTCTTTCTTTGGGGCCCAGCAGGAGAGCGCCGAAAACCGCGGCATCGAGCAGGAGGGGGGGGACAGCTGCGAGCGGGAGCCCCAGGACGGAAGTACCGGCAGCGCCCCGCCCAGCTGGAGCTCCTCTTTCGTCGACGGCAAGTGTCCGATGGGAGCGGGGTGGTGGTGGCCGCAGCGGCCGCAGGCAGTCGGGGGAGATGGCGGCGGCGAGAGGGATCGCTCGCTCACTCTCAGCTGACTGCAAGTGGGAGCCCTGACGGTGGCGGTTGGACGTTCTGCTGGACGTCGTACATGCTGGCGCTGCGTGCCTGGCATATACGGTGTCCAGCACCACGTCCAGCTGCCGCCGTCAGGGCTCCCGCTTGCAGTCAGCTGAGAGAGAGAGAGAAAGAGAGACATATAAGAGGCAGAGAGAGAGAGAAAGAGAGACATAGCAAGAGAGGCAGAGAAAGAGAGACAGAGCAAGAAAGAGAGACAGCAAGAGAGGCAGAGAAAGAGAGATAGAGAAAGAGAGAGAGAAAGAGAGACATGGCAAGAGAGGCAGAGAGAGAGAAAAAGAAAGAGAGACATAGCAAGAGAAAAAGAGAGACTTAGCAAGAGAGGCACAGAGAGAGAGAGAAAGAAAGACATAGCAAGAGAGACAGAGAGAGAAAGAGAGATAGCAAGAGAGGCAAAGAGAAAGAAAGAGACATATAGCAAGACAGTGAAAGAGAGAGAGAGAGCAAGAGAGAGAGAAAAAAGCAAGAAAGAGATAGCAAGAGAGACAGAGAGAGAGAGCAAGGGAGAGAGAAAGACATAGAGGAAGGGAAGGAGGGAGAGAGAAAGAGAGCAAAAAAGAGAGGAAGAAAGAAAGAAAGAAAGAGGGATGGAGAGAGAGAATGAAGGGAAGGAAGGAAAAGAGAGAAAGAGGGAGAAATAGAGTGAAAGGGAGGAAGAGAGAGGGTTTTTTGTCCAAACTTTTCTTTAGCCCGCCCCCCCCCCCTTTCAGTGTTCCCCAGGATTTTGAAAATACGAATAATGTGCCGCGGCTCAAAAAAGGTTGGGAAACACTGTTCTACAGCTGCTTTCTATCTTCTTAAAACCAAGAAATATAATGGGTTAAAGAAGGTCCTTCTTCTCTAGAAATAAATTACATTTGCATGTTAGTTTTAACATGTTTTTCTTCTATCTTAGAAGTACAAAATGCTTTCTAGCAATTCTTATTCTGCAGCTTTCTTCTATAAGGCTTAGTCTCAGTAACTCTGGCAAATAATTACTGATCTTCCTTGGAGCAAGGCCAGGTCACCACTAACCCTATTTGTATTCAGAAACCTGAGCATTTTGCAAAGCTGGTAACTCCTTAGATAAGCAATGGATTGAAATGAAAATTATACCAGGTAATTTTTTATAGTCCTTATAGCAGAAAAAAATGTGATATCTGGGGCATTGGTTTGCCTGATTGGCTGGTGTATATGAAAGTTATTGGATATATTTACCTGCAAATATCCATTTTATGTGGGGTAGCCTACCACCTGGCTCAGGTTATGGTTCCAAGAATTTTAGGCAGTCAATACTTTCCTTGTGTCTATCAGCAGCATCCAGGTTTTTTTACTGTTTGAAGTTTCTGGATGTTGTGATATTTCAATAAGTGGTTGTGTGAATGAATCTGCTCCAGGAGACTCTATGTTGATGATCTGCAGATCTAGATTCCATTGGCCAGAGAAGCTCATATATCAACAATACTTTTCTCAAAGTGATGCAGCAGTGGGTTTCCCAGTTGAGATCAGTTCTAAGAACTGGTAGTGTCGAGAGGCTCTGCCCACCTACCCAGGATGCTTCTGCGCATGCTCATAAGCATTGCGAACATGCGAGTGAACCAGTAGCAAAATTATTTACAACCTGCCACTGAAGTGATGGCAAATACTTTAGTAAAACAAAATCAATTAGATGTCTGACAATTTCATGTGTTGTCATTAGAATTTCAAGCTATCCAGTGTTTTAATAATATCAGCTTGTTCTGGATCTGATATAGAACTGAAGGGGTTAATCATATTTCTTTTTTCCAGAAGGTAATTTGTGCAATGTCAGGCAATATGTAAAACAAACAGGAACTGGCAGAACTGGTATAAAATATCGTTTATGATATTTAAAGTTCAAAGATCAGATTTATTCTTTAATGTGGCAATACTCTTGTGGCCAGTTTCGCTTTGGAGTTCCTCTGAGCAGAATACATTTTTCAAATACTGAAAAAGTATGAAGAAAAGGCCTAATTTTTAAACCACTACCTGGGAACTGGACATGCCTACATGTAAGTAAAATTCACTCTTGGCCTCTACAAGATGGAAGCCTCTCAGTCTGCCATAAACAAATGAATAGTGACTGAATTAAAGATACGGTAATTGTTCTTTTTATCCTGAACTTGATCAAGTATTTTTACAATTATTTCAATAATTTGATCAATTATTTCTACAATGATTTGTTTAGGCTTTAGATAGTACAGTACCTGTGATTTAAATGTCCCCCTTGATTACAAGATAACTGGGATCTGTTTCTCACTCTTTCTCACGGACATTGTGATTTTGCAGAGTGTTCTTTTGATTGATTTTCAGTAAATTTTACAAAACATTTTTAAGGAATTCCCTCTGATGTGAAGTGTGGACAACAAATAGAACACATTATTGTTTTCCTATGGACAGCAGATGTCTACTTGCTTATATTTTTTAATTCCATCTTATTACTTTATAAGTAATCAAGTTGGCAAATATATATAACATTTCTTCTTCCTCCTATTTTCCACACAACAATAATTCTGCAAAATGAATTGGGTCTAGAGAAGTCACTCAGACACTTTCATGCCTAAAGTGGAACGAACTCACAATCTCCTGATTTCTAAACCATCCACTTAACCACTACACCAAAATAATTCCTTTTATGTTCAAACAATTAACTTGTGGGTCTTTTTAAGAGTAAAATGGTATTGAAACTGCCCTGCAAATAAAGTAATAGACATCAGATTTGCTAAACTAAATACTTTCAAGTTGGTGATTCATTTTTTTCCTGAAATGCAAAAAAACAAAACAACCCCCCCCCAACCCTGTTTATATTCAGTTTTTCAATCATACATTTTCCAAACCTTTTATATAATAAAAACATGAATTGCAAGCATGTTTCAATAAAGGTCTCTCTGATCTCAGTAGGAAAGAATTTCACACATAATTCCACCCTTGAGCAAAGGAACAAGCTCAACTCATTTTGTGCCCAATTGTCGATGCAGGTTCTGAATTCTACTCAGATAACAGCTGCTCAAAAGGAGACAGTAACTCATGCCAAGCGATTCTTGTAGCAGCTGAGCTAGAATATGACCAAACTTCAGTTGACTCTACTTGCCAACATCAAAAAAAATAAATGCAAATGATCTCGGCGTCAGCAAAGCACATCCTCCTCCCCAAAACCCATCATACATCCCTCTCATCATAAATCTGGAAACAGAGAAGAATAAGAAGCAAACCCAGGTCAGAAGTTAGGTATTGCCAAGTACAGTATTTTTTTTTTTGATCAAGTAATTTACTAGGGCAGAATTTATTTTAGTTTATTGCTTTCAGTCACAACAGTCTTGGTAGCTAATTAATATTGCAACACATTACTAATTCGCATAGTACAGAATAGCTGTACCTGTGCAATGATCCACACTGACAGGAGGAAATACTAATCCATTCAAGGTGTGCTTCAGTAGAAAGCGCATTAGGTCCATCTGTTCAATGGTTTGGTCATTTTTCAGATTCATCTCCCTCCCTTGCTCTAGAGTTATACTAAACCTTAAAATAATGATTTGCCTATTTAAGAATACAAACATAAATGCCAAAAAGATTATTATTTTAATACAATACTAGCATTTGAATTTTCAATAAAAATATGGCATATATTGACATATATTACGGAGTTTCATTAAAAAATCTACTTAATGAAACCTCAGAGCTATTGCAAATTTTGAGCAATAAATACTCAAGACTACTGTTTGAGATATCGGAGTATCACTAAATAGGAAACATTTCTGTGGTCATCTCTTAACAGAGGGAAGCAGTACTTCTAGTTTCCATCCTCTAGCAAGAAAAAACTTTTGACTGTATTGTAAACTATTTCTAGGAAATGAACCTAAATTTTGAGTTTCTAGCACTTTACCAAACTTCATGCAAGAAACACTAACAGTCCATAAATTAAAAAAAAAAGGAGGCCAATCTATGTATCTGCCCTGTGTTTCATACAATCTGTGATAAGGATATAAAAATGAGAATAGTTTGTTTCACAACAAGAATATAATTAAATAATAAAAATGTGCATCTTATTTAAATTCATTATCTTATGTAGATATCATCTGATTATTTTATCAGTGTTCTTTTAACAATATTCACTTCAAATATTTATCAGAAAAATAAACTTTAACTCTTGACTCATGCATATTTTAATATAAATTGGGTCTCATAATTTGTATTCATTTTTTAAAAAATAAAGGCTTTCACAATAAAGACCTATATTACTAATGTATCTCTGCTATACATTTGGGATGATTGATCTCAAGGTTTATTAAAAACATGAAAAACCTTTCCCACAATCTTTGCTACTTCACAGATCTCAACATTCTTCTCTATAAATAGGATACCAGGATGAGTTAGAACTTAAACTGAAGGGAAGGGAAATGAAAAACTAGAAATACACATATCGTTTGATTTAAATATCCCTGCTGTGACAAATCTGAAATTAACACTATACTTTGTTACCATTGCTACAAAATATAAGGAAGAATTAACCATTTATTGATTCACATGTCAAGAAAGAGGGTTTCTGTTATAATATTCATGACTGGGAGAGCCATGTTAACAAGATCAGCCAATGAATAGGCATCATAACTAAGTCAGCCAATGGGAGCTAACTACATCTGAGACTGTGAAGAGAATCATAACTGAAAACTTAAGCTTAAGGCTGGGTGTGGCTTAGTCCACTCTATTCTGTGTTCGTTCACTCTGTACTCTCAGCCCACTCTGTGCTTGTCTGCTTTGCTGAAAGGAGACTAATTCTCCTGCTTGTGTTTACTTGAAGAAATAATCTACTTGTGGTATTGCATGTGTGTGTGTATGTGTGCAGGACAAAAGCACCAACCTGAAGATGACGAGTAGGACCTCGTTCAAACATCGCCAGAAATTTCTGAAACTTACACGGGAAGAAACCCGAATATGCCAAGACCTTCATACCTGTACCCGTGAAAATCTATGAACCCCCCCCACACACACACATATTGTTTTTTTTATGCCGCCCTTCTCCTTAGACTCAGGGCGGCTTAGAACATGTTAGCAATAGCACTTTTTAACAGAGCCAGCCTATTACCCCCACAATCCGCGTCCTCATTTTACTCACCTCGGAAGGATGGAACGAGTCAACCTTGAGCTGGTGATGAGATTTGAACCACTGATCTGCAGTTATGCAGTCAGCTTTAGTGGCCTGCAGTACTGCACTCTACCTGCTGTGCCAGCTCTGCTCACCTTTATATATATATATATATATATATATATACATATATAATATTATGTATTACAATATATTACTATGTTTATAAAGAAGTTAATCAGTCATCTGTGTGTGCTTCTGGAAATTGATTTTTCTGCAACAAACTGTGACAGTTTCTTCTGAATGAAAAGCTCATGATTGAAGTATGTAGCAAGATCTATGTGAAACAAGATACTATAAGTCATACACAGACACTAACCTTATATTTGTAGTACTTGGATATAAATAGCAACCCTCTTCTCCACAATTCTGCATTATATTGGATTATTACCAGATTAGTTTCATTACTAACCTTAACAATACAGGTTTGTCATTATTAATGTGGCTCTACTGTTTATTCCTGTCTTTGCCAACATCAGAAATAAAGTGTGTTTGACCTTTCCTTAGAAGGTAATGAAATGAATTGGCAGAGTCTCTGTTCCTTGGAGAACGAAAAAGGCTAAAAGGACAGAGAAGTTTACGTACAACAAATTTTGAAGATACAACATGTAGATTCCTTTTTCAGGCTGATAGTTCCTCTGCAGTCACAAAGAATACATCAGTAAAGAACAATGTCATTCCAAAAAGGGAAAGAACAATTGGAGGTATCATCTTTGAATCAAATAGATTTTACTAGGGATGGCAGTCTCTTGGTACTGCGTACGACAAAAATATAGGATATTGTGTTTACTGCAAGCATACGGTTAGCTAGGAAATGCTTTTTGTGCAGAGAATGCATGCTCCTGGGTGCTATAATATCGCAGAGATTTAGGCACCCATCCTCATTTGCAAAGTCAGGGAGCCAGAAACCTTGTCGCAAAAAGTTTTTGCCAGTCTCCTGCTCATCCCGTCGCCCCCAAATACTTTCTACTTACCTACTTAATGACACCTCATTGTCTCATGGAGCATGATTGCATGCAAAGGGGGTGAAACAGAGAGAGTGAGTAAGAGTGCAATTCCATTGTGTGTGTGTGTGTGTGTGTGTGTGTATGGGAGAGTGAGCAATCCTTACAGGGCACCCAAGTTACTGGCAGCGGTGCAGGCAGTAGAAGCCACCTGAGCAGCAAGGTGGGGGGGGGGAGCTGCCCCCATGTCCTGCACTGACTTATCTGAGCACCCCACCAGCCAGACACTGAAGTGCCGGAACTGTCACTGCAGCAAGACAGAGAGAGGAGAGGGCTCTCCAAACTTTCTCTCTGTCTGTCTGTCTGTCTGTCTGTCTGTCTGTCTGTCTGTCTGTCTGTCTCTCTCTCTCTCTCTGTGTGAGAGATAGAGAGCGAGAGAGAGAGAGCGAGAGAGAGCAATCCTTGCTTTAGTCAGGGCATTCAAACTTCTGGCATTCTTGCTTTAGTCAGGGCATTCAAACTGCAGCGGTGGGAGTGGGGAAGAACCAACTGAGCATCTAATTTTCTCCTCATCCTTCCCACTCAAGCAGTGCAGGTTCTGTGGGACAGCAGGGCCTCTCATTTCTCCCCCCGCGTGGCGAATTCTAACTTTAGTCGAGGCATTCAAGCTACTGGCACCCAAGCCACTTAAGCAGCCATGATTGTCCCCTCCCCAACCAGCCAGCCAACCAGCTCTGCTTTTACTTGCTCCCTGACCACTGGTGCTAAGCCTCACCATTTTTCTCCTCATCCTCCCCACCCAAGAGGCAGCGAGCTCCATGGGACAGGGTCTCATTCCTGTCTCAGCGCAGCAAACTCCAATAGGCTGGATGGGGGTATGAAGGGCCTGGCTCCCCCAGTGCTTCCTTGCTTAGCTGAAAGCTTCACTCACCTTTCAAACAGGAAGGCTGGCACACACAAGCATGCAGCGCACCAGGGTCATGCACAATTCTGATTCCATGGCCAGCCTTATTGTTTGAAGGCTGAACAAAGCCTTCAGCTGAGTAAGGAAGCACTGTGGCCAGGTCCTTCAAACCTGTGTCCAGCCTTCTGGAGTTCGCTGCACCAGGGCAGGAAAGAGACTGTCCCGCTGCCGCTTGGGTGGGGAGGATGACGAGGAGAAGAACGGCAGGGAGCAGGTCAGGCGGTGCTGGCTGGCTGGTTGGGGAAGGCGCAATCATGGTTGCCTAGGTACCATGCCGCTGCCAGCAGCCTGAATGCCTCAACTGAAGCTGGAGTCTGCCATGCCAGGGGAGAAATGAGAGGCCCTGCTATCCCAAAGGGGCTGTCACTGCTTGAATGGGGAAAACCGGGAGAAAAACTGCTGCTTAGGTGGCTCCTCCCCCCTTCCCCACTGCCAGCAGCTTGAATGCCCCGACTGAAGCAGGGATTGAGCTCTTTCTCTCTCTCTCTCTCTCACACACACACAGTTTGGAGAGCCCCTCTTCCCTCTCTCCCTCCTTCTCTCTCTCTCTCTCTGTGGAAGCAGTTGCAGCGCTTCATCGCCTGACTAAAGGGCCCTCAGGTAAGCCAATGTGGGGAGTGATGGGGCAGACCCGCAATCCCTGCCTTGCTTCGAACTCCACTCCCCAACTCCTCGCTTTATGGCCAATCACACCAATGCATTGCTAAGCTTCCTACTAGGTTACGGCAGGAGCAAAGAGAAGTGGCGAAGAACGAAGTGAAGGGGGTGGAGGACGAAGCAAGGCAGGGGGTGCAGAGCTGCCCTACCCACCCCGGCCTGAAGGCCCACTCCCACCACCACCTAGGGCAGCCATATTCCTTCACTAACCTTTCCAATTCTTTCATCATTGCCACATGCAGACCAACTATGGGACTACAGTAAAAAAATAATAATAATAGGAAAGTGAACACAAGAACAAGGGGACACAATCTGAAGTTAGTTGGGGGGAAAGATCAGAAGCAACATGAAAAAATATTATTTTACTGAAACAGTAGTAGATGCTTCCAGCAGACATGGTTGGTAAATCCACAGTAACTGAATTTAAACATGCTTGGGATAAACATATATCCATCCTAAGATAAAATACAGGAAATAGTATAAGGGCAGACTAGATGGACCATAAGGTCTTTTTCTGCCGTCAATCTTCTATGTTTCTACATTTCTAAAATAGTTCAGACCTTCCAACTTCTCTCTCTCACACACAAAAAATCTCGCAAGGTTGGAAGGTCTGAACGATCTTTCTTTTATCTAGTCCCACAGACTACTTTAGTTGCTCTCCAAGCAGCAACAAATAACCGGATCTGTGTGTGCTCGTCCCAGGTCAAAGCTGGACCCTTACAGTTCCTAGGATGGCCATGCGGGCTGGATTCAGCCTCATCATGGCCCAGATCTGGCCTTGAGTTTGACACCCCTACTCTATGGCATTATTCAATTTTATTGCCTGATCAAAACATTATTCAATTTTTAAAAGTACCAGACATATACTTTTTCTTTATAAAGATGAATCAAAGCGGCTTCTGAAAAAATTCTAAATTTGTAATCTTTTAAAGCTTTGAGAAATGTAAATAAATGGGTAAAATAAAATTCTGGCAACCATTGTTTATTTGGATTTGCAAAACATCTTTGACAAATTCTTTCACAAAAGACTTCTAAAGTCACAAACAAATACATTTGGGAATGTTTTTTTTAACTCAGAAACAAAATGAATGAGGATCTAATTGCTAAAAATGATTAACGTCTAGCATTTACAAATGTTTAACATGATGACAATCTTAAATAGAAGTGCTGAAAAACCCTTTCTCCTTCAAGCTGCATTACAAACCATGGCTCATCCTATGAAGTTGAATGGCAGGAGATATTGGAAAAGCTTTTAAAAAAATGTATTTACACAATGCAGTTAAAATTATTTTATTTTATTATTAAGGGAATAACTAATAAAAATGAAATAGAAATAAATTCATAGCAAACAAAGCTATAAGCATTGTGTATTAAGGAGGTTATATCTCCCCATCAAAGTCAATGTGCCTTTTAATCTCAGTTGAAATGAAAGAATCTAGTAGAAACCACAATAATGCTTACAGCACAAATGCATCATTGTTGCAATGACATCATGATGAAAATGACAACATCCCCCCCGCCCCCTCAGATGTGCATAAAAACAATGATGCTTTTGTGTTCAAGCCTTGCTAATGGAATTCTTCAAGTGCTTTTTAACCACATGGAATTAGAATGTTTCATTAAATAAACCTTTAGCCTCTTTTTTTAAAAAAAGAAATGGGCATTAAATTATTACTCTGCTGTAGTTGTTTTATATATTTAAAATATGGTGAAGTTCAAACTGGCCGAAGCTGTTTTGACTAACATTTTCAAAATAAGGCATTGTGTCTAGTATAAGCAGATAAATTTACCTCAAGGTAATTTATAAAAATCTCAAAGTAGCTTCTGAAAAATGATAAAGGTCAATATACTAAAGAGTTTGCATTTATATAATACAGAAATCTATATGAATCCTGATGAACTAATATCTGACATTAATATATGTTTAGGAAATGGTAGCTATAGCACTAAAGATAAAGGAAGGCAATTGGGGAAAACACACTGATCTCATCAATCCCCATTATCTTTCATTTTATTCATTCAATGCTATGCTGGATGTGTGTATCCTCTGTTGAAGGGAAGCAAAAGCAGTGTGCTCTCTCTCTGGCTGCTTTCAGATTTAGTCCGAATGAATGCAAACTGTCACGTGGGACCTAGCCAAGCAATGACGTGAAATTCTGCTCTGTCAGAAGACAGCATCTGTCAAAAGCCCACATTTAAACTGCTGCCTTCCTGTGCAGCAGCCGAGGAACTATGGATTGGATTTTTCTGAACAAAACCTTCAGCTAAATCCCTTTTCTTCCTCACATTTTTCAACTCATCCTTTTTGGTTACTGCCTAGCAACAATGAAGAAAGTGGGCTAAATCTTATTATCAAATGCCGGAGAACAGCTCCCGATTCTAGCTAGTTCTTGCTGCTTTGCCTCACATCGCCACTAGAAATATGGATACTGAAGAGAGAACACAGCACTGCATTGTCCAAGAAGGGAACCACCAACTGTAAAAGCTTCAATGCTTCTATTGTCAGCAGCAGCAGACAATGTCTGTGAGGATGGAAACTAGAAGTGCTGCTTCCGTCTCTTAAGAGATGACCACAGAAAAATCAAGATAATAAGGCCGGCGACCAGGGAAGGAAGCGGAGCAGGAAGCATACAGATGGACACAGTGGATGTCTTCAAAAACAGTCTCAGGCAGCAGGCTATTGGGGGGGAGGGAGATGAAAGCATGGCTGATAGCATCTTTTTGGATGAAGGGATGGTGTGCCAAAACTACTTGCACTGGGCTTAATCTTTTCATGCTACAAATGGCCTGAATGAACAAGGAAGGTATGTCAAATCATTGTACGGTATTTCATTCAAGTGCATGATTTCTTAACAGAACAGAGAGCGTTGTCATTCACTCACTGAGAAGCCAGAGTTAATGCTTCCATGGATGATTAACTGTGTTAATGTATATATTTATATAATGAATACAGGGCTTTTTGTATGCACAGCTGATAAAAAAATGTGACTGAATTGAAATGTGTTTGTTAAGAAAACCATCACTTGTAATCGAGGGTAAGCTAATACTGGGGAGATTAGAAAAAATGAGAAAGAAAGGTGAGGAAAGACTATTAGCAATAACAGATTTATATTACAAAATCTCCTTCATCCTCTTTGTGCTAAAAAAATCAGCTAATCAAGGAACAATTTTTACTCTTACTAGTGTTTGGATAACACTAGTAACATACCGGTAGCTATTATGTGATATATTCTAAAAACCATCAAAGCACACTTAATCAGTCCAGTAAGTTCAAAGGCATTTTCAACCTTCCAAGGTTTGATTTACTCCCTTAGACCTACACCCAGTGCCATCTGATTATTATTAACAGCCACACCTGATATATAATCTTTCAAAAGGGATCTACAAAAGGATAATTATTTGGGATTTGATCATCAGGATCAACTGGGCAGGTAGTAGTATCTATAACCATCAGAATTCTCAGAAGGAAGCTTCAATATACTATTTCCTTCAAGATGGGGCCATATATCACATCATCCCAAGTTCTGAGTAGCATGTAATGTTTTGAGCTGCATAGTAACAAAAAGCTGTTATTAAACAACTACATTGCCAGCATGACTAGGAATGCTAGGTTTTTGTTCGGAATGCTCATTGGAAAAAAACCCAGGCTACTTATCTGCAATAAAAATTTAAGTCCTCAATCCACTGCAATTTTAATACTGCTTTACTTCTTCTCTTCCAAAACCCGAGCCAACAACTAATACTAAATCATTAATGATTGTTCAGCATAAATGTGTTTTCATTGCCTTAGGCAAAACTCATAATACAAAATTTTAAAAAATGGAGAAATCTGGTTTTGAGAAAATAATAGGACAAAATCTGAGGTAAATTACAAGAATATAATAAACAGCCTAAGAACATGAATTTTGAAATATCTATCATGTATAATGTTTAAAAACCTTTAGTCAAAATAAGTTGCTTTACATTCCAGGGATTTTTATTCAAACTATTAGGATTTTAAAATTACTAATGAAGATTCCTCCACCTAGTAAGTCTTAATGCCGGTATATCACAACTAATATCCGGCCCTATTTAATACAGACATTAAAATTTTTGCCTTGCCTGATATATCAAATTTCATTCTTCTTTCTTTCCCCTCAAATATTCCGATTACTGAGTGGAGCTCTCAAGAGATAAATTATGGGTAACTTACATATGCAAGTCCATAACCAAAACAAAACAACATCATATTCAATCTGAACTGAGCACCTGGAACTCGAGGAGGCATTCAACATAGCTGTTTATTTATTTATTTTATTTATTAGATTTGTATACCGCCCCTCTCCGTAGACTTTTTAATATAGGCCATGATCCAAAGTGGCCCATTTATGATCGGAAAGCAAGCACTAGCTTCCACAGTTCCATTCTTGTTTATTTCAGTGCCATGTAGTTTCCTAACCCTTCAGAGTGGCTTTTAGAGATGCTTGAAACTGAGAAAGATCCAAAGTGCATGTGATGCCACACATAGTGTTTTGGATCCTAAATTATGAATATTTTTCATTATGCGGAAAAAGCAATTTTAAAATTTACATGCATGTATATATCTTGACACTTTATATTAACTACATTGTTGGCATATTAAATAAGTGCCTTCACTAGTTACAAAATTGTAACGATACATGCAAAAATATTAAGTAACTGATATAATTGCTAATTTTCTTACAAAACCAATGTGATTATTTTCAGCTAAGATTATGTTAAATATTTTATGTAGTCTTTGATTGGATATAATGTAATAGTAAAATCAATTAACACTTAACTCACCTTATAATAATTGGGTGGCAAAAGAGCAAAAACTGTCCTTTTCTGTATACATTATTAAGTATACAACAGATATAGATGTAATGAACAAATATGTTTAAATAGTTAAATACAGGAGACGTGGTTCAAATAAAATCTAGTTCTAAAAGGACAGCTTAGAATAAGTCCTTATTGTGTCCTCCACATAGCTGCACCAGTTAACTGTATCTCACGTAGTTAATACATATTCGCATATACAAACAAATAATTTAAAAAGATTATTTTAATTTTATTAATTTTAAAATTAAAAAGTATAAGGTTATGAACCAGAAAGTATTAAAATATAATGTTAGAATTAATCCAGGGTTTATATCGTGGATGTTTAAACTTAAAATCTTTCTACTTCAAAGGGGCAACTTTAATAGGATATTTATTGTTCCATAGAAAATAGTTCTGAGAATTTTAATTTATAGCTCAAGGATGGTATAAGTTTTACAAAGATGTACAGCATCCTACAATTCAAAGCTAAGCCTACTGCTTGCTCCTCCTAGTGGTAGTTAGCTATGATGAAATGGAGCTTTTGTTCTGAATGACAGAAAATATTTTGTTTGAGACACTAAAAGATTTGCTATGTCTTCCATACTGTACTGAATTTTCCTTAATGTCTACTGGAAAAATCAAAAGACTGTATTCCATTTTACTTCAAACTGTTTTTGCTACTGTGTATTTAAGTTCCTATTTAATGAAACACCCTGTTGAAGGACAATTTAACATAATCCCTCTCGATCACATTATTTTTAAAATGAGAAAATGACAATGAATATGCCATTCATGCAAAACAGTAGTCCTTTAAATAAAAAAAATTCCAATATATGCTTTAAGAGGCAGCAAAGTCATTAATTATAGTGTAAATGTACATTTAAAAAGGTATTATTTCCTATTATAATATTCATATGACTTTTATTCCTGCTCAGAGCCCCAGCATTTAAAACAATGTATGGAATTACAAATCAATGTATATTATGTTCAAAATGACTCAGTTGAGGATAATGTCATGAGTTTTAATATGCAGTATCGTAAAACTTCCATATTACCTTTATTCTAGAATACAAAAATGAAGTAATAGTAGGAATATTTTATAAAATGTTAGTTATGATCTACCAACAATATTTAAACATTGTTTATAATATCTTATTCATCATAGGTATATACAGCTTTTCTATGAAGACATTTATTTCTAGGAAATGCTACTAGTGGGTATAGGGAGTGGGTCTGTATGTGCAAGTACACAGTTGAAATCCCAAATGAATTACAATAGCTTTTAGAAACTAAAGGGACATTTCATGTCATTTTTTGATAATATAATCATATAAAGAAAATAATATCAAGCTTTATTGTAACTTTTTGAGCACGTTTAAAAGGATCAAAATCTATCAAAATGTTCAATATTTGTTAATTCTGAAGGATATTTAAGTGAGTTATTTGCATCCTGAAAATTAATTCTAAAAAGTGCATCTTCTCGCTGACTTTCTGAACACAGGAGGGCCTAATGGAAACTAGTCAAGCAACATATTGTGACTACAGAGCTTTCCTATAATCAACCATTTATGACTGTCCCTCTATCAATGTATGACAATTTCCGAAGAGTCACTGGGACTAGATACTGTGAATTATACTAGGCAATGCATTCAAATTAGCTTTAATTAGTTCTCCTCATTCTGCCACTGGGTACTAAATTCTTTATATTTGATCTTTACCAAGAAAATTTTATTTACAATATGCTGGAACTTGGTTTGACTCAAGTCATTAATCATCTTGCTCCAAGCAAAACTATTTTAAAACATACACTCAATAAGTAAGTAAGAACCTTGTTACTAGAAAGTACATTAAAAAAAAAGTAACAGCTGTACTCACGAACTTTAGTGGCATATGCAGAAACGATTCTTAACAATAGAAAGTTTTAAAACAACGGGAACATAATCTTGTTTTGTATCGGTGCCATATATTAATCTTGTATACTTTTTAAAACAGATTGCACAAATCAAAAATTCAAGAATAGCAAATTGAGTGAGTATGGGGTGTGGACTTGAAGAATATGAGTTCAAAACCTGCAGGACTTATAATCAATCAAAGACTTTGGGAGCTAACTTACCAAATGTAAAAAGGGAATTGGTTTGGATGCCAAACCAATATATAAGAAATAATTTGAAATTTAATAGTAGTGCACACATTACTATAATTGTTTCTCCTTTCTTTTTTATATGTTCCTTATAGAAGGAGCTTTGAAACCAACCTTTGAAAACGTATTCACTTAAATCTCCTTTGATTTTTTGCAGAGCTTGCCAGTTACTAGCCATCTTCCTATAAAAGACGCAAGATGAATTCCATGAAATAGCAGTGAATCCCAAACAAAGAAAGCACTTCCTTTGATCATTCTCATATCCATTCTTGGATACTTACAACATGCTTCAGTGGAGAAGGCGGCACTGCTGCTTTGCCAAGATGACCTGGAATACCAAACGGTCTCTCTTTCGCACACATTTCATTGGTCTACTTTCTCTTGTGTTCCTTTTTGCTATATTTCTGTTTTTTAATCACCATGATTGGCTGCCTGGCAGAGTTGGATACAAAGAAAACCCTGTGGCATATACTACACGGGGATTTAGATCAACAAAAAGTGAAACAAACCACAGCTCTTTAAGGACCATTTGGAAAGATTCAGTTCCTCAAACCCTGAGACCACAGATGATTATTAATTCCAATGATACGGGAGCGTCACCTCAGGGAGTTACTGGTTTAGAGAACACGCTCAGTGCCAATGGGAGTATATACAATGCAAAAGGAACTGGACATCCAGCTTCTTATCATTTTAAATACATCATCAATGAGCCTGAAAAATGCCAAGAATCAAGTCCGTTCCTAATACTTCTTATAGCTGCAGAACCAGGCCAGGTGGAACCTCGGCAAGCTATCAGGCAAACCTGGGGAAACGAAAGCCTGGCACCTGGGATTCAAATAGTTCGTATTTTTTTGCTAGGTTTAAGTATTAAATTAAATGGATACCTTCAGAAAACTATCCTAGAAGAAAGCAGGCAATACCATGATATTATCCAACAAGAATACTTGGATACTTATTACAATTTAACAATTAAAACACTCATGGGAATGAACTGGGTGGCCACCTACTGCCCAAATGTTCCATATGTTATGAAAACTGACAGTGACATGTTTGTAAATACAGAGTATTTAATACACAAGCTATTGAAGCCAGAGCTGCCTCCCCGGCAAAAATACTTTACTGGCTATCTAATGAGGGGGTATGCACCTAATCGGAACAAAGACAGTAAGTGGTACATGCCACCTGATCTGTATCCAAGCGAACGGTATCCTGTATTCTGCTCTGGGACTGGTTATGTTTTTTCGGGAGATTTAGCAGAAAAAATTTTCAAGGTTTCACTGAGTATCAGACGGTTGCATTTAGAAGATGTATATGTAGGCATCTGTCTTGCCAAACTGAGAATTGACCCAATGCCCCCACCCAATGAGTTTGTCTTCAATCACTGGCGGGTTTCTTATTCCAGCTGTAAATATAGTCATCTAATTACCTCCCATCAGTTCCAGCCAAGCGAACTGATCAAATACTGGAACCACTTGCAACAGAATAAGCACAATGCCTGTGCCAACACAGCAAAAGAAAAAGCGGGGAAATATCGTCATCGTAAACTGCACTAGAAAGGACTTTTCTAAAAATACTGCAAATTGTAAAAAGAAAAATCCAATTAAAAGCATGTACAGTAGGGGGGAAAGTAATGTGCTTAAGAGGGAAATATTTAAGATGAAACAATGTGTAAAAATTATTTTTTTAATTTAAAAAAATGATCTAATTCTTTAAAATATTACAGAAAGAATATTAACCAAAAGGTTTTCAATGGCAGGAAAAAGAGAAAAGGCAGTATCAAGATATTTGTGTTAATGTGCAATAATAAGCATGCACAGCTTGGTGGTACAATTGCTATTTTATGTGCCAATAAAATTCACTACGCAAATATTCTATATTAATTTAATTCTTAAAAGGTTTTTTTTTAAAAAAACAATGAGTGTGAAAAACATAACTGAATAAATACAAATCAAATTTCTCCCAGTGGCTGAAATTTCAGCTGAGTATACATAATTTTCAAACATGATTTTATGTGGCACCAATGCTTTCAGGGATTTTAAAGAATTTCCCTGCTCCAATAGAGACAATATCTTGGAATAAGAACACTGACAACTATGTAAAATAATCTCACACAGATCACAGCTTGCCTCATTAAAATATTCTTAATGATCTGTTTTCTTGTAAAACACGTCCCTTTAATAGTGAAACAGTTTGATACACCATTATTTCTTGACAATTTTTACCTAATAGTTTAGTGATCTATCAAAATAGAAAGGAACTACTTTTAGAGACTACACTGAAAATATACTAAATTCAAAAGTTTATTTATGTTTCATTTGGAAAATGTGTAACAATCTACATGTTAAAAATATTTAGATATATCTCAAGTTTCCTGTGATGCCATCTATTTTTTTCGGTTCATCCAATAGTACCCATCCAAGAATTACTATATTAACTAAAGCATACAAAAGATTTGCTCTCACTTGTTGTTATAGAGATAGCTTAATATTCAACTAACAATGTTTTCCATAATGATACTCAAACTGAACAGAAAATGGTTTGTAAAACTATCAATTAAATCCTGACATTTGGTGAATAAGCTTTTAAAATTTATCAATGACAAACGGATATTCTATTAAGGTTCTTTAACAGAACTTTTCTGCATTTTCAAATTGACAAAATTCATTAATATAAATACTGAATTGTTGAGATCACTGTTTCATTGTTTATAACTGCACTTCAATCTTAAAAGATATTATGATTTCAAACTTCAAAGATCTGACTCAAACAAAATAAGAGCTATGATCAGGAAACTCAACTCAGTCCTTCTGAATACTCATGGAAAGCAGAGAGTATATTTGCAAAATAGGTGAACATTTTCCAAAGGTTTCTCTTCATGCAATTATTTAGGCTACCACTAGTATGAATAATTTCCAACTTCTGTCTTTCAATCTGGCAGGCTAGATGTTATATTGTATCAAAATAATCTTGTTTTGGGGCAGGAATTGATTATGTGTTGCCATTCAGTTATTCTCAAATTGCAGTTCTTAATAGTTTCTTTCCACTGGCAATGGTGGCCAGACGTAATAATTTAGAGGTCAAAAACAACCAGAGGGGCATGAAACACCACCCACACCATTCTTCTTAGAAATGTATCTAATGAAGAACCAGATAAATGAAAACTGGAAAATAGAAAAAGTCATATCTATCCCATTCGATAACTTTCTGAAGAACTAACATTATACCCATCCTATTTCTAATGTGGAATTGCAAATTTCCACTGGCTGTTTTTGCCCATGATAAATCTAATTAATTATGTATGCAGTATTCTTATTATCTACAAGCATTAAAAACTACTTCATACCCAACTTGGGAGAAATTGCTTCATTGGTTTACTAAGTACTTGTGCTGGCTGAAATATGAGCTCATTAAAAGGAAATCAAGCTATGGAAAGTTGGGGGGAAAGTATGGAACATTCATTGTTCTTATACTGATGTAGTGGATTAACAGGGGAATGCATCATAGTATCATGTTGTCTGTCCCCATCCTCCATTAAACAATGTACTGTCAGATGATAATCCTTCAAAATGGGTTATGTTTCTCACTCATAATTTTAAAAAATGTATTAGAAAACAAGGAAAATCGATTTCCTTTAAATCATACAAAAGAAATTGTCTGAAATCAGATTTGTGGTAATAGATACCACTTCACTGCAATCTGATTTTTATATTTCTATAATTAACTAAGCCACATTTTGTAAGCATTAAAACAAAACAAATTTAAGAATTAAAATAATGTACATAATAATAGGCAATTAATAAGCCAATTTACTGATAGCAATATAAAAAAAATTAATTTGATGGACTCCTGACAACAAAAAATGTTAGGAGTTTAGTTCCCATAATGTTCTGCCTTAATCCTAAAGAACAATCCTAAATGTGAAACAGTGCAGCAACAAACTTTTAAAATATCAGGGAAACCAGCTGGGGTTTATTTCCAACCAGCAGAAAGAAGTGAAAATAATCATTGTATTTGCTTACTGGGAATTGCCTCCCTTTATTCTCAATGGATTGGAGTCAGAGAAAGTCAACATTGATTGTACAAGTTCCACTGAAATTAATGACATTGGTTACAAAATTGTTCCAATGGAAATTTATTTAAAAACTAAATCAGTTGGGTTAACATATCATGGCTAAATTCTCCAACTACAATTGTAATGCTATATAATAAATGTGCATTTTTAAGCCTAATATATTTTTGTTTTATGGAACTATATTTTATGAAATAAAATTAGTTAATATTTTTGCCTATGGCAAACAAAACATTGTAAGTCTAAACTGTTAAAAGCAGGAATGAACAAGCCATAATCCATATGTGGCTTCCCTGTATCCCCAAATCACACCACTGAACAAGGCTTAGAATGGCTGCATTTCAATTGAATGATTTGAGACCTTTGTAACTGTCTCTTGGTTTGATAAGGATAAGTATGATTAGTTTCCTAAAGGCATTCCATTCCAAATCCTATACAATCTCTTGCATTTTTTAAAAAGTGGGAGGGGGGACCACTAATTTTGCCTTTTTTAGGATGGCCTCATGCCAAATTCAGTTGGTTAAGAAGCTGAAGTGGGATCCTCGCTCTCAAAGTTGAGTTTTTGGAAGTAGGAAAATATAATTAAAATAATAAAAGAGGCAATAATAACCTACATTTATTTGTGTGCTATAAATAATTCATTTCCTAAAATCATTTATTAAATTATTGGGAAAATGTCAAGACCAACACTTGGTGATCCATTGACATCTATCATTTTGCAAAGCAGGATAGCTGAATTATCTTAGCTATAAATAGAAAGACTGTCCTAATGCTTCATGAACACAGCTGTCCTGATAATACATGTAGGGTTGAGCAAAGATTTTGAAAGGGGCTCTTGACCAACTATGTTAAACATAACCAAAGTACTACTCCTCAAAACCTAAAGCTATCATGCATTTTGACTGTAGTGTTGGCCTCTTTGAAGACTGTCCACAATATTCTGGGGTTGCTGTAGCTAAGGAGGTTCCTTACGGTCCCAATAGAAGAGCTGTATGTACACGCATAGGCAAAAAATTAGACACAGTCTTGAAATGAGCAATGTAAGACTTGAAACAATGATTATGCTCTGATGCATTGAGGAAGGGTGCTTCACTCAATATCAACACACTGCAAACCACTTCTGTGCAAGCCCAACATCCAGCCAGGCAGTCACATAAATTATATAGTAATCATGAACCAAGGCTGATTTTTGTCGGCATTAATACGGATACAGTAATGATATACGTTGTGGAAATTGTTGTATTGTGCAATGTATGTCACATGTAGCTGTGAGTAACCTAGATTAAGATCATAGTAAATAAATCATGGAAACCATCTTAACATCTTATATCATCCATATTCACAACATGGAATCTTGCTATATGACATACCAAAATTTACCTTACCTTTTCTTCTTTATCACCAATTCTCCATTTTTTGTTACTGCACATTAAGGTTTTTACACAAGAGATGTTTCCATTTTATAACAGGGAGGAACTTGAAAAGAATTTATTTTTCATCATTTCCATATAGTCTTCCAGCATGAACTCTTCCAGGACTTTACATGGAACTGTATTTTATTCATTGTGAACCAACTTTCATAACTACCTTGCTACTAAATATCAATTTATAATCTTTCAGTTATTATTACATATAGTAAATTTGGCAATATTTTTGAAAAAAAACCCATATATACTGTGTTTTCCCCAAAATAAGACCCTGACTTATATTTCTTTTGAATCCTGAAATAAGTGCTTGGCCTTATTTTGTGGAGGTCTTATTATTTGGGGGGCATGGAGCAAGACGGGGCTTCTATTACTGTCTTACCTGACCTAACCAAATGGCTGGGACCAGCTATGCAAGCATTTAAATATTTTCAGGGAAAGGCTTATTGAGAGGGGGGTGGGGTTATTTTAGCACATGCCCCCAAAAGCCAGATTGGGCTTATTGTTAGGGGATGTCTTATTTTTGGGAAAACAGGGCATTAGATTGTAGGTGGCTGAAAAAAATAAAGCTGTTTATATTTCATTTATAAAAGCCATTATTTTATTAGGGCAAAAAAGATAGATAAACAATGTTTTAAAATTAATTGGAATATGGAAGTATGAAATGTCATTTCTACATAGTACCTCTTAGTGTAGTTAATGATACACTTAGCGGTAACTTAACCTTGAAGGCCACCAGTTTTATTTCTGTTCAAGAAGACTCTTTCAATCCATTGAGCTTTTACCTAGTAGCTAGCATCACAAATATCAGTTTTTACATGAGCGATACTTTGTGATGGCTGAGAGCCATATATGACCTAAGTTTTAACAGGTACAAAAAAGGTGAAGCTGGATCTCACTTGGTGATGATGACATTTTAAAAACATTTTTAATGGAGCACATGCCACATTATTTTAAAATTTGAATGGTATTCTTACAATACAATATTCTGCAATGGAACAGTAATTATTTTATTAAACCCTTAAGAAAACAGTATAAAAGTTGTTTTTTGAAACTCATTTAAGGCAGAATGGAGGTATCTCCAATTCATAATTCTCCCTTGAACTTTGGCCTGAAAATATGAGTTAAGCCCAGTTCAGTATCTTGCATTAAAAGGACACCTTGTTCTTTATATTCAACCACGTAGTTGATTCTTTGTGACCTGATAAGCAACAATTGTTGTTTATTTATACATGCATACATACAATTTAGAAGACAACTGACTCCCAACAACTCTTGTATCAACTATCATTTTACCCAATCTGGAGAAGCTGTGGAAGATAACTCCATTTATTTTATTAGTTTAAGGACTAATTTTCTTTTATAGCACTGTAATCAATAAACTGGCAGTGATCCATATTCTTTATCGCAATATTCAGCAATAATAAATTGATAAAGGATAACAGTTTTCCATGCCATTTTCTAATCTAATCTAATCTAATCTAATCTAATCCCATATGTTATGCTGGATGTAATCTGCCAGAAATTGGAATTTAAAGGAGTCTATTAAAACTGACAATTTCTATCCCCAATATAAAGAACAGACTGCCTCCTTCAATATAATGTTAAAAAATCCCCTATGAATGTTATAAAAGCAGATTTAATAGGCAAACCATCCTTTTCAGTGGTATATTTTTCCATTAAAGAAACAATAAATAAAGGCAGGATTGGGGGATATGGGACAAGGGATAAAATATAAGTTCTGATGCAAATCTTGCCCCTTATTTATTTGTATGCAATATCACAATGCAAGCGTGAAATAGCAGAGCTTGTGTTGTACAAGCATTTCATCTTTGGTATCATCATGGCTAACTGTGGACACTTATGCACAGGACTGAAAATGTTGCTTCTGCCCCCTCTAGTGATGTTACAACATTATTACTACATTCTTTGCAGATTTAGGAAACATTCCGATCCCTTGCATATAAATCAGACATTTCTCTATCTAGAAGATTCACCAAAATTAGAGTATGGCAGAATACCATTCCTGACTAATAATCAGGAATAAACTACCATAAAGACAAATCAACAAAACAAGATACTAACAAATGTGCCTGTCTAAAAAGTCCTATATCATGAAGCATGGCTTATGGCATGTTTAGAGTTTACCAAGTTGTGAGTCAAACATACCACATAATTTTGACCGAGAGTATTTTGATAAATCTGATATTTGATTATCTGATATTTTTCTCTGTTTTGTTCCACTGGGCTACACTCGATCACCACCAACCATAAATAAGTTAGATTACTAGTTTTTAAACATGCAGCTACAAAGAAAAGAATGATCCGGTCAGTGCATTGCTCAGTGCATCCAAAGGTTCATGATTAAGGAGTACTTTTTTTGGGGGAAAGTATTTACAGTGTTCCCTCGATTTTCGCGGGTTCGGACTTCGTGAAAAGTCTATACCTCGGTTTTTCAAAAATATTAATTAAAAAATATTTCTTGGTTTTTCCCCCTATACCACGGTTTTTTCCGCCCGATGACGTCATATGTCATCGCCAAACTTTCATCCACCTTTAATAAATATTTTTTAAAATAAACTTTAATAAATAAACATGGTGAGTAAATGGTTGCTAAGGGAATGGGAAATTGCAATTTAGGGGTTTAAAGTGTTAAGGGAAGGCTTGTGATACTGTTCATAGCCAAAAATAGTGCATTTACTTCCGCATCTCTACTTCGTGGAAATTCAACTTTCGCGGGCAGTCTTGGAATGCATCCCCCGCGGAAATTGAGGGAACACTGTAATATACTTATCCCTTAATAAGAGATTATGAAAACTTTCTTTCAGTAACATAAAATCCTGAAAACATATATATCTATTTGCATGTAAAAGATCCAAAGATTCAAAGTTCGTATTTTAAATTCATCATGAAAACAATAAATATAACTTTGACCTGTTTCAGATTTGGAAGAAATACTGTCCCAATAAAAAAATAGCCTATTTACATTTTTAAAGGAAGTTTCTACATTCTCTTGTGGTGGTGCTTTTTAACTTTAAGTCAGTATCTGTCTGTGAGAGGAGGAATATGCTGTAAAGAAAATACCCAAGCTTCTTTTCCTCCCATTGTTGTCTAAAAGCTTGCCCTTCCTTTTTCAATTTAAACAGGCTCTGCCTGAAGGGGAAGAATGTTGGAGAAAGAAAGAAAAGTAGTGGCTGATGGGGAAGATGGGGAAAAATGAAAAATTGAGAAGAGAAGTAATGGAAAAGAACTCCAAAGTGAATTGAAGACACCGGAAATTAGTAGTGGAGAAGCAGACCAAAGTATTAGCTGTGGGGCTAACAGAAGTGTCAAAGCTGTAACAATTGCGATGATGACATAAGTTAGTAGCAGCTTTCCCACAACTAGAAGGGGTGGAGAATAGTAAGATAGACAATCCTGAAAAATAGAAGAGATGCTATGTGAAGCCAAGCTAGGAGGCTCCTTTATCTCACAACGCTCACCCAGTCCAGACTCAATACCAGCCACCAGTTAGAATTTTCTATAAGTAAACAAAGTACTAGAGTCACTGCAAGAAATCTGAATGCCAAAGAGCTTAGAACAAGCAAAGAACAGCAGCTATGGAGTTGTTGCTGCTACCAGCAAAGGACAAAGCACAGAAGCCTATGACAATCCTATTAATCCTTCACCCAGCAATTGGTCCATAGAGACAATGCTAGTGACTGTGGAGACAGTGAGTTGTGAGAGAACTCAGAATGACTTAGAAAGTAGAACTAGAACACATTAAAAAGGCTAAAGGATAGGAGGAAGGGGCAGGATCTGATGGCCACAGCAGCCGTGCCATTCCCTCTGTCTTGGGAATGGACCCGAATTCCCATTGCCCAGGGATTCTGGTCCTTTTGGACCAGACCGGATCTCTCCTGCAGGGAGAGTGATGCATGGGGCACTGCCAGGGGCCGGCATGCCCCACCAGGTGAACTGGCCTGTCTCGCACCGGCTGTGGTGAAGCCGGACAAGCAGCCATGCCTGAGCTGATACAGTTGCGGAGAGAACGCGACACCAGGATGGAAGCTGAATGGTTACATCTGGAAAGAGCTGAAGGAGTTGCTTACAGAGAAAGGGAGGGATTTGCAGTCGCTGGTGGTAAGCTGAAAGTGCCTGAAAGGGATTTTGGACTTTTGTTTTGCAATTGGTTGCTGGACGGAGCTAAAACAGCCAGAGATTGAAGAAAGCAGCTATCTGTGCAAGGTGGCATTTCAGCGAAAGCTTTGAAAAGTAGCGAATTGCCCATAATTGGATTTTTTTTTAGCTATCTAATTGGTTTTATTTTAAACTTGCCTTTTGCAATCTGGAACCTTGAACCCCTGTTGTGGAAGCTATATATTTTCTTTTTTTTATGTAAACAAAGAGGAATGTAAAATACCGGAAGAAGAAGATACCAAAATTGGAAATAGTTGGTAAAAAGCTATCTGGAAAAGGGCTGGATAATTTGTCATCTAGTGCCATCGTGTGGCCAGAAGAAATATAGCAGCTTTATTTATTTATTTATTTATTTATTGGATTTGTATGCCGCCCCTCTCCAGAGACTCGGGGCGGCTAACAGCGACAATAAAACAGTGTACAATAGTAATTTGGTATTGATGATTAAAAATCAATTAATATAAAAACCAAACATACATACATACATACCATGCATAGAATTGTAAAGGCCTAGGGGGAAAGAGGATCTCAATTCCCCCATGCCTGGCGGCAGAGGTGGGTTTTAAGTTGTTTAGCTTGCTATTTCCTTAAAGATTTTGACATTTGACTTCCACATTGACTGGCTATGAGAAGGTAGATCAGCTATTGCAAGGAAGGAAGAAAATATTTAAGATGAAAATGACTGAACTGAACTGATTTGACTTGATCTGACTGATTTGATTGAAAATGCATTGGACAATATAATTCGAAATTCAACACTTTTAAGAAAATCCAGAAGATACTAAAAGTTACCAGTACCATAAAGAAGAGGAAGAGGATAGGTTTTTTAATTCTTTTTTAATTTTTTTTTTACAAAGTTATAAATTATAAAAAGAAATGAGTATACATAATGAATTGGAATTATTAATATTTTAATCTTATTGGAGTTTATTATTGGAATATATATATATATATATATTATACAAATGTACAAATATATAAGCAAGAGATATAAAATGTTAAAATGGAAGAACTGTACAAGGGGAGAAAATTTAATGGTTTATGAATGAGAAAATTGAAAATAGTTATAATTATTGTGCTTAATATGGATGAGATAATTGAAAATGGTTATGATTATTTCTGAATGATTATTATTTTGGATTTTTTTTCCCTCTTTTGTTCCTTTTTCTTTTTCTTCTGATTGATTGAATTATAAATTGATTATCTGATTTATGGTGATAAATAAAATAGGAGGAAGGGGGAAAAGAAAGGGGATGAGAGATACAATATCAGGAGTAGGATCAATGTGGGATAATAATTAGTATTAATTATGTTAGGTATCAGGGAAAGACATGAAACAAGGAAGAGATAAATTGAATAGATTAGGGAAGATTATCACTGAGTTCGATAGTGGAAGATATATAGAACTAGGGAAAATATATAGATTGCGGAAATATATAGATTAGGGAAGATTATTGCACTGCATTTAGCAGTGAAAGTAATTAGAATAGGGAAGACTATTGCACTGATATGAGTGACACATAGATTAGGGAAGATAATTACACTGGGATTGGCAGTGGAATTTATAGATTAGGAAAGACTATCACACTAAGAACGGCAGTGGAGGATATCTAGAGGAAAGAATATTAATACACTGGCTTTTTAAATGGAATATACTTTACTTTTCGCAAAAATAATGGAACAATATGATTTATATTGATTTTGATTTGTTAAAGCAGAAATGATATACTGATATAATGAAAGAAATGAAAGAAATGAATTGAGTAGGAAATACATCTTAAAATTTCTAACAATAACCCTTCCTCCTATGTATATTTTATATTGACACTGTTATAATTAGATTAAGATACGATATGAATAGTGTTTCTTTTTTCCGTTTCCCCTTTTTTCTTTCCTTCTTGGGTTTTAAAGAAGTAAATTTGGATATTTCTCTTGTTAAGGGCAGCTACGATAAAATGAGGGTTTTTTTTAAAATAAAAGCAGGAATGAGTTTAGTAAGAAGGCTAGAAATGGACCGAAGCACAATGACATAGTTATGAAAAACAGCAAATAGCCAAGAAAAATCTAGATAGCTATAGCACTTTAAATGCAAAGGAAGATGAAGAACAATACCCAAAATCCAGATGATAGTATATAGAAAGGAGGTAGCACAGGATGAATGATATATACCAGAATAAATTGGATAAATAATTAGAAAAATTTGATTAATTTGACTAAGAATTTGGCATCTGATATTTTATTTTACTTTAACTTGAGGTATGTAAATTGGAATCTCTGTAAGGTATAAAAAACAATAAAAATGTATACCCCCCCCCCCCCCAAAAGGATAAAGGATAAAGAGCAGAGGTGGAGCAGCAGGTAGAGTGCCGTACTGCAGACCACTAAAGCTGACTGTAGATCTGCAGATTAGTGGTTCAAATCTCATCACCGGCTCAAGATTGACTCAGCTTTCCATCCTTCTGAGGTGGGTAAAATGAGGGCCCGGATTTTGGGAGCAATATGCTGGCTCTGTTAAAAAGTGCTAGTGCTAACATATTGTAAGTCGCCCTGAGTCTAAGGAGAAAGGCGGCATTAAAAAAAAAGAATAAATAAAATAAAATAAATAAATAAAAACCTCAGGGATTATACCATTCTTGAATGCTCTTCTACATTTTATTGCTAGCTTTCTACATTTTTATATTTTTTTGTGACCAAAGACAAAGAGAAAGATCAAAGGGCTGCCCCCAGGTGGGATAAGTAGAGGGAAGTCTTCCACATTTGGATCACAATCCAGACTGATTTAAATCTTATCTGATGTATCCCATAGGCTGATTACATTAATTTGGCAAACAACCATTTGTAGTATTCCCATTGAAGAGGTGTTATTATGTAAAGCTAGAAACCACATCCCTGGTCCCTAAAAGTTTAGCTACTGAAATGCTTAAACAAGTTAACTAAAATGTCATATTTTTTGAATATGTATTGCATTCTTAAAACAAACACAAGCCTGTGCAATTACTAATTCTAGTGAAGGGAAATACAGCAGAGGGAGAGGTCAACTTCTATTTCCATGTCAAAATATCAAACAGCTTTGCAATTACCTTGATTGCAGCCATATTTAACAACACTCTGAGTAGATATAATACTAGAGGAGGAAACTGACATGAAAGCATAATAATAGGTTGATAGTACTATAGTAAATCTACATAGAAATCAGTCAATGAATATTAAACTACAAAGGAAACAAGAATGTACTAAATGTTGAAGTACATTTTCATTTAAAGGGGAAATGTTAATTGTGGCCTTAGTGAAGAACAACTCAGAGAGATGTAAACTAACTACGCAACATTTTCATAGTTAAAATAGAAGGTTCTGGAAAATTACCATATTGTCATCATGTTGTCATGATGCTATCCCATGACAACAGTTTTAAGAAGTCTCTTGTAAGTATTTAATATCTAATAGTTTCACAACAAAGCCAACTAAATGATGGCAGTGACAAAATAAAACTGAAATTGTGTAACTCAGAATTGCTGCATATTAAAACCATTTCCCTAGGTTACAGTGGGATTTAAGCTTTATGAACAGAACAATTCATGAATACTGATAACATGTATTCCTCCGAAGTTTTAAATTTATTTTAAGTTTATTAAATTTATAGGCTGCACTAATTTATATGACATTGGGAGATTTAGATAATACATCAATAATAATAACAATACAGACTATATAAACTCAAAGAATACCTGAAAATAAAATCAATTAAACAAAAAAAATTAACAACCAAAATGACTCACAAGGATCTACCCTCCATTCTAATCAAGAGTCTGGGGAGGAAGCCAAGTTTTAAGGGCTCCCTTAAGCAGCATTAGTAATATTACATTAGATTACCCCAGATCACACTGCTAATTGGAGACTGAAGAGAACTTGAGAAATCACAGGTATTCCAGATGGCAGGCACCAGGAGAAAGAAGTACAGTACAGCAAAGTGTATCATTAGGACTACAATCTAAGGCAATCTAAGGTAACTTCCTTTCTAAAAGATTAACATTTAAGAAGTCCTCATTCAGTCAGATTGATTCTGCTTTCTGATCTTGTGGACTGTCTTCCAAAATGTTTTTTAAAATTGTCAACTTTCAACAGCAGCAGTAGTCTCTAGCCATTGCCTGTGCAACATTCAACTCCCAGATGCAGAAAAAAATGCATACAACCCCTGCACTGAATGATCCTCTCCTCTGGAACTGACCAATTTAGAAACTTTGATAAGAATGAGATCTAATTCTTTAATATAGCAGCTTTCTTTCTTCTCAGGGCCAAATAATGTTGCCTTCCCCCATCTTGTTTATCTTCTTGCCGGTCTTGCCTTTTTAATGGCTTTAGCAACAGTACTATTGTATTTCCCCACAGGTCCTCTTGCTGATATATCACCAGCAGAGCTTCCTCTCAGTCCACAAATCACTCACATTTCAAGGACACTTGGCTCTTTCCATGGCTTCTGACTAAAAACAATCAAGGTTCTTGCTCTCCTTCACTTCTCCCAAGTTTTCATATCCTCCATTTTCACAATCTAAACAAACAAAATAACTAAACTAGCTTAATAGTTTTTAAAGAAGCTGAAATATTACTGTTGTACTTTTCTTAAAAAATAGACTCTTCTATACTTACTTACCAAGTTCTGTTTACCTGCCAATCTTCTCTTTAGGAATACCTGGCTTTTTTACTTCTTTCCTTGCCACTTATTCTTTATTCCCCCCCCCCCCTTTCTACTGGTGCTCTTAAAGCTTTTTTTCCTGTTTTTATGCACCAAATGGTTCCTTTCCTTCTACTGATTTCTCTTTTTGATTTCAACATTATTTAGCTGCCAAGAGTTTTGCTACTAGATTCAACTCTGATCTTTGTCTCATGAAGGCATGTCAGAATCCAGAAAACAAAGCAAAACAAAAAGCCCCTTACATTTATCTCAGGTTAAATATAGATAGGATGGATTCTTGTGCTCATAAACTTTTAATATAGAAACGGATAACATATTCTCTTCTTTGATTATTTCTTTCAGTACTCTGAATATCAGAATCATCATCAGTAAAGGATACAGATATGTTAACACAAATATTTAAACCCTGCTGAAGAATAACAGCTTTAATGTCCTGAAATAATCCATTTGAACTGCAACTGAAATCTAGCAAAACTCGTTATTCTATCAAGGCCAGACATGGTCATTATTTGTGTCTGCTTAAAAGCATACTACTAGTAACAGAAATAATAATATACTATTTGAAATCTGTTATTTACCATACTTAATTTAACTAAATATATATATAAGTACAGTGATATTGTGTCAATCCAACCTTTAACATTAAACTGAGGAGCCAAAATGAATGAAAAACTTTAAATAGACCCCTCCCGTATTTACTAATTCATGAAGAGTGAGAACCATCAAAACTTCCCCTTTATATTTATGGTGAAAACTAATAATCATTGCCAGTAATGTGCTTGTGATATTTCAGTTTTCTGCAACATAAATGGATTACATAAAAAAACTAAAACACTGCATCATTTGTAAGAGCTTCTGTTTAAATATTTCCAGCAAAAATGCATCTGCCATCTACTCAAGCTTTCTGTTCCATTGCTGAAGAGATCTTACCATAAGGTTTATTTTCCTGATGTCCAAATAAAATTTACTTGCTTGTAATTTAAACCCTTTAAGTTGAGTCAGGCAGCAAATTAACTGAATAAACATAATAAATTATTGACTTCTCATATGGACTACATGGGCAAATCATTTTCTATTTTCTATATCCCCTCACATATTTACAAGTGAGTTATCATGACTTCAAACAGATTTCCCCAGGTTATACCCAGTGTCTCCAACTGTTCTTATTTCCCCAGCTCCCAGTTTCATCATTACCTTGGTTGCACTCATATACATTCCAGTTTGTCAATGACTTTTGGTACAGCTTGAAGGATAAACTGGAACCATTCTTAGGTGTTCTCTAATCAATGTAGAGAAGTGGAAAATGCCATTCTTAGATTTTGACATTATACTTCTGTTGGTGCAGTTTAGGATTGCATTTGTTTTCCCCAGATCATTTTTTTTGGTTTATGTTCATTAAAAGATCCTGATGATTTTCATGTATACTACTGTACAGTATGTACATATTCTCCATACTATACTTACTTTTGATCTTCTCCCAACCAAACATAATTACCATATTTTTCAGACTATAAGACACACCTAGATTTTGGGGAAGAAAAAAAAAATCTGCCTGTGTCTCCCAGCAATTTGCCTCCTTGCAGTAAAGAGTAAACAGACTGACTTAGCACAAGCAGCTGATTGCCAGTTAGATCTGCCTCCTGGAATACTATCTATTAGCTGCTCAAGGTTGCAGGGATTGCCACTGCCATCTATTGCTGCCTCCACGCATCACATTCTCACCTGTTCCAGGAAGTGGGGATAGGTGGTAGCAGCAGGGCCACTGCATGGAGGCTGAAAATGGGGCATGCAGAGGCTGAAAACAGGGTGCGCAGAGACTGAAAATGAGATGTGCAGAGGCCTAAAATGGGGTACAAGGAGACAGCAATAGGTGGCGACAACGATCTCTGCAGCCTGGAACAGCTGATAGGCAGTATTCCAGGAGGCAGATCCAACCACCGATAATCTTCTCGTGCTAAATCAGGCTGTGCTGTAGCTGACCAGGTTGTTTGCTGCAAGGAGGCATAGGCCGGCTGGTGGGCAGGGCAACATTAGAAACATAGAAGACTGACAGCAGAAAAAGACCTCATGGTCCATCTAGTCTGCTCTTATACTATTTCCTGTATTTTCTCTTAGGATGGATGTATGTTTATCACAGACATGTTTAAATTCAGTTACTGTGGATTTACCAACCACGTCTGCTGGAAGTTTGTTCCAAGCATCTACTACTCTTTCAGTAAAATAATATTTTCTCACGTTGCTTCTGATTTTCCCCCCAACTAACATCAAATTGTGCCTCCTTGTTCTTGTGTTCACTTTCTTATTAAAAACACTTCCCTCCTGAACCTTATTTAACCCTTTAACATATTTAAATGTTTCAATCATTAATGCTATAAGACACATAGACATTTCCACCCACTTTATTTGGAGTGGGGGGGGGGTCTTATACACCAAAAAATATGGTGTACAGTAATTTTGTATTTGCTTCTGTTGAAATTCATCTTGCTTTTGGTTGAATGTTTCAACTTTGCAGGACTTCTGAATTTTGCTCTTGTCCCCTAAGTTGCAATTGTTATCCTACCCATCTTTGGGTCTTCTGTAAATTTCATCATCATATTCTTCATGTTTCATCCAAATCATTTATTAACATGACATCATTTAATATTTGGCTTAATAAATAGCCATTAACTCACTGATATAATTCAATTTTCTCTGATTCTATCTAAATTTAGGATTGTAAATATATGAATTTACTCTTCCCATACAAGCATGCAAAGCTAATGTTTAAGATATACATGACCCATTCTTTAGAAGTGATGTCATAATGGAGATATTTATAACTATAGTTTGACAACTATGAAAAACAGTTTTAGAATGTTCTTTTTAGAAAGTTTATCACAATTGTGTGATACACACATACACAATACGCATGTGTGTGTGTGTGTTTAAACCCTAAATATTTAAATAACAAAACTGCGTTTTATTTAATTTTCTTATTTCAACTCCGCCATTTTTGATTGCTTGAAAATATATTGTACAATACTTAAAACATGATAAAATATTGATGGATAAAGAGCAGATAACTACAACAATGCATACTTGTACCAATGTAAAAAGGTCAGATTGTTTCTAATTTTCAGCGCATTTCCAGACAAGCTAGATAAATGCTTCTTTGAGTTAACCTTTGTAGACAATATCAGGAAGCTGATTTGTGCATATGATTACTCAAAATTCCCTAGACTCATTTTTTTTTGTACATACTTTATGCTAATATTATAAATAAATAACAATACTTTACTTGGAGCAACTTATATTCTGAAGCAATACCTTTAATACCATCAAATAACACCTCCCCATCTCAAGTCCTTGGGAAAGAATTAATAGGTGGATAAAAATTGAGTTTAAATATATGGTTCATTCTGTGACCATCCATCTAAAAATAATATATACACATGCTAGACTTCAAGATAGCCAATTTTAACAAGCTTAGAAAAGTATTAAGTGAGAACCCATTGACAAATGTCCTTTGATCAAGTTGAAGATAGCATGGGAACATCTTAAAAACAAGATATTGGAAATATAATCACCCCATTCCAGTGATAGAAAAAAGTGTTAAGAGCACTTAGCTAATTTCTATGAATGAGCAGGAAGTTTTTAGCTGAATTTAGAGATACGGATATGTTATGTGTAAGAAATAGAAAATAGTTGTCATGGAAGGAGGCCATGAAATACCTAGTAATCACAGTAAGTAAATTAGGAACAATAAAGTACTAAAGAAACCCACGCTCACAAAAGAAGTTAAAATCAACAACAACAAAAAAGGCTTTCTTGGCTATGTTAACAGAGAGAGAGAGGGAGGGAGATAATGTGTGTTAAACTGCATTAACAGAAGTATGTCAAGATGAAGAGATGTCAGTATTCACACCTGGAATACTTGTCCATTTCTGGGTACTATATTTTTCAAAAGATATTAAAAATGTGTATCTAGAAAAAGAATCAATACAGCAAGGAACCACAAAAGAAAATATGTGGGAACATTACAGGTGCTATGTTTGTTTAGTATGGAGGACAATAGTTTTCTTCAAATACCTGAAGGGCTGCCATGTAGAAAAGAAGACAAATTTGTTCTAAGTTGTTCTGGAATCCATGACAATGAACAATAGGTTTAAGTAACAAGGATGAAGATTTTGGTTGGTATCAGGGGGGAAAAACTAACTGTAAGAAATATTCAACTATGGAACAGATTTCCTCAAGTAACAGACTCTTCAAATCTGAAGATATTTAAACAGATACTGGATATGATCTCTCCGAGATAATGTAGTAGTGAATTTTGGTCCTGAGCATGCTATTTCCAAGAGCCTTTAAATTCTTACCTTCTACAGAATAAGATTTTCAAGACTTATTTTCTACACTTATTACTTATAATAAGCACACAAAAGGAAACCATAAATTCAGCAAGAAGAGTGATTTTCAATTATGAGGTGACATTCATTAGCTACTTCACAGAGAGTTCCTAAATCTTTAGAAAATTATGACTATGAGTTATAGTAATCACTGCCAACTTAATGTTATTTTTTTTTATTTTTAAAAAATATTTTATTTATTTTCTTAAAATAGACAGACACACATACAAACATTGAACACAAAATGGGGATACATTTTCCCCGCTTATCTTGAAAGTATAAATTCAAATACAGAAAAAGAATACATAATTAGATATGTGTTGAATATTAAAAAAATTGCTAAATTTGAGTTAAGGTTTTTCACATTGTTACTAATATATATATAAAACCAAAATTCTTACTATATTTCTTATATATAAACTAATTCTTATATATAAACTAATTCTACCTTAGTCATTAAACAATAAATTTGAACTAATGTTAGTATTATTATTACCCAAGTAAAAACAAATAAAACAAGTTAACTAAAAATAGATTGTATATCTTATTTTTTCTTATCTATCCATTTATAAACATTGTTCCATGCTTCATAAAACTTAGTATCTTCTTGATCATTTAAACGTCTTGTCATCATATCCATTTCAGCGCAATCTAATAATTTTGCTATAACTTCTTCTTCTTTGGGGATTTCCTCCCCCTTCCAATTTTGTCTGCCAACTTAATGTTATATAAATTACAATTCATCTTTCCTTCAGTCTGTATAACAGTTGTAATCCACAATAGATGTGGATGGGTCAAGTTTGAGAAAACAAAATGATTATATACACTTCTCAAAAAATAATAATAAAGGGAACACTTAAACAACACAATTTAAATCCAAGTGAATCAAACTTCTGTGAAATCAAACTGTCCATTTAGGAAGCAACACTGATTGACACATTCAACTTTGTACAGAACAAAGTATTCAATGAGAATATTTCATTCACTCAGATCTAGGATGTGTTGTTTGAGGGTTCCCTTTATTTATTTATTTATTTTTTTGCAGTGTATAATCCTACATTTTTGTTGTTTTTCATTAACAGAATCTAAGCATCTTCCCAACTCATGTATCTAGTCTATGGTCACCACTAGTATGAAAACAATTAATGTTTCCAACAAAACATTTTATTTGGGATATTTAAGAATATTTAGATTGGTATTCCACATAGTATATAAATTAGGTGAAAACCTTGGTTATTTCATTAATTTTAATTGTTTTTATTAAGTCTACAATATGAATTACCGGAAGACTGGGAATGACATAGGTCTATTTTACAAGATAGGCAAGTTAACCAAGTTAACACTAATTGGTTGTGAGACAGTCATACTCCAGGCATTATTTTATCTTCAAATTAGTGAAATAATCCAAAAATAAATGCACAGATTTTTAGACTGGTGTCTATTCATCAGTTATGTAGGTATACAGATGGGAAAACCCCTTAATGAGGATTTTATATTAGTTCTATATTATCTGTTCCACTCGCATGGAGATCAAAATAGCATTTGTTTGTGAACACTAAGCCCACTTCTATAAAAGCAGAGATCTTAAAACAAAAACTCATACTAAAATATCATTTTCAGAATGTTCTGATGTCAACTGTTCAGGAAATCGACAATATGAACTTTTCCTTATAGAACGAACGTTCATTTAGGTGCAACTGCTGTTATTTAACCTGACAATTTGTTCCACGCCAGAATATATTATAAATATCAAACTATGAAAAATTCTACCATTCCAGGAGAAAAAATGGTTCCCCAATGAACTGCAGAATTCAAGAATGTCAAAGGAGAAGGAATATATACACTTAGCTATTTACAAGCTTGTCTCTGGATAATTTATGTTTGTTGCCATGCAACACAGACATTTCTCAATGTAGAAAGCAATACTGAACATCTGTAAGAAACATTTTGAACATTTCTTCACACAACATTGAAACAGATAAACTCAGCCAATATGGCGTACTTACTGTTACAGACTTCAAAGTCATTCCATGATAGGTGCCCATAGTGTCAATTTTGAAACCTTCCGTCTCTATGAGATTAAAAACAAAAATATCCCAAAGTTATAGTATTCTCATATGTAAATCCTACAGCAACAAAGACAAATCACAATAAAAGAAACTAATTCAATGTGAATTTTGATTTTGTTTTCAAGGAGAAAAGGCCACACAGAGAAACAATATTTTTATGATAGTTAAATACATTGCCAACAAACTAAATGTTCAGATGGTTTGGAACAATGGGTATTAGTAATTCACTTATTTGCTTTTCTATTGTTCCATCTCCAGTAATAGTTCTAGAATTTTTTTAGATTCATTAACTGAAATAAATAAACAAAATGCTATTATGCTGCTGAGGAAATTCCAGCCTTTTAAAACATTCTTAGATGTTGGTAGGTGACTGTCAGGCTTCATATACTTGCTTGATTCACTGCTCTTCAGATATTGTAACTACTAGTAGCAATAGCAGAAATTTCAAGAAATCAATGTTACCTTGATTGTTGATTACAGTATTGGCAATCTAGAAGTCCTATCCTTGCAGAAGAATAGCTGTTACATAATGCATAACCCAGCCATACAAATACATACACAAACTTACAAACTCATACTCATGTGCATGTTTGTATCTTGGGTTTTGGAAGAGTAGTAGAGAACAATTTACCAGCTTGACTTCTGACAAATGTTTTGCAATCAATCACACCTATCATGGAAAGTCCCCAAGTTATGTTCTTAAATTCTAAACGTGTTCTGTATGGCATAAACTATGATTTAGACATCATTATGAATAGGTTCATTCATTTTCTGTAATCAGCTCAAAAATGTATGTTTTAAATGCTGTGTGTTCTAGCCTTCTCTAGCCTTCTTTCATTAACAACAACATGACATGCTGCACTATCTGCAGCACAACAGTATTACCAATAAGGCAATATTTTACATCAGGTAGAGCCTATTGAGATTTCTAGTTTCTATCATACACATCTCAAGACCTAAAATGGTCACCTAACATCAATAACGTCATCAAAAAAGGATTGAGAGGCCCGGCAGTGGCAGCTGAGGGCCCCGGCGGTGGCGAAATCGGCAGCAGCAGCAGTAGCAGGAACGTGTGGGCTGCCAAGCAGCTCAGATGGCCCGGAGGCGGCGAAATCAGCTGTAGCAAAGTTGGCGGCGGCAGCGGGCCGCAGTAAGGCTCAGCTTCTAATGGAGCGTAGCAACGCTCCGAGAATTAAAGAGGAAGGATCGGGAGGCTGGGACAGAAGCAGAGCTTTTATTTAAAGATGGCTTCTTTAAATAAATTTAAAAAATAAAAAAAAATATTTATTATAAATAAAAAAAATATTTATTTATTTATTTATTTATTTATTGAAAACCCGTGGTATAGGCTTTCCGCGAAAGTCGGACCCGCGAAAGTCGGACCTGCTTTAAGACTCAATGAGTTAAAGGTTGTGTCACAGAAAATGAGCTGTGATTTTTTTTCTGACTACAATCCAAATGTAATATTAATAGCATATTAGTAGGGGAGTAATTGCTTATGGGTTCTATGTATCAAGTTAAGATATTGCTACATTAGCTAGGATGCCATTAGACAAATGGGTGGAATAGCAAAAATCTTCCTGGATTTATTTTAAATGAAGTAGATTCTAAAATAATTGACCTTTTAAAATATTTTAAAATAGTGCTTATCTGAATTAGTAAAAATCATTGAGTAGGAAGGGCCTCAATAAAAAAGCACCCCTTATTGCAAATTACAGATTTCTTAAGTGGGGGTCGGGTAGGGGGGCATAATAATAAAAATTATAACATGAAATTATATCACCATTACCCAACAGATGAAGAATGAAATAATAATGAAACAGTTCACCAAAATAAAGTAAACAATCAGTATTTTTAAGGGGAGTTATTTATGCCAGATTATGATGCACACTCAAAATCCTTGTTAGTTTTATAGACAATAAGGCAAGCAAGATATTAGTGTGGCTACGCCCAAAATAATAAATATAACAATAAATACCGGTACATTTCTTTGGAGAAATGTTTAATTAGAAATTGTTTGCATATATATGCACATAAGCACATAGAACTGAATCTGCTAGAAATGCATAGAAGAAAAGATACTTAGTTTTGACTTAATAAGTGCTGCTTTAAGCAGAAAATGAGAAGGTATTTTATTAAATATATGGTGTTTGGTTTTTAAAGCATTTCTTCCCATTTCTCAGCCATTGTGTGGAAATAAAACAATAGAATATCTATTATGGATATTGTTCCAGAATCATCTTCTTTTAGCTTTTATGAAACTTCCATAAGCCTTTCAAGAAATGATTGAAATATAGAACAGTTAATCGATCGCATCTTATATACACAAATACACTAGGAAAATAACAATGGATGAACTTGAACAATTTAATGGTTATGCTTTCTGAAAATCAGAGTGTTATATGCAAGTGATCTAAAGGCAGGATTATGTTAAATAATAATTTTAAACATCCTGGATTTATCACTGATAAAAAAATAAAACATAAAACATTACTTCAGGTTTTCTGCTTCATACTTCCAGAAAAAGCTCTGGTTGCTCACTCTTTTTAGCAGAGGTGAAATAGAAATGTGATATTGGATTGTGTCTAAATCAACACTATATAAAGCACAAATCTGGGAGAACACTGAGCTCTAGTATCATTACAGCAAGCAATAAGTATTATGAAAATAGAAACAAAATGATTAATATGGCATTAAGTTTTTTAATTCCTTCAATATTATTTTAGAATCAAAACTGGCAGCTCCAAGAATTTCAAAATGTGTGTATTTCTTTTATTGTGGTATATGCTCTTACCTTCCTTTCCTTTAAATCTTTCCTGATCATATCTGTTATAGGCAGCTGGAATAGGTTGCTTGTTTCTTAAAGTTGGATCCTGAAAATAAATGAAAAGGGGATATTGTATCAATTACATTTGTGTTCAAACACTTTTTTATTTATGTCTCAATGGTATGGATAACAGATAAATCATTTAATATAGAGATACTTCAAAAAAAGTCCATTTTCAATCTAGTTTACTATGTAAATATCACACTAACACTGGTCATAAGTTTCCTCATCCAATGTCTTTGTAATTTTGCTTTCTGAACAAATGGTCACCAAGTCTCTCTCTCTCTCTCCCTCCATCCCATCCATCTATCCATCTAATGTACACGACACACACACACATATATGTATATATGCTTCTGCAAAACAATTTCTAATTAAACATATTTGAAGCCCATTCTAATGACTCAATAAATTTCAGTCCCTTCATCCTTAGGAAAAGTATTTAGTTTAAAATATCATGTATACAGTATTTATTCCTAAGTAAATTGATTATTTCTAATAACGTAATAATTGCTATGACAAGACACATAGTAAAGTATTAAATACTGTGTATAGTTCACAATTAAATACACCTATATAACAAGCTTTTTTCTTTGGCAAAATAAAAATGAAGGAAAACAAGAAACAAAGAATTCCCATTTTTATTTTTTTTAAAGTAAAATTTTATTTTCTATTGCAGTATTACCATCGGTGCAGCATTTGGTGCTGGTCGTTGCTCAGGTGCACGGCCTTCTTCTCTAGCTTTGACTGATTGAAGAATTGCAAATATATTTTTGGCAAAGTTCTAAAATATGTAAATAAAAAAATAAATGAATAAAATACTGTTATATTTGTTTTACATCATTTCAGAAAACACCAGTTACACAAGTGAGTTATCAACTATAAAATGAATACTCCTAATAAATCAGAATATAGCTGTAAGACTAAACACAATTAAACATGCAACTGACATAGAAAATAAAACTGTATTCATGTGTGTATTTCATGATTGAAATACAAGGTGTTAAGTTTCACTCCTGGTGTTACTATTATATTGGGGAAGGTAGAATAATTTCATAAATCCCATGGCTCAAGTGGAGCATAATTTTCACAGCAGACATATGTCAGCTACTTAAAATACACTGAATATATTCTTAAGATGAACCTAACCTTCCCATTTTATATCCTAAATTCTATATTAACAGTTATGCTAAAATATAGGCATGATGCAAGCCAACAAACCAGTGAGTCAAGGATCATCAATACAGAATATCGGAATACCCACTCATTCAGGAGTGGGGGAGAGAGAGAAAGAAAGAAAGAAAGAGAAAGAGAGAGGGAGGGAGGGAGGGAGGGAGAGAGAGAGAGAGAGAGAGAGAGAGATATTTTTTATATTTATATATATAAGCACACATAGGCACACTATATATATATACATTTGTTTTTGTAGATATTCATGGGTATAGGTATGTAGGTTTTGGTGTCTTTTTGTGTAGGATTGAGAGTACCTTGGCAACATTTCGACAAGGTCATACTTGTCATCTTCAGGCTAGTGTTTTTGCCCATGTGCTGATGCAAACAAAGCGTTGTTAGAGCTGCCGTTTTTTAAATAAATGGGGGGGAGGGGTTATGTGGAATGCTGGCTTGGTTGCTGTAAGCCAATTGGTTGGCTGTGTTGTAACATCCTGATTGGTTCTTGATTAGCTGATGGAGTTGATGCTGTGACTCGTATGTTGACTAGGGCTAGTTTCCAGATGTCTGGTAAGTGTGAGTTATCATTCCGTTTGTTCCTGTTGGGAGGTGGGGATTTCTCTATTTCGATGGCTTCCAAAATTATTCTCTTGTTGAAGTGTTCAGTTTTGGAGATTAATTTGATTCTTTCAAAATCAATTTCATATCCTGGTGTTGGAAAAGGGAGGAAGTTTTTTCTTCTTTTCTGACTGCTTTCTTGTCTTCTGCCATGTGTGCATTTATTCTCCTATTATTTTGTCCAATGTATGTGGCGGGTACCTATAACAAACCTACACATGGAACATTTTGAAACCAATGCCTTAGATAAATCTGTACACAAACCCAAACTCTGGCTTAGATAGATGATACTTTAGTAATTTGGCACCATGGGAAAGAAAAACTGGACAACTTCCTAACACATCTCAACAGCCCACACCCCAAAATACAATTTATCATGGAAATAGAAGCCAACAACCAACTCCCCTTTCTGGACATCCTAATCTACAAAAAACCCAATGGTTCCCTAGGACATACCATCTACCAGATGAATACACATATCAACAGCTACTTAAATGCACAATCCCACCACCATCCTGCACAGATTGACTCCGTAGCCAAGACCCTCATCTCCAGAACCAAATGCCTAGCCAACAAAGATCACCTGAAAACTGAATGACACGTTCTCACAAACTTATTAATCTTCATTGTATTCCAAAGAAACACAATTACCAACCTGATCCAAAAGGAGACACTCCCCCACCCAAGAAACGAGACACAGAACAGGATAACGGCATCACCTTCCTCCCTTACAAAGGCACAACTGATAAAACCAGTTGGTTCATTGGCTTATATACAATTGTGTACTTTTGCCTTTCTGTTGAATTATTTCATCCAATGGTTCTCAACCTTTTCTTCACCATGGACGCCCTTTAAATATCTCTGGCTATGAGCAAGACCTAACTCAAGATTTTTGATGACATTTTGGCCCCCAAGTGTAAAGGACCACAGGTTGAGAATTGACTAGATTGCATTTCTTATATTAACTGAAAATAGAACATCCCCATTAAATTCCTTTAAAAAGGAAGATATGAAAATGGGGACACGTCCTCTTCTACATACATATCATATTTTCAACAAGGCTAAGACTATTCCATTTGGGTCTTTTTTCCTTCTTTCTTTCTTTTGAATAGAGTACAATCTACTGTCAATCATTTAAAGAGTATGACAAGATAAAGTAGATTATTAATATACAGTTCCATATTATGAAATTAGTTTATAAACTAAGTATAAAAACATATATTTTATTCTTTTTTCCAAAACAAGAAAAAGGGTTCCAACTCAATATGTATACAAACAAGTAAAAGGCAAGAAAAAAGGAAGCCTTGAGAGAAGTTAAAAACATGTAACATTTAAAGTGGGGGGGGGGGGGGAGAGTTCTTTTAACTATGCTGAAAGAGAAGCTGCAAAAGTGAAATGCATTATTCCTTTTAGAAGCTTAAAAATGACAAATTAGCATTTTATAAAAGGCACATATTTAACCAATTTGCATCAACTCTCAATATGCACTTCTTGAATGGCATATGTACACAACAGATGTCCTCCATTACTGTTAATTCTAAGTAATAATGAATGTATTCAGCAGCTGAGCTCCATAAAAACATTTATAATATACTAAATGGCTCTATTTTATTCATTATCATTATGAAAACATTAAAAACATAATAAGTAGATACATATTGTAAGTCTATATAAACATTAGGGGATCTTATGTTTGGGAATATTGACTATTTAGAAATATGGATTGCTTGTACTACTTTATATGCTTAACTTTAAATTTTCCCCTTCTTCAAAGTTAGATAAACAGAAGAAAATTAATTATAGTATGCTCTGAACATATACCGGTATGTAAGATTAAATGATTTTCAGAAGTAGATTTCTCCCCCTTTCAATTTAACTATATTTAAATTAATTTAGTGGCCCCAATATTAACTGCATAAGGAACTAACTATTCTAAACTTGTTCAAAAGGCTGTTTCTACTCTTGTCGTTAATATACTGAACAGTTTGTAATTCATTTGTTTGTTTAAGGTTAATATAAAATTGACTTAAAAGAAAAATTAGATCATACAAAACCATACAACACTTTAAAAAAATAAATGTTATCATGGCTCATCCACTATTCTGTCCCAAGGACTGAGAATAGCCAGGTTTTTAATACTTTTCTGAACATCATCAGGAGAGGAGCAATATGAAACTCTGGAAACAATGCTGCTATAGAAAATTAATGCTAGGGTCTATAATTGTTTGTCTTCCTGAGATGCAAACATTAGCCATTGGAGGTTAACAATTTTACAGAACTGAAGTTTTCAAAATGCCTTCTTCTCAAAAAGTGTGATAGAAACTACTGGTTACTAGGAAAGGGGAGAAATCCATGAAAAATTACCCAGTGTAATTCTTACACCTGTTCACAGAAGGGACATTGAATTAATTCCCCAAGCAAACCCTTCATTTTCACAATCTAAAGGGCTTTTAAAGTTTCAGAAACAGCTTGCATAATAGATTCTAAGTATCTGTGAGGAAGAGACAAAGAAAAGAAATAAGCAAATTCTTTTCTGTGATATTTAACATTTTGGTATTCAAAATCTGAATGCTTCAAGAGTCTTTTGTCAGTGCATGCTGTGCTTTCTAGTTTCAAAAATGATTTCTTGGACGTTCCTAGAAATCACAGTACGACATGAGCTTCTAAACAACAGAAGCCAGCTTTAAATGTGAATCATTTTCACTGGGTTTTTTTTTTACTTTCTCACAGAATGCTACTCTTTGAAATGCCTTCCTACTTTCAAGATGTGTATGTTATTGTCACCAAAGGAAAAACAGAAACTTCATGTTCATAGTACATCAAATATAAGTCCTTTGATTCCAGCTATTACTTGCAAAGTAACAACCGAACTGAACTATTACTTCAGCAAAGACAACGATGCATTTCACAGGCCACATAAAATTAAAACTCTATTAATTTTAATTAAGGCTTTTGATTGCAATAGTAAAAACTAAAACAAAATAAACTAAAGAAACCAAAGAAAAACAGACTGAAAGAATAAAAAGTGGAAGCAAAAAAAGAAAAAAGAAAATAAATATATAAAGAAGTAAAGGAAAACAGGAGGTTAAGAGACAGAGTAAGTATCATAAACATTGTAAAGATTTAGATACCAGTGTATCCTAAACTTAAGAACTTTTTTTTAAAAAAACCTCCACAAATGGGCACCTCCCCCCACTCTTCAAAGGAAATAGTCTCCTAGTCTACAACCGAACACTGGATTTAACAGACTTTTTCAAGAATACAAAGCAACAAGTCATTTTATATCTACTTATTTTATTTAATTTCTAGCTATAGAATTGTTGAAATTAAACATTAGTCCATTCTATAAAGAAAGCCTGATTTAAATTTTCTGGGTGAAGAATTCCCTCTAATAAATTTCTTTAGGATTCCTGTTACTATATGAATATAGGATTTGACTGTAATACTTTGCACACAAAGTCCATGCCTTATTTAACATGAATTATCACATTTAATTTACTATATTTATTATTTAAAAGTGCTCAATGTGAAATAAAAATGACTTAATTCCAGCAGCACTGTACTTAAAACAACTTAAAACAATCAGGGGGACTCTGCACAGAAATTAATGTTCATATCTTTATCATTTACTGTATACAATGAAGACTTGTTTTTAGTAACAGCAGCACTTTAAGTTTATCTGGTCAAAAGTGAGGCTAGCTGAAAGTAATGGGAAAAATTTCTAGTAAATATTTTTAAAACCAGAAGCTTATTTTTAAAGCCACTTAAGTTCAAGTGACGGATTGAAAATATAATAATGGATTCCTGGAGTTTCTAGTTATTGTTAAGTAATTAATTCTTTTCACAAATTGCAATGAAAGTAGTAATTAAAAAATATCTTTCATTAGAAAAAATGCTTGGATGCTCATTCCTTTCTATGAAGATAAGAACAATTAAAAACATATTTAAATAGTATTAATTTATGTAAAATTGTTAAGCAGTTATCAGAAATTCAAAAGCATAGTACAGCTGGTAGAAGAGTTCTGATTTGCAAACACTAACATTGCAATTCGATCGTATGCATATTTATTTAAATGAATTTTAAGAATTAAATCCATGCATCTAAAACATAAGCATTTTGAAAAGTAGACTAAAGCATATTTTTGTTTATTAATCTGTTTTTGAAATATAATTATTCCCCATCAACAAGTTAATATAAATCCTTCTAACTGACTTTGAAAAAATAGACTGTGGTTTCATTGTTTCAGAAATCAACTATACTGTTTCTTGTTGTGAGCAGCTCCGAGTCTTCGGAGAGGGGCAGCATACAAATCTAATTAATAATAATAATAATAATAATAATAATAATAATAATAATAACAACAACTCATATATATATATATATATATATATATATATATGTGTGTGTGTGTGTGTGTGTGTGTGTGTGTGTGTGTGTGTGTTAAATGTTTTTTAGCTGGAATTTTTAAAATTAAGGGAGACTAGTATAGATCCATTTCGTGGTTCAATTGCCTATATATATATATATTTCAAAAGACTGAAAGAGAACTACAAAAATCTGAACACAGGATAGAGCAGCAAAAACAAGAAAATTTTAACTCCATTGCTGTCATCTAGTAACTGACTGGATTTTTGTAGTTCAAATTTTATAGCTCTATTGAATGGTAAAAATTATTTAAAAGAATTATTTAAACTCCCTTTTTCTATGTGGTATTTTAAATCATCTTGATATTCAAAAAATTAATATAAAATGTTTGAAACTTAAACATATACAGAAATGTATAATCTGAATGAGTTGGCAGCAGTAACAGACTTAGTACTTTAAAACCTTGGAATTATAATAACCACATACATATTGCTGTTTAAAAATCTTCACAAATATGTAACAAGGCTACCATCTAGTGGTCTGACAGAAAATAAATGTAAAAAAAAATCTTTTATATTTCCTAGGGAGAAATATATAAACAGATTTTCAAGAAGTATTTTCCACATAAGCAGCAAAATGAATTAACTGCAAGGACTTTTCAAGAAACAGAGCTAAGCTAAGCAGTATTATAACATGTTACATATTCTTTAATTATCATTCGATAATTGTATGCCGCCCCGAGTCTTCGGAGTGGGGCGGCATACAAATCTAAGTAATAAATAAATAAATAAATAAATAAATTCGAATCTTTAATTATCATTTGAAATATTCCAGCCTACAAATCCATTTAAGAGTGCTTTAGAATTTTAGATAAAACCATAGTAATCAAAGATTCTGTTTAGAAAACCATGGAAACTGAGCAGAGATTGTAACTTTCCATCACCACTCTGCTACCGATAGTACAAACAATATTAGATGAACTTGTCCATCATTCAGAGAAGAATATCTGCCTTATTCTAAACAAATGAGAGGTACCTAGAACTAGAATAAAGTGGAAAATAACCTGTAAGTAGAGTTATTCTGAAACAAATATGAATAATGAATACAAGAAAAATCTTAACACTAGTTTCCAAATTTAATAGTCAGTGAGCATTAAGAGCATTAAGGCTATCCTTTGTTGTGTTCGGGCTCGTCATAACTTTACATAGATAATACTGCACCGCATTATTTCAAAAATAAACAACAACACAAACACATATACACATATATGTACGTTGGTAGGTGGAAATATACTCTGCTGAAAAAAAATAAAGGGAACACTTAAACAACACAATATAACTCCAAGTAAATCAAACTTCTGTGAAATCAAACTGTCCACTTAGGAAGCAACACTGATTGACAATCAGTTTCATGTACTGTTGTACAAATTCAACTTTGTACAGAACAATGTATTCAATGAGAATATTTCATTCAATCATTCATATATGATTCGACACAAAAAACATGTAACCCTTCCCTGGTACAGAGCTGAAGGGATTGGATACAGTAGCCTAGAGGTTAATTCTCTGCCTTACAAGGCAAAGGTTGCAAGTTCAGGTCCCAGTGAGGGTATGGCTAGCTGATGAGGCTAAAATAAGGCCAAAATAGATCTATCCTAGTCTCCCTTAATTTTCAAATTCAGCAAAAACATGACACACACACACACACACACACACACACGTTCAAGCAGAACCTTAACATTTAATAGGTAGTGGGATGTACATGTGTCTGCAGGTGGCTGGTGAGGCCTATACGGGCACAAATGTTCTGCCACATATTGGCAGACATGTGTGGGCACCATTGTCACAGCATTTGCAATTTGCATCCTTGGCTTTGTGGATGCAAATGCATCCTCTACTGCTCTGATTGTTATTCTGGCATCAGATTAAATTTGGCTCAGATGTCTGGCAGCCTTGGTGGATCAGCATGTGCCATGTTGGTCAATCATGCGCCAGGGTTTCCCAGGAGGTGGTGTCAATATCGAGGAACTTGAAGGAGGCTTTCAATGTGTCTTTGGAACACTTCCTTTGTCCCCCATGAGATCACTTTCCTTTAGACAGCTCACCATAGAGGAGCTGTTTAGGGATGCGATGGTCTGGCATCCCAGCAACATGGCCTGCCCAGTGTGTCTGGGCCTTCATTATCAGACTGGGAATTGATGGCAGGCCTTCTCTGCAGAGGACCTCAGCATCAGGCACCTTTATCCTGCCACCAGATACTCAGAATTCTACGAAGACAGGTCATGTGGAAGTGGTTCAATTGCCTATACAGTCCAAGTCTCACTGGCATACAACAGGAGAGTTAGCACTATTTCCTGGTAGACTTTGAGTTTGTAGCAAGGCTTATTCCACGTCAGTTCCACACGTCCATCATTAGTCTGCCAAATGCAGAGCTTGCCTTGGCAATTCTGCAGTTGACCTCATTGTCAATTGTCACTGCACAGGAGAGGGTACTGCCTAGGTATGTAAATTGGTCCGCCTTACTTGTAGCTTTTGTCCCTTTACTGTGATGATGGACTCTTGGTATTTGGCTTTCGGATTTGGCTGATGCATCATTTCAGTCTTCTTTATGTTGATAAGGAGACCAAAGTTGTTGCATGCTGCTGCAAAATTATCCACACTGGTTTGCATTTCCTGCTCTGATCCCCGAGTCCCCAGAGAGGGGCAGCATGCAAATCCAATACATAAATAAATAAATACAGGGCACAGTCATCAGGAAAGAGGAGATCACATAGCACAGTCTCCTTTGTCTTGGTGACAGTCTGGATTCTTCGAAGGTTGAATAGTTTCCCATTGGTCCTGTCGGTATGTATGTATATGTGTGTGTGTGTGTTTACATACATATATACATACATACATATGTTGCAGTTTTGCATGACTGCAGAAACCTGCAAACAGTTGTAAATGCTAAGTGCCCAAGATGGTGTGTGTGTGTGTGTGTGTGTGTAGCAGATATCAGAATTTTGAATCCAGGTGATAGTTTTTCGGGGTCCTGTCATACATTTAAATGATTGCTAAGCAAGCTATTGTAAATTGAGAATTATCTGTACATTATAGTTGGGTTTTATCTTGCATGGGATTAAATTTGGCTTCATTTGGATATGTATGACAGGACCCAAAAAAATTACTACCACTTGGTTTCAAAGATCTGATATCTGCTACACACACACACACACACACACACACACACAAAACACACCATCTTGGGCATTCAGCATTTACAGTTGTTTGCACGTTCCTGCAATCATGCAAAACTGCAATTTATGATGTTTTTGTTGGGAAACAACACTTACTTCCAAATTCTGGCAAAAGAATGCCCCCTAGTGAACAATGGGTTCACTTAATGACCATATTATTTGCTTAATTACAGTTGTATTTGCTTGTTATCCACTGCACTTGCTTAACAAATATAACCACTGCAAAAAAAAAAAGAGTTTGTAAAATCAGGTGCCATCACATGGTGACCCAATTTATGTCTTTCATGACTTATGGCTGAAATTGTGTCTAATTATGGTTGTTGAGACTACCTATATATTTCTCAAAAAGATATATAAAAACTGCAATATTGCAAGTTGACTACTGTAATCATAAACTTTGTTCTGCCTATTGTTAAAAAAAGTAGTCAATATTTATATTGCTTAGAATTCAAATAGAATTTCAGGATAGGCAGTAGGTAATAGGCAGACAATTCTGCAACTAGATGTGAAGTATAGTAATGTCTGAATGGGAAATGGAAGTTTGACAAACTTATTTCTGAAATCAGCATTTTAAACTTCTTGACTAAATAATAAAATTTAACAAGAACGCACACTTCCCTCCACAAATGTAAAGTGTCACTAATAAAATTACAGTGGATTGCCTTAGTTTCTTTAGTAAAAAACTCCCTCAAGTTCTAAAGAAAAGTTACTAGCATATTCCCAAATTATCACATTTTTCGGAGAATAAGACACACCTGAGTTTTTGGGGAGGAATGTAGGAGAAAGAATCTGCTTACAGATATTCATCTGGCTAGCATCCTTAGTCTGGTCAGTTTCAGCACATTATTTTATCCCCTGGTTAGGGCTTTTAAAAAATCTTATTTGGAGAGAGTAACAATGAAAGACCTTACAAGCTGACAAGAGCTGAGAATATTGTTAGCACCTGGTTACATTTGAAGCAAGTTAGAGCAATGAAATTTTTTTTTGCAAAGACCTGGGGCTTGGAAAACATTCTTTGCAAAGAGTAACAATGAAAGATCTTGCAAGCCAGTAAGAGCTGGAAACATTGTTAGCACCTGGTTAGGGCTGGAAAGAAACTTTTGCAGAAAGGGTTTGAAAACATTATTCACAGAGAGTAACAGTGAAAGAACCTGCAAAGCAAGAGCTGGGAAGATCATTAGCACCTAGTTATTACTTGGGGGGGGGGGGGGCTGTATTCAGAGTTTAAGATGCACCTGAATTTTCAGCCACTTTTAGGGAGGAAAAAGATGTATCTTATACTCTGAAAAATATGGTAATAACATTAGAAAACATAGCATTATACAAATAAGCTGATTTTAAGCCATTATTAATTCACAAGACAATAATATATGTCTTTAAACCAGATGCAAATTTAATCTAGGATGATCCAAAGATAAACCACATGAACTATTTATTTTTGTATCACACATTAAAATATTAAAAATACAAATTCCAACTCCTAGACAGTACTGTATTTTTCAGAGTATAATACACATCTTTTTCCTCCCTAAAAGAGGCTGAAAATTTGGGTGAGTCTTATACTTTGAATATAGCTTTTTTGAAGCTTTTTTCCCAGCCCTAACTAGGTGCTAACAATCTTCCCACTTCCTGCTCCATCCGAAGATTTTTTTTCAGCCCTAAGTTTTTGCAGGCTTGTTTTCATTCCTACTTCCTCTGAAAAAAGCTTTCTCAGCCCTAATCAGGTATAAAGTAATGTGCTGAAGCTGAACAGACTAAGGACTCTAGCCAGATTAATACCTGGTAGGTAGATTTATTTCCCCTATTTTCGTCCCCCCCAAATTAAGGTGTATCTTATATTCTAAAATATATGGTATATATTATACATGCAATTTAATCATATATGAAAACAGTTTCTGAGTATTTTTCAGAAATTAAAAACTTTATTTTCATCCAGTTTTGTAATCCAAAGCTATGTTTTGCCCCAGCTTCGGATCACAAAGAACACAGCACACACAAAGTCTGTACAAACCTTTGTTAACTAATTAAGGACTACTAATGAGCTTTCTTAGTAGTTGCCAAACATAAATACATTTTAAAACAGTCTTTTTTGAACACCAGCTGTAAATTCAACTTCCTTAACAGCCAGCAGGAATCCATGAAATAATAACTCAATTCTGAGTCAACAGACTTGTAGATAACAGCAATCTTATGGTGGTTGGCAAAAGGCCTGAAAAAATGCCGAGAGATAACAAGATTTCTGGAGTCAAGGGATGAAGGAATAGGAATGAAGATGTTTCCTGCAAATTGCTTCCTTCTTTGTCATCTCATAAGTAGGCTAGGGGAGTGGCCAATTAGCTCAAAGCCTTATTGCCGAGGAGACTTCCTACTGAGGAACCATTCCTGCCTTTTGGCAGCTCTGCATGCCCATGCACTGAGAATAAACTCCTCTTCTTCCTCATCACTGATTGGAGCTTCTGGCTGAATCTCTGCTCTGGCACCAAATCCTCTTCAGCCTCCTCACTGTCCAACTCGGGGGCCAGCTGCACAGGCTATTGGTGCATCACAACAGCTTCTTTGCTGTTGGAATCAGATACCAGCTCCATGGGCTGCTGGTGGGCCACAAGCTAGAGGTGAAGGTGGAGCTTTAATATTTCTGAGTTTTATTTATTACACATTATTTTGCATACATTTTATCTCATTTATTAACGTGCATTGTGTTCTTCCTAAACAGTGAGGAAAGAGCACCTTCTTGATATCAGATAAAAGTATAATAAACCAATATTACCTTGCCGGTGCTCTGTAAAATGGTAGTTCTTGTCCTCCATACCCTTTCTCTGCTGACAATATCTCTAGTAACATCAAATTCTGCATCAACAAAACTTCTTTGTTTAAGAGCAGTTATATCATCATCTAAATCAGTCTTAATTGTGGCCCTTTTCTTGGCCATAATTTTGGCTTTGATAGCTGCAATTTTTTCCACAGACATGGCTTCGGATAAAGATCTAGAAAAAAATGATTAGAAATTGGAGCAGTTATAAATTGGCATTAGCAGTTCAATTGTGCTGCTAAACAAATGTTTCTTGGTAAACTATTAACAAAGTTAGAATTTCAATTCTATCAGTAGGCAATTCCAAAGATAAAGCTGCAAAAAACCTGTCATCCTTTCAATACTTTTATTTATTAGTATTGTGAATAAGTATTGTACTATACTGTACTATAAATAAGTATTATTAAAAAAACATAACTAAGAAAATGAAATAAAAGGGTGTTTTATGATTGCTATCTCAATTCCATATTAAGTCTAAAAATGTATATAATCAGCACACCATTCCCACTGTTGCTCAGTGGCAACAGAAGTGGAAACCAGATATTTTGTGATTGTTTTCAAGTGATAGAAAAAGCCTGGTTTAGCTAATATTTTTATAAAAATGAAAAAATATTCTAATATTAGGTAAAATAAGTTCAACAGACATCCAATAGTATTCTCCCATGCTTAGAAATGTCTTTTGAATAAAGTCAATATCCGTACTTCATTCATTTTCCTAAAGTTTGTAATTACTTTGGGGCTGCTGAACCAGACTTTGAAATAATTGTTTAAACCATTGGCAAATTTATATGGTTCATTACTACTACTTAATTCAACTAGATTCACACTGAACAGCCAATATCAAAAATTTCAGGGTACTCTTTTAAATGAAAAATATCTTTTTGTCAGTTAGAGGTATTTCTAATTGCATATTCTAAAATGATATAAATTGTCATTTTTAAATTATTTACTACAGTCACCATGTTTTTAATCCCAAGGTATGCTGAATTTTAACAATTTGCTATTTTTGCAATGACAAATTTGAGAAAAATCTAGTAGCCATACTATTGTTAACGTACTGTATTTTTTGCACTATAAGACACACTTCCATCCCACCCCAAAAACTGGGTGAAAATGTCTATATATATTATACAGCAAATATTGTTGTGGTGGGAGAGAGATTGGTGCGGCAGCGGCATTCACCATCACCGCCTGTCACCACTGCTACCATTCGCTGCCACCAGGGAACACTGGAGCCTTTGCTGCCAAGCAGCTAATCAGCAGTTGGATCAGCCTCCTTGAATACCACCGATCAACTATTCTAGGTGCTGGGGATTGCCACCATCAATCACAGGTGGCAGTGATCGGTGGCGGCAATCTCCATCCCCTAGAACAGCTGATCAGTATTCCGAGAGGCCAATTCAGCTGCCAATCAGCTGTTCGGCAAGCAAAGTCTCCAATGTTTCCAGCTCAGCTCAGTTGACTGGTGGTGGGCGCAATGGAGCTGAGGCCTGATGAGCCACGTACTGGGGCTGTAATAACGTGCTGAACTTGACTAGGCTGTTTGCTGTTAGGACGCTAGCCAGATGAATACTGGATGGATGCTGGGAGATAGAGGGATATCCCCCCCCCCCCCAATCTAAAGGGCCTTATTGTCCGGTGCAAAAAGTACAGTGCGAAAAATACAGTAATTCTTAAATTAGAAATAGTACAAAGAAATCAAAACTTGCCTGATCTGCTCTGTCTGCACAATGCCTTCCTTATGTCCTTCCAGCCGAGCTGCCAAACGTTCTTTGTCAAGCCGTACACATTCTTCATCCTTATAGAGAGAATATTGCTCATAATTTATTTCTTTATTTCTTACTAGAATAACCAAGAGTTGACAAACGTGAAACTGGAACATTTAAATTAAAGACTATGCACAGGATGGTCTTTCTAATTACTTTCTAATAGACAGTATTTTCAATATTTATATGTATCAGTTACAAATAAAAATCAAGTTAAATTTCAATTGTTCAATCTACCCAGAAAAAGTTCAGAAAGCCTCTTAGAAAATATTGATTTCACACTGTGCAATTTAACCAAGTAGGAATTACAGTACTGACAGTACTAGTTCAGTGGCTCTAATCATTTTTTATTGATCAACAAAGCTAATCTATCCACACCCAGTGTCAAACTGAAGATAAAACAAACACTGTGTTACAGAAAAATTCAATGTAACTAATTCTAGTCCTTTAATGATACATTGAATTTCAAACATTGCTGTTTACAGTTCTTAAGTTGTAGTTCAAAAGGGATGAGTTGCATTCATATTTACATACATTACATACATACCCTATAGAAGATAATAATGGAAGAAAAAAAATCTGAATAGTTTTAAAACAATTAAACAAGCTTCATCTTATTCTATAAAAACTTTGCATGAAACCAATTTACCTCTATTCTTGGTTTCTTAGCTTCTGCTAATATTTCATCAGCTGCTCTTTTAACTGCAAGAAAAAGAGAAAATAATAACCATTAAAGAAAAGCTTTACATTTTTTTTACTAATGAAATATTTAATTATTAAACTAAACTGTACCTTGAGTAGATCGCTGGAGACCTATTTCCAATGGTGCACTTCTATCTATACTTGACGATGTTGCTAAAAAATTATAAATACAGACAAAAATGAATAAGTGTTTTTAGAATACTCAAAGTGAAAACAGAGAGGTGAATATAAAAATGAAACAGTAACCAGGCTATATTAAAATATCAGAACATGAATTCCTTACATAATAAGCAGGGTTGCCTTTGTGTCTATGGAAGTATCTCTTGCTATCAAATTTAATCGTAGCACTGAAGGTACTGGGAGACTACTTCCATGACAGAGAACTGGCTTTAAGCATTTTTCTAATATCAACAGAACTGTCTTGGTACCCACCTATCAGGCTACATTTCCATCTCAGTTCAACAGGGAATCTAGAACATTACATAGAATGTGTCCACAGTAAATATAACTGTTACCAAAAGAAACACTTCTGAGTACCACTGAGTACCTGCTGTTATTTTTAAAAACTAAAATAATAGAAAATAATAAGAAACAGCAACCCAAAGTTCTGTCTGATAATGTCCCCACCAAAATGATAGGGGGCATCCTAGTAATCAAGGGAAGAGCGCCCCATATGGTGTAACGTTCAAGGTATTTGACTAATAAGAGTGTGACCAAAGTTCTAATCTAACCATAAGTCAAAGAAACTTTCTCGGTACCTTTGAATTAGGCATTTTCTCTTACCTGAACCTACCTAAGAGGACTGGTCTTATGATGAAAACAGGAGGAAACACTATAGGTGCCACTTAAATTTTTGTACAAAACATGGGATATAAATCAATGTCATTCATTTATCTCCTAGTAAATGTGCCTTTTTTGACCTGACAGTGCCAATATAATGAATGCCCTGCATTGGAAACTTCCGAGTAAAAACTAATAGAATTAGAATACAATTAGAAATAATTCTAATACTTGATTGACCAAAACATATCTATATCAAGAAAGTAAATATTTTTTTCTTATCAAGCACCACCAATATGTGATGCTGACTGGAGATGGATAAGAGGGAAAGAAAATTTTCTTTTTTTCCCCCCCTGAACCTTTGCATTTTATTATTGGCTTTTTCATACTGAATGTTTCTAGTAGTTACTTCTTCGTGTTTTAAATCAGGCCCTCAGAAACAGTCAGTGAGAGAGAAGAACTTGTTTTTCTTTTTTAACATCAGTTAGTTATATATTTGACACCAGATTCAAATACAGTAATACCTCGACTTACGAATTTAATTGGTGCCGGGAGGAGGCTCGTAAGTCGAAAAGCTCGTAAGACGAAACATTGTTTCCCATAGGAATCAATGGAAAAGCAATTAATGCGTGCAAGCCCAAAAATCAAAAACTGACCGCCACCACCGAAGGAGGCTTAAGCCTCCAGATCCTCCCCGCCCCTTTGCCATGCATGTCATCCTGCATGCAGGATGCCATGCAGTCAGGAAGGTCATCCTTCTCCCCCCTCCCAGCCAAAAACACAAAGGCGGTCTGCCAGGCGGCTACCCCCGCTCCAAGCCTCCTTTCTGTTTGTTTTGTCTCTGGGTCTGCGGAGGGAGGGAGGGAAGCAGAGCAGGGTGGCAGGCGAGGCGACCGCCTCTCCGTTCGCCAAGCACCGCGGGGAAGGAGGGAGAGAGAAGCAGGCGGGCAGCAGCCGTGGCAGAGGCCAAGTCTCGCTCCGGGCTGTGCCCCCTCCGAGCGCTCACCGCCTGTCCTTGTCAGCGGCCCAGCCACCTTCACCCGCCCGGAAACTGCCAGAGGGGCTTTCTCCGGAGGGGCTCTACCAGAGGGGCACACGGGGAACGGCTTGAACCGCCGCCTTCTCCTTTCCCCGTGGGAGCGCCGCACCTCTTGTCTGCCCGGCCCGAGAGGCACGAAACCAGTGTTCATGCCGGGCGACCCGCCTGGAACGCCAGCAATGCCGCCGGGTCGATTGCCGAGTGGGGGCGGGGCGCGGGAGGAGGCAGCGCCGCACCGGCCCCCTCAGGCCGCTCTGTCCGGGATGGGGCTCCTCCGGAGGGACGCACAGGGTCTCGGGAGGAGCCCCATCCCAGGCGGAGCGGCCTGAGGGGGCCGGTGTGGCGCTACCTCCTCCCGCGCCCCGCCCCCGCTCGGCAATCGGCCCGGCGGCAATGCTGGCGTTCCAGGCGGGCCGCCCGGCAGGAGCGGCGGTTTCGTGCCTCTCGGGCCGGGCAGACAAGAGGTGCGGCGCTCCCACGGGGTAGGGAGAAGGCGGCGGTTCAAGCCCTTCCCCCTGCGCCCCTCCGGAGGAGCCCCTCTGGCGGTTGTCCGGGCAGGTGAAGGTGGCTGGGCCGCTGACAGGGACAGGCGGTGAGCGCTCGGAGGGAGCACAGCCCGGAGCGAGACTTGGCCTCGGCTCGTATCTCGAATTTGAGCTCGGGAGTAGAACAGAAATATCTCTCCCCTCCTAGCTCGTATCTCGAAATGCTCGTATATAGAGCAGCTCGTATCTAGAGGTACTAATGTAGTCTCATCTAATCAAGTAAAACACTTGATTTGATATTTTAATTTCTGGTAAAGGGACTAAAATTATTCAGCCTTGTAATATGAGAAAATACTCGTGAGTTCATGGTCATATTTTTAGGAATAATACTTAATAATAAGCTGTCATGTTTTTCACTCACAAGTTTCTCCATTAAGATATGCAAGGAGATCTTTTCTGTCAGGTCTTCTTACTACAGGAATGTTTTCAGTCTGAAAGGAAAAACAATTGTCTTAATGCAATAATGTAAAAGTCACAAAATTGGTATTTTGCTATGAGCCTACATAACATAGTTAAATCTTAGCTAGACTTTCAAATCTACTAATATAGTTAAGCAAAAATACAATGCTCATACACTATCATTTATATCATCATATTTTGTCAGCAGAATTAGATGAATGTAATCACATTCATCAAACAATTTGCTGACACTTAGTGCTAAGGGTATTTCTGTATTGTTTAGGTAAAACATTACAATATTTTGTTTTAAAATACAGTGATCCCTCGAGTATCGCGAGGGTTACATTCCAAGACCTCTCGCGATAATCGATTTTTTGCGATATAGTGGTGCGGAAGTAAAAACACCATCTGCACATGCACGCCCTTTTTTCCATGGCCGCGCATGCGCAGATGGTGGAGCCAGGGAGCAATGAAAGTGCGGAAGCCGACAAAGATTGCTTTGAATGTCGGCTTCCCCCGCCCCCCCAGCGTGTCCGGCGCCCTCGCCGCTACTGCCCGCCCGCCGCTCCCCCGCCCGATCCACCCCTCTCACCGGCTTTCGGACACGGGTCCTCCTGCAGCAGCGCTGCCGAGCAGATCAGCTGCTGGGCAGCCGAAGAAACCTTCCCTGGGTCTTCCCCGCCGCCCACGCAAAGGGGAAACCCCGATCTTCAGCTCCTCGCTGCTGCCGTGCTGCCGAGCAGATCAGCTGCTGGGCAGCCGAAGAAACCTTCCCTGGGTCTTCCCCGCCACCCACGCAAAGGGGAAACCCCGATCTTCGGCTCCTCGCTGCTGCCCGCCCGCCGCTCGCTCCGCCGCCCATGCTCGAGAGCAAGAGGGGGAGAGATAGAGAAAGAGAGAAAAGGAAAGAAAGAGATGAGAGAGGGAGGAAGAGAGTGTGAGAGAGGAAGAAGCAAGATAGAGAAAGAGAGAGAGAAAGAAAGATGAGAAAGGAAGGAAGAGAGTGATATCATCGGGTGGGAAAAACCGAGGTATAGCAAAAAAACTGTGGAGTATTTTTTAATTAATATTTTTTGAAAAATCGTGGTGTAGCCGTTTCGCGAAGATCGAGATCGCGAAAATCGAGGGATCACTGTACATTACAAGAATATTAGCCAAAATAATTAATTCACAAATTTCTGCTATTTTAGCAAAGGTATATTCCCCCCTCTGCCCATCTAAGGTTTGTAGATGAACATAAATCACTTCCAGTCATGGCTTGAACTACCACAGGTGACCATATGGAGAGCTACTATTCAACTGAGACAGAAAAATGCAACAGTTTCAATAAAAACTATGAGAACCTTGCAGGTCCTTGTGCTGAGGTTTTGCAGAACAGTCTCTTTCAAGTGTAATTGACATGTTAAACGTGTGCTTGCTCGGAGAAACTTCTGGTGATTGCCCATTTCTGAGAATTATAGTGAATGAAGGGTTGTGGGTGCTGCTTCTCATAGTAACAGCTATTTTATGGAAAAGTCTACTAATAAAAATCAAATAGGTCCCCACCTATCTGTAAGTGACAAGATGGCTAGTTTGATTGTTTTAATAATTGTGCTTTATGGTCTTAGAATAAAACACAATTCAGTTCCTACCATGAACATTTCTTGGCCTGCTTGTAATTACTATAAAATGTTTAGCTAAATACAGTGGTACCTCAAGATACGAACCCCTCGTCTTACGAACAACCCGAGATACGAACCCGGGGTTCAGAAAATTTTTGCCTCTTCTTACGAACTTTTTTCGTCTTACGAACGCCAAACCCGAAATTCCGGGTTCGGCGTTCGGGAGGCTGCTGGGAAGCCCCCCGACTGTTTTAAAGGTGACAGCCGGGTGGCGGGGCTTCTCGGCGGCGACGGCAGGTTCGTAAGATGGAAAACGTTCGGGAGGCCGCTTTGGGTTTTTGGCTGGGAGGGAGGGCAGGAGGTCCGGCGCTGGGGGAGGGAATCAGGAAGGTCCTCCTGCTCCCCCCTCCCAGTGAAAAACACAAAGACGGTCTGCCGCCGAAGACCCCTTTATATTTTTGGCTGGGGGGGGAAGCAGGAAGCGCAGGATCGGGCCGGCGGCGGGCGCGGGAAAAGGCAGGTCTGGGACACCCCCCACCCCAGCACTTTGAATCCCGCCGCTTCTGCTGGATATGGGCGGTGGGCGGGGCGAGCTGCCAAGCCCCTGGCTTCCGTGCCGCTCGTCCCACCCACCGCCCGTATCCAGCAGAAGCTGCTGGATTCAAAGTGCTGGGGTGGGGGGGCTGTCGGGACACCCCCCACCCCAGCACTTTGAATCCCGCCGCTTCTGCTGGATACAGGCGATGGGCGGGGCGAGCTGCCAAGCCCCTGGCTTCCGCGCCGCTCGTCCCACCCACCGCCCGTATCCAGCAGAAGCTGCTGGATTCAAAGTGCTGGGGTGGGGGGGCTGTCGGGACATCCCCCACCCCAGCACTTTGAATCCCGCCGCTTCTGCTGGATACGGGCGGTGGGCAGGGCGAGCTGCCAAGCCCCTGGCTTCCGCGCCGCTCGTCCCACCCACCGCCCGTATCCAGCAGAAGCTGCTGGATTCAAAGTGCTGGGGTGGGGGGCTGTCGGGATACCCCCCACCCCAGCACTTTGAATCCCGCCGCTTCTGCTGGATACGGGCGATGGGCGGGGCGAGCTGCCAAGCCCCTGGCTTCCCCGCCGCTCGTCCCACCCATCGCCCGTATCCAGCAGAAGCTGCTGGATTCAAAGTGCTGGGGTGGGGGGGCTGTCGGGACAAGCCGCGCACAAAGGCCGAGGCGAGGCTGAGCAGGAGGAGAAGCCAACCAGCGAGGCGGTGGGCTGGGAGCCGCAGGCGAAAGGAGCTCGGGCATTGGAGTGCGGCGCCAGGCATTGTTCTCCGGACCCCGCCCGCTCAACCCCGCGGCGGCCCTTTCCCTCTCCAGGCTGCGGGCGGGGTCCGGAGAACAATGCCCGAGTTCCTTTCGCCTGCAGCTCCCAGCCCACCGCCTCGCTGGTTGGCTTCGCCTCCTGCTCAGCCTCGCCTCGGCCTTTGTGCGCGGCTCCTCCGCCGGAGCTCTGCCGCGCACGCCCCTTCGCAGCCCCCTCGCTCCTTGTCCCGACAGCCCCCCCACCCCAGCACTTTGAATCCAGCAGCCGGGCTGAGCGGGCGGGGTCCGGAGAACAATGCGTTTGAAGGCTGCTGGAAAGCCGCGCGGCTGTTTTAAAAGGTGACAGCCAGGCTGGGGGGGTTTCCAGCAGCCGCCAAACACGGAAGTTTGGATTTGGCTTCGGGAGATGGCTGGGAAGCCGCGCGGCCGTTTTAAAAGGTCACAGCCGGGCTGGGGGGGTTGCTGGGAAGCCCCCCCAGCCCGGCTGTGACCTTTTAAAAGAGCCGCGCGTCTTCCCAGCCATCTTCCGAAGCCAAACGCCAAACCCAAACTTCGTTCCTGTCCTGGCTAAATCGTGTGGCAGTAAACAGGCTTTGGGGTTTTGGCTGGGGGGAGAAGTAGGACCTTCCTAACTCCCTCCCCCCCAGCCAAAACCCCAAAGCATGTTTGCTGCCACACGATTTAGCGGCGAAGTGACGTGAAGGGATGGAAAGCTGAAACCGCCCAGTTTCAGCTCCCCATTCCTCCACGTCACTTCGTCCTGAATGCTTCTTGGCCGCCTGGCAGAGCGCTCGCAGCCAGCGGGCGGCGGCGGTGGGGGGGGAAGCCTCGCGGGGAAGCCGGGCAAGAGCGATCTTCTGCCGGCCATGGGCGAGCGGCGGGGAATCGCCCATGGCCGGCAGAAGATCGCTCTTGCTGACCTGATGCCTCACGGTGAAGCCGGGCAAGAGCGATCTTCTGCCGACCATGGGCAACTCCCCGCTGCTCGCCCATGGCCGGCAGAAGATCGCTCTTGCCCGGCTTCCCCGCGAGGCATCAGGTCAGCATTCTGGACGGGCGGGCGGCGGGCGAGGAGGGGGTAAGCCTCGCGGGGAAGCCGGGGAAGAGCGATCTTCTGCCGGCCATGGGCGACTCCCCGCCGCTCGCCCATGGCCGGCAGAAGATCGCTCTTGCCTGGCTTCCCCGCGAGGCAGCAGGTCAGCATCCTGGGCGGAGCGAGCGGCAGGGAAGCCGGCGGCTGTGGCAGCTGCTGGCCCCCCCCTGTTTTAAAAGTGACAGCCGGGCGGCAGCGTTTTTTTGCGGTTTTTTTTGTTGTTGTTGCACGGATTAATAGACTTTACATTGTTTCCTATGGGAAACAATGTTTCGTCTTACGAACCTTTCGTCTTACGAACCTCCTCCTTGCACCAATTAAGTTCGTATCGTGAGGTATTACTGTATTGGGTTTTTTTAAAGTGTTCAGTACAGTTATTTTTAAAAAGTTTAAATACCAAATATTTATTTAAATTAGAGAGAGGGTGTTCTTTGCATGGAAAAAAGTTGCCAGTCATTTAAAATAGTCACTTTTTTAAAAAGTGTGACATGGGCATACCTAGGGAAGCCCATGATTGCTCTTGCAGCTGCATTCTGCATATCTGAAGTTTCTGAACACTCATATAATTAAGATTAGTTAGTATAAAAATCAGTTCTTAAATCAATAGTTCAAAATTCATCAGTCAATCAGTTAATCCAGTTCAGGATGATAATAGTGTCTTCTATAAATCCTTCTTTAAGTCTGTTGTGTTATAGGATCTTCCACTAGGGGCGCAGTTCTCCAATGGTATTCAATAGGGAATAGATGGAAGGGGGGGGGAAGGGGGGGAAGATGACAAAGCAAAGATCTTAACATTAGCTAATACTCCCAAATTGGCTGGCCTTGATGGTCTGGGGCTGTCACAGTACTGAAGCAATGAGCATGGCTGACTACGCTCCCCTTTTCGGAGTTGCAAGCTAAGCCCTTGCTTCGCGTTTGGCGATTGCCTTTCACCAAAACGCTCGCTGGAAGCTTTACTTTTTCATCTACCTCTCCGTGGTTGATGAACCCTGGTATGGGTCTCCGATTGCAGGGGATTCGGGCTTAGAGAGCAGAGCCCTGTTCTCTTCCACCCGCTCGCTGTGGCTCCACCCCGGAAGCTCCAAAATAGTCACTTTTTAATGTGTTGTGTCATTGCCCTCCTAAGTTTATATTTTAATGTTTGTATAATAAAGGTATTTGTAAAAAATGAAGGTATTTTTGGCTAATGAAGATTGAGGAAGTACATTATATAACACAATGTTGTGGTTTGGCATCTATAGTTTAAATAATGAGTTGCAGGTAGTCTTACATTCAGTTACTTTAGCAACTAAAGTTACCATAAATCATCCAAAAGCTACTAATGACCTGGTTTTGATGTTACAACTGCAGTGTTCCCCATTGTCATTTGTCTTTATGACCGTAGTATAAAAGATGCTTCAACAACCCCCATCTCACCACACCACACCCTGCTGGCTCCCCAAAGGCCTTGAAAATAAGACAAAAACAGTTGAAATAATTGGTTTAACCCTGCTGTTCTGTTCGCATTTACTATACACTTGTTCTGTTCCGGGTCCTTTTAGACCTGGACTAAAAAATGTTGATTTTAGCTACTGGAAGTGGTTTTTTTAAAATACTTTTTGTGTTGGTATACTAATTTGAACATTCCTGATCATAAACAAATGAAAAATGAAATGAAAAAAATTAATGCTTATTTGTTTATTTTGCTCAGAAAAGCCCCGGCCGACTGTGTACAATTATTTCACTTTATATATAGATTAGGCTGCAAGTTCCAATTTTTTTGAATACCTTTGGCATTGGTATACTAACTCAAACATTCCTGATCATAAACAAATGAAAAATGAAATGGAAAAAAATAATGTTTATTTATTTATTTTGCTCCGAGAAGCCGCCCCCCCCCCCCCCCCCGCGGTTGTATGCAATTATATATAGATTTATAGATTAGGCTGCAAGTTCCAAATTACATCCTTGTTTTTAGTACAATGGATTTCTTTCATAAAATTAGTTGTCTGGGAATCATCTACAGTACTTACCTTGCAAAAGGTATTCAAAAAATTTGGAACTTGCAGCCTAATCTATATATAAAGTAAAATAATTACACACAGCGGGGGTGGGGTGGTGTTAAAAGTAATGGTATCTGACATGATAGAAATTATATTGAAAGTAGATTTTACAAATGACAAGCCAGGAGAATGATTTTGAAAAAGGATATTTCACTAGATCTCAACATGAAACTGGCTGAGGTTTTAAAATTTAAAAGGGAAATACAAATCACAAACTAAAAGAATAAACATGATAGTTTTTCCTACTGGGTTAACAAAAGAAGCTTGTTAATACCTTGAAAAACTCTGAAATATGACAAAGAAATGAAACCAAATCTTAAAATATTTGATTGAATTAAGGATTAAGACTGTTAGAAAAATATGGACGGAATATGAAGTTGGCCTATCTTCAAACTAAAATTAACACATTGCAACATAAATAAAATAAAATAAAAACTAATTTTAATAACATGCTAAAATACATATCAACATTTAAATTTAGCCATAATAAAATAAAAGTATCAAAATTGTGAATTATTTTCTATATTTTAATGATGGTAAAACAATCTGTTTTATTTCTTTCATATATGTGTGAGAGAGGGACAAGTCATCTTGGGTATATATTGAGCAGGATATATCTTCAAAATTGGCCAGAATCTTTTATATGTAATTAAAATAAATTTGAAGATTATATCAATAAAGATGTACTAAAATGTTTTGATATATTTTCAATTACATTTTTGTATGCTTTTAAATAACCACCTCTGACAGGTAGCTGCCCCTCTGGTCAGAAGACTGAGTTATAGCTATTACTGTACTCTTAAAGTCTTTTCCATAATATTTTTTTTAAAAAATAAAACCCTAAATGTATAATCATAAAATGATGTTTAATTAATAACTTGGAAAATAACTCAAGAAATTTACTTACTGCCGCACGACGGACATACACAGGATGTGAAAGATGTACATTATTCAACAGGAACAAAATTGAATCCAATGTATAGTACTCCCTTGGTTGGCCTTCTTTTCCTGTCCTGTACAGAATAAAACAATAATTGGTTTAGAAAACTACTATAAAAGGAACCTATGACATCTATGTTTCTGACCATAAAAAAAAAAGAAATAACTATCTTTACCAGTCCATATTTTGTTTCTTCAGCACAAAATGAAGGAGAATAATCCTTACAATTTCACTCAAAGGATAACATAGAAACATACAAGACTGACGGCAGAAAAAGACCTCATGGTCCATCTAGTCTGCCCTTATACTATTTCCTCTGTTTTATCTTAGGATGGATATATGTTTATCCCAGGCATGTTTAAATTCAGTTACTGTGGATTTACCAACCACGTCTGCTGGAAGTTTGTTCCAAGGATCTACTACTCTTTCAGTGAAATAATATTTCCTCACGTTGCTTTTGATCTTTCCCCCAACTAACTTCAGATTGTGTCCCCTTGTTCTTGTGTTCACTTTCCTATTAAAAACACTTCCCTCCTGAACCTTATTTAATCCTTTAACATATTTAAATGTTTCGATCATGTCCCCCTTTTTCCTTCTGTCCTCCAGACTATACAGATTGAGTTCTTTAAGTCTTTCCTGATACGTTTTATGCTTAAGACCTTCCACCATTCTGGTAGCCCGTCTTTGGACCCGTTCAATTTTGTCAATATCTTTTTGTAGGTGAGGTCTCCAGAACTGAACACAGTACTGTACAGTGATCCCCCGCTCGTTGCGAGGGTTCCGTTCCAGGAGCCCCCGCAACGAGCGGGTTTTCGCGAAGTAGCGATGCGGAAGTAAAAACACCGTCTGCGCATGTGCAGACGGTGTTTTTACTCCCACAGCGCTAGCGAGGAGCTGAAGATTGGGGGCGGGGCGGCTGTTTGCCGCCGGCATGGAGGGCTTCCTAGCAGCCCCCCAAACCCGGGTTGGGGGTCCGGGGGCGCTTGGTATCGCCGGTTTTGAGCTGAGTCCGGAAGCGAATTCGCTTCCGGACTCAGCTCAAAACCGCCGATAGCAAGCGGCAAGGAACGGCTTGTCTCGGCGCTTTCGAGCTATCGGCGGTTTTGAGCTGAGTCCGGAAGCGAATTCGCTCCCAGACTCAGCTCAAAAGCGGCGAGAATGAACGGCGTGGGCGGGCGAAGGGCGGGCGGCAGCGAGGAGTTTGCGTGGGCGGTGGGGAAACTCCTCGCTGACGCCAGCAAGAGGGGGAAGACCCAGGGAAGCCGCTGCCATCTACGCATGCGTGCCCGGCACGCATGCGTAGATGGTATTTTTGACTTCCGGGTTGAAAAATAGCGAAGTACCCTGTTCGCAATGGTTGGGGACGCAATAAACGGGGGATCACTGTATTCCAAATGTGGTCTCACCAGCGCTCTATATAAGGGGATCACAATCTCCCTCTTCCTGCTTGTTATACCTCTAGCTATGCAGCCAAGCATCCTACTTGCTTTTCCTACTGCCCGACCACACTGCTCACCCATTTTGAGACTGTCAGAAATCACTACCCCTAAATCCTTCTCTTCTGAAGTTTTTGCTAACACAGAACTGCCAATGCAATACTCAGATTGAGGATTCCTTTTCCCCAAGTGCATTATTTTACATTTGGAAACATTAAACTGCAGTTTCCATTACTATGAACATTTATCTAGTAAAGCTAAATAGGCGTTGATTGCTTACCTGAACGCCTCTTCTCGTACGGTGAGTGGGTACAGCAGTCACATGGGTTGCTCCTGTCCAATCCGTTGGAACTGAGCCTAGTATTAAAAAAGACTGCTGGATCCGCCCCTTCCCCAGAATTCGCGAATCCATAGACTAGGCTCAGTAGTGAAGCTCTTTAATGTTCAACTCTCATGTGTTATAAGAAAATAGAATAGAAGGTAAAGAAGACCACACATAGGGAGGGAAGTGACTGCTGTACCCACTCACCGTACGAGAAGAGGCGTTCAGGTAAGCAATCAACGCCTATTCTCCGTACTGAAGGAGTGGGTCCAGCAGTCACATGGGACATACCCAAGAGATAGGTCCCTAGGGTGGGAGTACATTGCTATCGTGAGAGATAACGGATTGGAGTACTCTACTGCCGAAGGCAGCGTCCGCTGATGCGTACGAATCGATTTTGTAGTGCCTTATGAAGGAATTTGGCGAGGCCCAAGTGGCTGCTTTGCAGACTTCTTCCAACGGAGCCTGAGTCGCCCAAGCGGCAGATGTGGCTGCACTTCTGGTGGAATGCGCTGTAATATTCCTTGGAATGGAAAGGGGAGCTGTCTCGTAGGCCTTAGAGATGGTCCCTCTGATCCAACGACCTATTACTGTAGAAGACACTCTGGATCCCAAGGATCTGGGATGGTAGGCTATGAAGAGTGCTTCAGATCTCCGGATGGATCTTGTGCGTTGGATATAAACCTTTAGCGCTCTAGTGAGATCCAGAGTGTGCCATCTAGTTGCCAGGGGATGCTCTCGTTGGAGGCAGAAGGAAGGTAATATGATATCCTGAGATCTGTGAAACATGGAACTAACCTTTGGTAGAAAGGTGGGGTCCAGTCGCAGAACCACTTTATCCTGGTGAAAACTGTCTGATAGAAAGGGCTGCCAACTCAGATATGCGTCGGGCGGATGTAATCGCCACCAGGAATGCTACCTTAAAGGATAGGTACCTGAGGGACGCAGAATTCAGGGGTTCGTAAGGTGCCTGAGTAAGGGAGGGAAGAACCCGTGGCAAGTCCCAGGTAGGATATCTGTGGATTTTAGAAGGCCTGAGGATGGCCACTCCTCTTAGAAATTCTTGGATTTCTGGAAAGGAGCAGAGGGGCTGCCTGCGAGGCCCCGCCAAGACGGAAGAAATGGCGGCCAGGTGTCGGCGGATGGTGCTGAAAAACCTTCCTGCGAGCACCACTGATGGAATTTGGACCAATTATGGTCGTAGATCCGGTTGGTAGACCCTCTTCTAGACTTCAGGATGATTTCCACTGTGTCCGGGTCATACCCTCGCAGGTCTAAGTCCCTCCGGATAATAGCCAGGCGGTGAGGTGGAACCACTCTGGATCCGGGTGGAAGGAGGTCCCCTGTCGCAACGTATCCTCCGAAACGGGGAGTCGCCAGGGGTCCTGGACGGACAGTTGTTGGAGGTCCGCGAACCAGGGCCTGCGAGGCCAGTGAGGGGCAATCAGAATTACTCGGGCCTTCTCCAGGAGGATTTTGTTGATCACGTCTGGCAGAATTGGAATTGGAGGGAAGGCATACAATAGACCTGGAGGCCAAGGGCTCCTGAGAGCATTGATTGCCTCTGCTCCCGGAGACGGGAACCTGGAGATGAAGCGAGGGAGCTGGGCATTGGCTTTGGTCGCAAATAGATCCAACACTGGATGGCCGAACCTGAGGCAGATCTGGTGGAACAGTGACTGATGGAGATTCCACTCGCCTGGATCTAAGGTCACTCGCGAGAGCCAGTCCGCTTGGACATTGAGGCTCCCCGAGATGTGGTCGGCTAGAAGCGACTGGAGATTTTTCTCTGCCCAAAGGCCTAACTTCGGGGCCACCCTCATGAGGGCCTTGGATCTTGTGCCTCCCTGTCTGCAAATATGGCCTTTGGTGACTATATTGTCGGTGAGAATCAGCACATGTTGGTTAGAGATGTGAGAGTGGAATTGTTTTAGAGCTAGAGACACGGCTCTTAATTCTAGTCAGTTGATGGGCCTGGAAGCCTCCTCCGGTGACCATGTGCCCTGAGCTAAAAGACCCTGGGCGTGGGCCCCCCAGCCCGAGAGGCTGGCATCTGTGGTGACTACAAACTAGTCGGGGCACCGGAAGGGAGATCCCTTGTCTAGGGCTGGAGAAGTCCACCACTTGAGGGATCTGCGAACCGTCGGTGGGATGGTGATGCGACGATTCGAGTTGCTGTGGTCCGATCTCTGGTAGGGTAATAGAAGCCACTGTAGTTCCCTGGCGTGAACACGGACCCAGGGAACAATACCAATACATGACACCATTTTACCCAAAAGGGAAGATAGGGTGGCAATGGAGGCAGATTGCTGGGGCAGGATGCGAGCAATGAGATCCAAAAAGCTGCGTTTTCTCTCAGTGGAGAGGAAAACCTGGGATATCTCAGAATTAATGATAGTTCCCAGATGCAGAATGGAAGTGGATGGATCAAGGTGGCTCTTTTTAAGATTTATGGAGAAACCATGATTCTGTAGAACCGACATGGTAAAAGAGAGGTCTGCAGCCCCACCAGTTCTGGAATTTCCATGAATTAAAATGTCATCTAAATAACATAAAATATGAACGGGAGAGGCCCGGATATGAGCTGCCAAGGATCCCAAGAGTTTAGTGAAGACTCTGGGAGCTGAGGAGAGCCCAAATGGCATAACCCTATACTGAAAATGCCTGCCTTGAAAGGCAAAGCGCAGAAAATTCCTATGGACCTTGGCAATGGGAATATGGAGGTAGGCCTCCGTGAGATCCAGAGACCCCATAAAGTCTCCCTGATGAAGAGCTGCTAAAATGGAAGATAAGGAATGCATTTTGAATTCCCTATATTTTATGAACCGGTTCAAATTCTTTAGATCTAAGATGGCTCTCCAGCCTCCAGAGGTCTTAGGGACCATGAAGAGGATGGAATAGAAGCCTAAACCTCTCTGGAGAGAGGGGACCGGTTGAAAAGCTCTAATAGTCAACAAAAGAGAAATAGCCTCCTCCATTCGGATACGAGATGGAGTGGAACTGGGAGAAGGACAAGAAATAAAACGGTTAGGGGGAGGTGAAATGAACTCTAACCTTAGGCCCCTTCCCACAGTGTCAATGACCCAGGGGTCCTTACAAGAACGGTGCCCGGCGGAAGAGAACCAGGCTAGGCGACCGCCTATGGGAAAGGAGGAAAACTTACCATCTGGCTCTTTTGAAAGCCCTGGTAGAAGAGGATCCTCTCTGATAACAGGAACCTCTGCCCCTGGTGGTTCTAGATTGGGATCGAAACCGAGGGGAATACTGACCTGGATTCCTTTGAAATGCGAAGCCCTGATCCTGTTGACGCCCTGAGCGCCGAAAGGGCTGCGGTTTAGGGGCCTTCTTGGTGGTAGGTCCCAAGACCTTTTTCTTGTCTGTGGTCTCCGTAAGGAGAGGGTCCAGAAGGTCTCCGAAGAGGAGGTTACGTTTCAGTGGACCCATGGCTAACTGCCACTTCTGTCTTACTCCCGCCTGCCAAGGGCGGAGCATAGAAGTCTTCTGGCCGATGTGGAGACTGCTACTGACCTGGCTGCAAATCTGGAAGATTGGAGGGAAGCATCTGCTACATATCGGGGAGCTGTGAAGATTTTGTTGAAATCCTGTTGGCCCCGTAAGTCATCTGGAGGCAGGTGTGGTTGGAGCTGACGAAGCCACAAGAGCATAGCTCTGGAAAAGAAAGATGCCGCTGCAGCACTCTTAATGGCCCATGAGTCTGTAAGGAGACTCCTTTTGAGCATTTGCTCAAGTCGTTTGTCCTCTGGCCGGAGGACCTCCTCTGCTTCGCCCGGTATGGCAGCAGTCGAGTGGAGTGTCTTCACTGGTTCATCTGGCTTGGGACATGTTAGGAGTTCCTCATAGGAGGAGAAGAGCTTGTAGAGCTTCTTGTCCTTGGGAGTGGGAGTAAAGCCAACGGTTGGGTGTTCCCACTGTTTAAGCAAGGCATCCTTGAACAACTTGGGCATAGGTATTACCTCATTGTCTTCCTGTTCTCCCATGAAATAAGGGAGATTTTCTTCCGGAGGGTCTGAGGAAGAAGTAGCCTGTTTTTCTTGCCCGGCTAGCCCCGTGGATACTCTAGCTTTAAACAGGAGAGATTTGAAAAGCTGCGAAGGAAAGATAGCAGCTGGGGCTGGAATCTTAATCTGAGATTCCTCATCTTCCGACAGACGCTGAAATGGGTCATCATCCTCTTCTGCATCCACATCCTCATCCTCTTCCTGAGAGGAGTCAGAGACCTCCATTGTTGGGGCTCTGTAGGGAGGAGAAGAACTCACGGGACGGGAGGAGCGTGGTGGGGGATGAGACAGAGAAGCACATTGAAAGATGAGAGATTAGCGTCAATGGTGTTAGTCAGAATAGTCAAGATAGACTGAAACTCCGGAGGCAGGGAAGAAATATCAGCCGGAAAAGCCGGAGGATCCCTGAGGGCCTGAGCAGGTTCTGGCTGGGAGGAATCCTCGGTAATATCTGGCTCCTCTGGACCTAAACCCCATAGGTTAGGTTGGGGTGGATTTAGGTTTGGCTCATCCAGGGATAGCACAGGAACCCCAGAAAGAGGCAGGTTAGAGGCCTCCGGGGGGGTTGGATTGATATGCACTTGGGCCTGCACCTTAAAAAGTTTGGCTGATTTATCATGTATTTTTTGTAGGGCTGGGTCCCTTCTCTTCTCAGCCCTGGTGGGCTTGGCTAAGGAATGGGTGCCTGAGGAAGAGGAGGAAGAGGCCTGGGGAACTTCAGTAGAATTACCAGTAGGCCTAACCTCTTTGGGACCTTTAGTTGTGCCTCTCTTGGGAAAAGAAGCCATAGTCTGACAATTAACAGAAGACAAGGCTGAGCCAATAATTAAATAATAAGGAGAAGAATTTTAAGGACTTCCCAAGAGGAATGGATCCTGCTTCGAGGCCTCGAAGCTGCTGAAGAGTGAGGACAATCTGGGCAAACCCAGAGTTCGTGCCCCCAAATCCAGCGGGGCCAGCCTCCCTAAACTTTATAATTAAGTAAACCAAGGCACTCTGGTTGGAGGCTTAGCCGGTGGAGAATTTAGCCTGGGACCCCCAAGGCCCGCTCCGGGATCCACGCGGTGGACTGAGGCCTACACGGCTGGCAGGAGGCCAACACGAGAGGCCTAGATTTAAAAAAGGGCGCGAAGGCCTTCGCGCCGAAAAGATCGCTCCGTAGAATTTCTTAAGGGAAAAGCGATCGACTAAGTCCAGGAGACTGGAAGGCGTCTCACTCCGCAGGAGGTATTTCTTTTAAGCCCTTAAATATTTACGATAAATAATCAATAATATAATCGATAAATACTTGCACCAGGACCTCCGGGCCAAGGGATTAGAAGAATCCACTAGCGGCCGCAGGAATCGTAACCGGCAAAACCGCCGGGGGAAAACGAAACCGCAACTTCTCCTAAGGGAAAAAAACCGAGCCGCTTTTTTTACTTTTTTCCTTTAAACGGCTGGCGCAATGGTGCAAGTAATGAATAAAGACAATAATCTTACTATTTTTTGAAGGAAAAGTCGAAGGGAAGGTGTTAGAATGTTGAACAAGCTATCACAATACAACCGCAGGATATGCGAACTGAGCGAATTCTGGGGAAGGGGCGGATCCAGCAGTCTTTTTTAATACTAGGCTCAGTTCCAACGGATTGGACAGGAGCAACCCATGTGACTGCTGGACCCACTCCTTCAGTACGGAGAATCATTTACCATATTACAGACCCCCTCCAGGAATATCAACCCTATTGCACACTTTAGAGTCTTCGGCAAATAGGCAAACCTTCTCTACCAAACCTTCCCCTATGTCACTCTCAAACATATTAAAAAGAATAGGACCCAGAACAGACCCTTGTGGCACACCGAGATCCTTGTGGCACACCGATAAGTACACTGCCCCCCAAAATAAAGGGAACACTTAAACAACACAATATAACTCCAAGTAAATCAAACTTCTGTGAAATCAAACTGTCCACTTAGGAAGCAACAATCATTGACAATCAAATTCACATCCTGTTGTATACATTCAACTTTGTTCAGAACAATGTATTCAATGAGAATATTTCATTCATTCAGATCTAGAATGTGTTATTTGAGTGTCCCCTTTATTTTTTTGTGCAGTATATATTTTCTTGCAATTTCTCTTTTTTCAACAAACAGAAGAACTTTCATTCAATCAGACAAAGGCCTTAGGAATTCCTCTTCTTTATTGGATAAAATGGCTAATTACAGTTCAAATATCTGTAATATATGGCTAATTACAGTTCAAATATCTGCAACCCTTCAATTTGGGAGCCAAAACTGGCTTTCCTGAAAAAAGGTGAGCTACTGTCCACTTTAAATATCAATAAAATCTAAATCAGATTTCAATTATTATTATTAAATTAATTTGCCTTCTACCTTACGGTTCTAGGCAGCTCAAGATTACTATTGTTTTAGTAAGCTGCATGCCGTCATTGTTACTATATTACATACAGAATACTTACATTATCCTGTATCCTGCTGAATTAAAATTATCCCAATTTGTTTTGAAAAATGTCCCTGAAAAATAGCTTCAAAAATTGCCTATTATTTATACAGCTAAGTAATAAAACTGATTAAATACAATTAATATCATGACAGCAGATATCTATAAAACTGTATCTTGATGAGACAATTCTTCACAAAGTTGTTTAGGAACTCAAAACCTATTGTTCAAATGTACTTGATTGGAAATCAACATATTAAATTTGGACTATGAATAAAAATCTCATCTTTCTTGACATAATGATTCAGGGAAGTCCTCTGTAGAATTATTGTACATACTACAGTATTTGACACATGACAATTGATGCCAGTACACAAAACTCCCAATCAAAGTGATATTATTAGCACTTAAGAGCAAATATACATACTATAAAAATCTTGTAAATCTTGACATACAAGTTACATTTTGCCCTCAATGATAAATTTATTTATTTACTTTAGCTATACTTTTCAATAGAATCTTTTAGTTATCTTTTAGTTATTTGCTTTTGTAGACTTTTTTCATTATTTTCTTGGAACTTCCTATGGAAAGACCCATACATTCTACAAACAAATTAACTCTAATGTTTCAGCTATCCTTTAAAAATAGAAATATATTATTCAGATAACAGATAACAATATTCAAAGCCTTAGTAACTGGTCAGTACATGGTTCATTCTCATGAAACATACCCAGGGAACCTAACACCACCACCCCCTCCTTGGTTCTCATCCAACTTCATCCATAGTTTCCTGAATTACTCTGGGCTTTAATCTATCTCATGTTTTTTTTTATGGGGGAAACTCTGAGGATGAGAATGCTATGATATTGCAAATGAAATAAATGATTAGATGTAAAAAAAAATCTTCTAGGAAGTAAGAACTAAAATACAAAAAGTTAAAAACACCATTCCACTATAAAATAATTTTAAAATCAATAATAGAAGATCTTTTATTGGATATGGTTACACAAACATTTATAAACTGAGCAACAGACGGGAATTGTTGATTTGTCAATACAGTGAACCCTCGATCATCGCGAGGGTTCCGTTCCAGGACCCCACGCGATGATCGATTTTTAGCGAAGTAGCGGTGCGGAAGTAAAAACACCATCTGCGCTTGCGCAGATGGTGTTTTTGCTTCCACTGCCGCCCGCCCTTCGCCCGCCCACCCCGTTGCTCGCGCCTGGGGTGCGCGCGCGTTTGGGGACTCCCTAGATCCGCTCCCCAGCTGGGGAGCGGATCTAGGGAGTCCCCACCGCGCGCGCGTTGCTGGGGAAAGCGCGCGCGTTTGGGGACTCCCTAGATCCGCTCCCCAGCTGGGGAGCGGATCTAGGGAGTCCCCACCGCGCGCGCGTTGCTGGGGAAAGCGCGCACGTTTGGGGACTCCCTATATCCGCTCCCCAGCTGGGGAGCGGATCTAGGGAGTCCCCAAACGCGCGCGCTTTCCCCAGCAACGCGCGCGCTTTCCCCAGCTGGGGAGCGGATCTAGGGAGTCCCCAAACGCGCGCGCTTTCCCCCAGCAACGCGCGTGCTTTCCCCAGCTGGGGAGCGGATCTAGGGAGTCCCCAAACGCGCGCGCTTTCCCCAGCAACGCGCGCGCTTTCCCCAGCTGGGGAGCGGAGCTGGGATGTCCCCAAGCTCGTGCCGCCCGCCCGCCCACGCCGTTGCTCGCGCCGCCGCTGGGGTCTTACGGGGGCAAGAGGGGGAAGACCCAGGGAAGCCTCTGCCCGGCGGGGAAACTCCACCATCTATGCATGTGTGGAAGGGCACGCATGCGCAGATGGTGGAGTTTACTTCCTGGTTGAAAACTCGCGAAATAGCCCTTTCGCGATACTTGAACACGCGAAACTCGAGGGTTCACTGTATATCAGAATCTGTTTGAAAAAGAGTTTCTATTTAGGTCACAATTGCTTATTTTCAGAATTACGGTAATCGCTGAAATATTAAAAACAAAGGGGCAAGTTTTATTTCAACATTTTCATAGGAATTAACTAGTGAAATATTTTTAATATAGCATCTGTCAGCAGAACAATTACTTCTCTTGTCACTAATGTGGATATTTAAGGAGCATTCATAGTAGATGAGAAAGAGAAAAGCAAAAGACAAGTGTTGTAGGAAAACAATATACAGTGATACCTCATATTACGAACGCCTCTTCATACGAACTTTTTGAGATACGAACCCAGTGTTTAAGATTTGTTTGCCTCTTCTTAAGAACCATTTTGACCTTACGAACCCGAGCCCGGCTGCGTGGGTTCTCTTACTGCGTGTGCGCTCTCTTACTGCCGCAGGGATTCCCCTGTCTTGCCACTGCCGGGATTTCCCATCTGCTTGTCACACCCGCTGAGATTCCCCGCCTTTTGCTTCCACCTGCAGTCTCGAGGCGGGGAACGCCGTAGCTGCCCCATTTCCCTGCCATTTTCCCCTTTTCTAGCCCTCCGCTTCCTCTGCTCCCAGCAGCCGCCCCATCCTGCTGCCAAAATCCCCCCTAGCCTACCGCTTCATTCACCCAATCTCGCTGCCAAAATCACCTCTCCAAAAGCTTCCTACGCCACCCCAATCGCTCCTAAAATCACCTCTCCAAAAGTTTTCTACGCACCAAATCACTCCCAAAATCACCTCTCCAAACACTTCCTATGCCATCCCAAATTTCTCCTAAAATCACATCTCCAAAAGCTTCCTACGCCGCTCCAAATCGCTTCCAAAGTCTTCCAAAATCACTTCTCCTTTCAAAATGCCTTCTTGTTTCTCCTTGCTGCCTTTCTTCACTCCATTTGCCTTAATTAGGACCTCGATTTAGGATAGCATAGTAAGTGTCTGCTTCGTTTCTCCTTGTTGCCTTTCTTCACTTACTATTCCACCCCAAATCAAGGTCCTAACGAAGGCAAATTGCTTGAAGTAGGGTTAATTAATTTACTTTTTTGTTCTTTACAGTCTAGTCAATTATACAAATTCAAAGTAAACAAATTTGCCATGATTCAACAAAACTACATTAATAATAAAAAAGAGTGCTGCATGCATAATTAATATTTTCTATGACATTTTCCAATATTGTGTGTTGATTACCATAAGTTTTCAGATTAACTTTTCAAATATCAACAAAAAAATGTTTGCACTCTGTGCACCCAGGAAAAATTTTAATGCAAATTGGTTCTTTGCAGAATATAGAGGGGATTTAAAGAAATCTGATTTTTTTAAAAAACTTATAGTTTTTTCTTAAAAACAATATTTCAAATGTAATTCATAAATGTACATTTATTACATTAACTTAAATTAGTTTACATTTGCTAAAACAAAATAAAAACTAACTACATGAATGCATATCAGCACTACAGTATTCTGTTGTTTGAAACATTGGATTTTTAAAGGATTTCAAAATCAATACAATGAGAATAAAGTAGAGGGGATCCCCGATTTATGACATTGATCTGTTCCTGCGCTGCGTCGTAAACCGATTTTTGGTGTAAGTCGGAACATTCCTGATCTTCCTCCATTTCGCTCTAATGCTCTCTTGCCTGATTCCCCCCAACCGTGAAGCATGGCCAGCTACACTAAAGCTCGATTTGAGTTTGCACGTTTGAAGGGCCTTGCTGCCCCCGGGTCGCCACATCATGACATCACCGCCATGTGTAACCAGCTACTTCGTGTTTGCGTTCCAGCAAGTGACTAGTCATTATACTTTAGGCGACTAAAGAAGTGCTTCATTTGCGCCTTCTTTCCACCCCTGCACTACAGAAAGCACCAGAGCCAGTGAATGCATTGTCAGGGGCTTTTCACTCGCGTCCTCAACCGAAGGAGAAAACTGCAAGTCCAAAAGCAACAGAAAGCATTGTCGAGGGCAGCGCCACTTTCATTTCTAGAAGATTCCGGACCCTGCTGCCAAAATCTGGGCATGAGGGGGAGTAAGTAACGTGGCAAGAGTGGGAGTCGCTGTCCCCCCCCCCCCCGTGGAAAGCTTGCCAGATGGCATGAGGGAGCTGCTGCGCAGTGCGGCACATGACTTGTGAGGCCTGCTTTGAGGGGAGGGGAACAGGTCAGGGGGTCCTGGCTCTTGCATTCTGAAGACCTGACCTTTTTCTGTGCCTGGATAGAGAAGTAATAGAAACACGGAACTGCTCTGCCAGGAGATGTGTCGTAACCACAAAACATTGTAACTTGGGACTGACGTAACCCAAGGACCTCCTGTATTGAGTTACCAAATAAGGAACAAAAATATGTAAAGTAACGAATTTTTTCTGTTCAGTTTACAGCACAGGTGTTAAATTTGTGGCGTCACACTGCCATCATGTAACATTTCACAATGCTCTTCCCCTTCATGGAGCTGGGGTGGACGTGACCTATGTGACACATCCGGCCCGCAGACCATCAGTTTGACATCCTTGGTCTACAGTAATCCTTATTCATTGACCATTCAAAGTTATAACAGCACTGAATGAGTAAGCTTGACTGGTCCTCATAGTTACAGCTGTTGCAGTGTCCCTGTAATCATATGATTGTGATTTGGGTGCTTGGCATCTGGTTGACATTAATGACAGTTGAATCATCCTGTGGGTTACGATTGCCCTTTGGGACCTTCACTGCAAGCTTCCATCAAGCAAAGTGAATTAGGGAGGGAGAAGAAATTTGCAAATGGCAATCATATGACTTACATGCCTTACAACTATGAAGGATTTGCTAAGAATGGCAATTAGAACTTTTGCAACCCCTGTCAAAAATAAGTGAAAATATGTGATGTTATACTTTATAGCCAATTCACTTAGTGATGGAGTTGCCAGTCCCAATCACCACTGTTGATTGAGAAGTATCTTTAGAGCAGGCAACCCATGTTCCTGGTCCATCAAATAATGCCATCTTGCTGGATCTAGGAGTTGTGCATTCTCTCTGATCTTTTCTGCCCCACCGAAAAGCATTTTTTCTGGAAATTTGGATGGTTTCAATCCTATTCAACTTTTACAAAGCTTTGAAGGATGTTTTTCCAGGCATTTGGTCCAGGCAGTTAGGTAAGCTCTGCTATTGACATGGTATTTTTGATTATGAGATTGCTTTTAAAAAAATAAATAAAAATCTTGGGTATCATGGGCTGTGTCCAGATGCTATAATTGCTGTTTTAATCCTTGTATACAACTCGTGTGATTGGCAGCCCTATGAATTATTTACATAAATAAACAAGGAGGAAAGTCTTCTCTAAGGTCCTAAGCAAAACAGGGATCAACTGGATTTTGGTCCAGAAAAAACACTGAATACATTTAAAGCAATCATCAGGAGAAAGGAATATAAGGCTTTTTCAAAGTTAACTTCAAAATTAAGACACAGCAGAAAATTATTTCAATTCATTGTGGATAGAGTCAGTGAAGGGCTACCAAAATTTTTACTACTACAGTACACTGTAGATGCCCTGCATTTTCTTTCAACATCTTTCAGAGCAAATTGGGTGCTCTGGCGTCGAGCTCTATTTTCGCTACCCCCCTGCGTTCTCTCCAAGTCCAGGCAGTAGCCCACCCTTGGATACAATCTAATCTATCTTCTACCAGCTTCAAAAATCATACCATTTCAATTGGGGGGGGGGGTTGTTATTGAGGGGGTTACACTTATAGGATTAAAAAAGTAATAATATTTTTGCTTTGGGTATGCTGAATTTGGATTTTTTAGTGTTATATTAAATTTATAATTTTGTCCATGCATGGGTGATAGTCTGGCTCAATTATAGATATCTGAAAGATTTGATACTACCAACTAAGCTTTTAAACTGTGTTAAGATTCTTAATTACTGTGAGTCCTTATTCAATAAGTAAATTTAAAAAATGAACAAGAAGGTATTTTTCTAAGTTCGTTCTTGAAACATTAAGAAAATGTGAAAATCCTATTAAATTTAAATAGCATTTTAAAAACTCCATTTAGATTATTAAAATCATTTTTAAAAATCCCATATCTTTTATCTCCACCGGTAGATGAATTAATTAATTTCAAGGGAAATCTGGAGCATTAGATTGTGTGTCCAGTCTGAATTTCATAATGATCATGCAGCACTTGGTTACTGAGAGAATTTAGGAAACAGCACAAAACTTACTACCATGTGTTCTTTACTCATTTACTATATATTTTCCAAATAAGACACATATTACACAAGATGGAATTAAAAGGCATATTACATTGGATCAAGGTTCGACAAACCCAGGCGCCTGGTCGCCAGTGGCGCCTAGAAAATGTTGTCTGGCGCCTAGAAAATGTTGCCTGCTGTACTGTATGTCAGCGTTTCCCAACCGGTGTGCCGCCTGGGCAGGGCGCTGCGGTGCCTCTGACTTCTCCGCTCCTGCCCGATGCCGCGGTTTCTGGCGCTCTCCTGCTGGGTCCCAAAGAAGGCAGGCAGGAAGGAGAGCTCCATTCTTCGCGCCTTTTTCCCGCCTTCCTTCTTTGGAGCCCAGCAGGAGAGCGCCAGAAACCGCGGCATCGAGCAGGAACCGGGAGGTCGGAGGCACCGGCACGGCAGCGCCCGCCCAGCTGAAGGTTCCCTGTCGTCATCGGCAAGTGTCCTTTGGGGGCCCGGCGGGAGGGCACTGGCGGTGGGAGCGGGGGGGGGCCCGCGGCTGCAGCGGCACAGGCAGTCGCGGGGAGATGGCGGGGGGAGCGAGGGGCGGCTAAAGCGGCCCCGGGCACCGTTCCCTGTACGCTTTTCCAGGGGCGCGCAGGGAGCCGCGGCCACCCGCCCGCCTACCGGATTTCCCTCCGCGCGGCTGGGGAGGTGGATTCGCCGCCCCCGCCAGCCCGATCTCCCTCCAGGGGCTGGTGACGTAGTTCTACCGCCCTCGCCAGCCTGATCTCCCTCCGTGGGGGGGTGGGGGGCGACGAACCGACGACCGGGGGCTGTCCGTCCGTGTTGGGTGGTGCAGGGCAGGCACAGGCAGCCCCAGGGGAGAACAAGGGAGGGAGAGAAAGGAAAGAGAGAGTAAGGGAGGGAGAGAAAATTGAATGAAGGAGGGAGAGAAAGAAAGAGTAAGAAGCAGAAAGGATAGAGAAAAAGGAAGAGAAAGGGAGGGGGAGAAAGGAAAGAGGGAGGAAGGGGGGGAGAGAAAATTGAATGCAGGAGGGAGAGAAAGAAAGAGTAAGAAGTAGAAAGGATAGAGATAAAGGAAGAGAAAGAGGGGGAGAAAGGAAAGAGGGAGGGAGGCGGGAGAGAAAATTGAATGAAGGAGGGAGAGAAAGAAAGAGTAAGAAGTAGAAAGGATAGAGAAAAAGGAAGAGAAAGGGAGGGAGAGAAAGGAAAGAGGGAGGAATGGGGGGAGAGAAAATTGAATGAAGGAGGGAGAGAAAGAAAGAGTAAGAAGTAGAAAGGATAGAGAAAAAGGAAGAGAAAGGGAGGGAGAGAAAGGAAAGAGAGAGAAAGGGAGAGAAAGGGAGGGAGAGAAAATTGAATGAAGGAGGGAGAGAAAGAAAGAGTAAGAAGTAGAAAGGATAGAGAAAAAGCAAGAGAAAGGGAGGGGGAGAAAGGAAAGAGGGAGGAAGGGGGAGAGAAAGAAGATATGAAGGAGGGAGAAAAAGAAAGAGAGATAGGAAGGAAAGAGGGAGAGAAAGGAATGAGAGAGAAAGGGAGGGAGAGAAAGGGAATGAAAGAGGGAGAAGGGGTGAGAGATAGAAAGGATAGACAGAAAGGGAGAGAAAGGAAAGAGAGAAAGGGAGGGAGAGGAAGGAAAGAGATGAGAGAGGAAGGAGGAGACAGAAAGAGAGGAAGGAAGGAAGAGAGAAAGAAAGAGGGATGGAGAGAGAAAGGAAGGAAGAGAGAGAAAGAGGGAGGGAGAGAGAAATAGAGCGAAAGGGAGGAAGAGAGATTTTTTTTGTCCAAACTTTTTTTAGCGCCCCCCCCCCATGTTCCCCAGGATTTTGAAAATATGAAAAATGTGCCGCGGCTCCAAAAAGGTTGGGAAACACTGCTGTATGTGTATACAGTATATTTTTCCCGCCTTGTGTTTACGCCCAGAAATGGTACATCTTGGCTTCCGTAGCTCCGCCCATCAACCTCGGAGCGAGCTGCTTTCCCAGCGTCCCCTGCGCTTGCGTGCGTCTCTCCCTCCCCCCCTTGCCTCCATTCCGCCTCCTACTCGAACCCCTTCACTCCCCCCCACCGCACACAGACGCTCCGATCTTGGCCGCTCACCCGCCTTCGGAGAGAAGCGGAAGCCCCTCCCCTCCCGGCGTGAGGTTTTGTTCATTCCTCCTCCGGCCGTGTGCGCGGTGACTTCCGACCAGTAACCCCTCCTCCCCCCTCCCCCCCTCACCCGCGTCCCCGGCCCGGTCTCCCTTTCCTTCTTCTCTGTTTCGGTTTCTGACTAACGGTCTCCCCTCGGATCCCGACGGGAGTACAGCAGAGCCGGCTTGGCGGAGCCAGGCCTGCGCCGGGGGGGAGGGGGTGAAAGCGATGTCAGGTGGAGACTCGGCAAAAAACCAAGTTTGCTTAAAAAAAATTCTGGCTCCTAAATTTTTTGGCTGGCTCCTAGATTCTGAACAACTTTGTCGACCCCTGACATTGGATAATATTTAAAATCAAGTCTTACTTTACTAAATCAGTTCTTCACTCACAGCTCTTTATTTGTTTACTTATTTTTCCTGTTTTCATTGGGGTATTCCTAGGCCAAGAGAGGAAAAACACTGCAAAAGAAATCAGGTGATATAGCCCAGCGTACCAATTTTTTTACTCATATTCAAGTCACAGCCATATGTCAATATTTTAAGAATACAATAGATTAAAAATATAAGCTATTTATGGTGGTTTTTTCACATGAAGCACCAATTCATAATTTATTAAATTGAACTGACTTGAAATAACATGTTCATTTTTATTTTAGGGAGAGAGGGAGAGTGAGAGACAGAATATAATTTGTGATCAGTAACGGTTGTGTGTCCCATTGCTATTGGGTCACACACACGTGCATGGGCAGAAGCGTGTGAGGTGGATGGATGGAGTTTCCCACTGCCGCTACTGGTTCACAGACGCGGGCTATAGCAACCCACAGCTCCTTGTGATGTAGGTTTACAAATACTGGTTATAAAAATCAAATAATGTAATTGATTTATGATAGGTATCAGATTCTTCAGAATATAGCATCAATAAGAAAAATGGTTGAAATTATTCTATTTTGAGATTTTTTGACTTGCATTAAAAAATAGGTCTAAGAACACTTCAGTCTTCAGCCAAATTTTATCTGGCATCCATACCAACTCTAATCTAGACTCTTCACTAGCACAGAAACATATTCAACAAACTTTTTCTTTAGCATATATTAATGCCTGCTTAACTATTTACAGGAAGGGGGGAAACCTATAATCTATAAAAGTTTTATTTATCCTCAGAACTATTAGCAAGATACTCTATAAACATCTGAGCCTACATTAAATTAAAACAGAGCAGGTTTTGCTGAAAAGTTACTTTCAGGGTTAGATCAATAACTCCTACTGTATCCAACTTTATTTTTGTATGCTCTTCAATTTTCACATTTGATTGTTTTAAAAATGCAGACAGAATTTTTAAAATAATATAATTACATTTGCAAATATATGAACAGGTTCAAAATCTAAATGTATACTTGATTGTGCCAACATTTTATTGTCTAAACTTAATTTCTTCTAAATTTATATTCATTTCAAATGACTCAAATTCTGCTAAATAATTAAGCACAAGCAAAGAATTTCTCTTTAAAGCATTAAAATAGTTGCATATTTAAGAAGGTTTACAGCTTGAAAGACTGTCCCGATTGTCCATGGGTAGTTTACTCTTCACTGGCAGTTTCAGCAGAACTGTTTTCTGCAGATGGATACCCACACACACAACTGGAACAATGTTTGAAGCTGTCATATAAGTAAAGTCCCCCATGAGCTGTGCTTATTCTAATAAAAATATTTTTACTGGATGTTCTCAAGTTTAATATTATCTGACATAGAAAAAAAATCAATGTTTTAAGTTTCCTATTAAATTATTTGACAGAGAAATAGAAAAAAAATATTTAAAGTGAGTCTTTTAATGCAAACTTAAGATAACTACGTAAAAGAAAAAATATTTGAGAGAGAGTGCTGAGATTTTAAGAATCTTTTAATCTTATATTTTATTTAATCTAAATAATCTACAGTTTTCAGAACATACAGCAAAAAATAAATATTATTTTCTTTCACTGTAAGCTCCGAGTTATTTTGTAAGTTCATCAACTGGAAAAGCAGCACATATGACAAAGATATAATCAATTATTGTAATAAAAAATAAAATGAATACAAGTCCAATTATAATAAATCTCTTATTTATTATGAAAGCTCATCAATTAATACATCTATTACTTCCATTAAGGACACAATGGATTTAAAATGCATTGAAATATGCTGCAGATACCAAATGATAAAATGCCAGAGTAAACATTGAGGATATTTTAATTCGAAAATCTTGCTCAGTCATGAATGCATTAGGCTGCCTAGGTTCAAACTTGTATCCTAGACTAACTGTTGCAAGATTCTTTTTAATGTGTCATTTTTCTAAAAAAGAAAAGAAAAGACAAGTAACAAATAAATTTATTTATATAAGGAATAGCAGCCATATTTTTGTCAATCTAACAATAGACCAGAGATATAGGAAGTATTATTGTAACTATATTACAAATGAAACTTCTACGGAGGTAACAGCAAAGTCAAGACTTACATGTAAATCTCCTAAACACAACATAATAATAATAATAATAATAATGATAATAAGACTTTATATCTAGTTATCTAAAACAAAAATGACAGTGAAAAGCAAGTTTGAACAAAAGAACTATAAAAACAGTTTTTCTATGAACTGTCCAAGAAAAAAAATTGTGAGTGTCAGATACAGTACAGGGATTTATTAAAGGAGAATCAATCAATTACAAGTAAGCTGATGTAATTTTTCATATATATGTATAAATTGGTACCCTGAGATCTCAGCAACATAAAGCTCATAGACACCACAAAAGTTATTTTTAACACAAAAAGGGTGATTATTCACTGACTATATTTCTATAAAGATACTCATTATATAAAAACATGTTATTGTTTTAAATTTAAAGGACTAAATTAATTTTTTTGACAGTTTCCTTAGCTATTGCTTTTATAGTATGGCTTCTAACTCAGGATAAGTAGTTATGTCAGAGAAACTAAACATCATGCTTATTGACAGAATTCATGATCTAAATAACATAAAATCTAGTTATCAAGTCCAGGAACACAGTTCAACCAATGCTGTGAAAAATATAATAGGTCACAAAGATAAATTCATAAAGGGAAGAGAATACAGTATAGGGGGGAGGGGAGACAATGCCTGTATGAGATACACACATTATAGACCAGGAGCTCCCTGCAATCATGTAAATCACAAACATGTATACTAATATGGAGATGCCTAGATCATCCTATATAAACTGAATTATTTATAAAGTTTTAATTTAATTTTTCAATTCTTGAAAAAATCCTGTTTGAAGGTTCCTGACTCTTTCTGAATACCTTTGTATAACTCCTTTAGATTTAAAGAGTTGGATGTGTATTTTTAAGCTTTTTCAACTTTGGGATTCATAATTGTATAATTAGTTATTTATAATGTTCTACTTTCAACATTAAATCACAAAAGAAATTGTAGGTATAATAGAGGCAAGATATTAAATTCCCAGAGCTTACTGAAAGCAAAGAAATCATGAAACAGATGCCTGTAAATTTGTAAAGCACTCAAATATACAACTGGTCCTTTTAAGAAAAAATATGTAATATGTTCTAAAATATCACCTATTTTAGAAGTACTAGATTTTTTTTAAAAAAGATGGAAATTTCCAGAAATTAGAATCCTGCTGAGATACATAAATGAAAAATGTTGTTAAATATTCTAAAAAGAAAAAAAACCCCTAATACAGTACTTATACTCTATTGCAGGATCTCAGAGTCCTGGCTGACTATCAGCAAAAGAGACAAATAAGCTTTAACTGAATCTAGCAAACCTTTACAAATTGTCACTAATGTTCAAATTATGAAAATGAAGAGTAATGTCAAGTTCACTGGTGTTCTGTCGGTCTCTCTGGTAGACTTCTCCCAAAAATTCACAGTTACAAATTTCAGACACACACGTTTGAAAATTCAAAACAATGTTCTTTATAATGAAAATTCCCTTAACCTAAGCCCTCTTTTGGAGCACTTGTCTCCAAACAAACTGGTAATTTGTACAAGTCCCTTATCAGTTCTGTGATACTTAGCTTGCAACTGTGAGGCAATTCACAGTCCTTCTTCTTTCACAAAGTGACACACACTTTGCTCTGGTTTAGTTTCAAAGGGGGGGGGAGGGGATCAGCACACAAAAGGTCAAAGTCAGTAAAGCAGTCACGAAACACAAGGATCAGATAATCCTCCACAATGGCCAAACCCACAGGCTGCTATTTATAGCAGCCTCACTAATTTATTTATTTATTTATTCAATTTTTATGCCGCCCTTCTCCTTAGACTCAGTACAGCCCCACCCAACCACAGGTGGCCTCATTTTCTTTGATAATAATCTCTCAGTTGTTGTTGACTATGCATCGCTCCGCATGCGTGGCTGTATCATTAACTCTTGTTCTGAATCCAAGGAGGAGCTAGATAATTGATCTCCTTCTGAGCTGTCTGCCACACTCTCCTCCTCCCTGTCACTCATGTCTTCTTGGTCAGAGCAGCCTTCATCATCAGATTCCACTGGGGGCAAAACAGGCCAGCAGCATGTGGATGTCTCCCCCACATCCACAGTCCTTGGGGCAGGAGCTGGGCCAGAGCTAACCACAACAACTGGTAAATTACCTTTCCAATAATAGCCAGCAGAAAAGTTGTATTAAACCAAAGTGATGTTTCCTTTTACAAACTGTATCACATGAAGTTCTTAATGACACAATCCTTATAAAACGAATGTAACATTCAGATCATCCCAACTGTTTCTTATCCAGATCACTTCTTTAAAGTTGTATCAACAAAAAATAAATAAAAAGGTGGTTTGTATTCCACCATATGGTCTTCTCTTTCAAAGGTTCCATAAAAGTAATGGGGGCTTAAAAAGAAACAGACATTAGTTGCTGTTGTTTTCCCCCCAGATTCTCATCAATATTTTCAAGGGGGTGGTAAGGAAAGGATAGCCCTTACTCTACACAATCACACAAAAAGAAACCTACAAGAACCCAATTTACCCACTATGGCATGCAACATGTTCTTTCAAGCTCTGAACTCTTGCATCTTTGCATTGTGCTAGGGACACAAAACTCCCAGATAATCAAGAATATGCAAACTTCTGTCCCAAGTCCACTAGATTTTACTTCCAAATTGAACCCCACAACGCAGGATGCTAACTTTTTTATCTGCTCTCATGGACCCTACCCAAAAGACTATTTCCATCCTAAGGCTCTGACATCTTAACCCCACCAAGCAAATCACACTGTCTTTTAACCAGGCTTTATAAAGTCCCCCCCTCCCACACGTGTCTTCCAAGCACCATGCACGAAGGTTGTTGCAACTCAACAATCCCGATTCGGAGGAACTACTTCCGAGTTAACCTGGAGATAAACAAGCAGGTGCGGCCCCGTTCGCCTTCAGAATGAGACCACCACAAAGGCACAAAAAAGAAGTCAGAGGCATCCCTCAAGCTATTGCCCCCAAACACAACCCCCCGATGTCCTGAGACCAGAGGCTACACAGCGTTAATCACAGCTGGGCAAACCAACCCGCTCGGCGCCCCCGGACGGCTTGGGAGCAGCTCGCTCGTCCCCTCAAGGGGGAGGAAGCATCGGCTAAGCAGGATAAAAAGCTTCTTCGGTCGGTTCCTGCAGGAGGACATCGCTGCTCGGTCCCCCCTCAGCATCCATTCGAAGCCTCCTCACAAACACAGGCGCGCGCGCGCGCCGGGCGAAGGTTTTTGGCGGACTTACCCCCAAATGACATAGTTGGTCTTGACGTTCTTGGGCCAGGAGAACTCGCCGAAGATCACTTCGTCGCCTTTCACCACGATCTCCTTCTTCTGCGTGTTGTACTGGCGCAGCACGCTCAGGACGTCCGCCATCGCCTCAGCCTGCTTCGCTCTCTAGCCTCGAGACCCTGGAGAGACCCGCCCGCTCCAGGGACTTCCCTCGCTCCGCCTCCTGGTGCCGCTCCTCCTTCGCCTCCTCTCGCTCCTTGCGCCCCGACAGCCGCCTCGCCGCGACTGTCAGGCAAAAAAGCGAACCGACCCGTCCGACTAAGCCACCGAACGACAAGACCAACCACCCTGGTCGCCGCCGATATCGCACGCGCAGAAGGAAGAATAGTCGGAAGGACCCGACCAAGTCCGCCTACGTCTGTGCCTGCGCTCCGATGGTGGTGGTGGGAAAAACCACTCCTGGACCCCGCCCACGACTGAATAGGAAACACCGAGAAACGAGAGAGCTGTCTCTTTCAGCTCTGCGACCCGCCTCCCCTTCTGGTTCCCTTCAACCGCTCACCGCCAGACCCAACGTGATTGACGCGAGGAAGAGCCTGTCGCAACGCTGGGAAGGGGAGGGAAGTTTGCGTTCCAAAGGAAGAAGAAAACCAACAGGCAATGGAGTAGTCGGCCCCGGGTTGTTGAGGGCCCTTGGAAGTGAAGGAGACCTGTCTTCCGGAGGCGGAGCCTCGGGGGGCGGCTCTTCTCATTTGGCTGATGGCTTTGAGGGTGTTGCAGAGGCTTTGGGTGCTCAAACGCGGGTAGGATGTGCTAGAAACGAAAGGCGGCTTTGGCTTGATTCCAGGGGTTTGACTTGTGGAGACGCTGTAAATTCTACTTTGTTCTATTTTGCGAGTGAAGGTAGTTTTAATTTGTAAGAGATTTAAGCTGTATCTATTTCTGTAATATTCCCCTTGGGTTACCCTGGAAGGTTTGTTCTTAGTGACCAGTTAGCGCTGTCATTTTATGGGTGCTTATTCATGAATAAATAAATGGGCTGTATGCAAGTGAATGCATTCGGCAAGGAATTTAGCTTTGAAGCTCTGGGGTACTTCCTGTCCTGCAACAGAAAACAAAAATCTTGGGCATTCAGTGCAGTTGCTCAACCACTGATATGCAACTGTTCGCCATCCACAAGAACTGGTTAACGATGGGGTTTTTGGATCATCCTATATTGAAATCCTTCCAACGAAGGTGCTTTTGAGAGTGGGAATTTATGTTAACTTACAGAACATCCTGGCTGCGGAAGATGTGATCCTATGCTTAGTTTTCTGGGGTTCACACTTTTATGTTTAAGTCCCAAGATAGGGCTGCTGCTCTGGAAGTGTGCTTTTCAGACTCTATTTGGTAATGGGGGGGGGGGTTTCCCTCTGGAATTTTATGATCTACGGTATATTTTATTTGAATTTATGAGTTAACAATTATTAGTAATTTGGAGGGGTCTAGCATGCCTCTTTTTATCAACTTTTGGTATTTTTGGTATTCAACTTTTGGTGTGTTAACATTTTTTAGGCTGTCTACTGTGTACTTTACTGTAAATCTAATTTAATTGATATTTCTTTAGTTCTGCAGAAGGCTTGGTTTTTAATCACAATATTGGTAGTCCTCAACTTAAAATCATTCACTTAGTGGTGGTTTGAAGTTTTAATGGAATCAAAAAATAATCCAAACCGTTTGCATTGTCACTTGATCAAAATTTGGACGCTTGGCAACTGGAATGTATTTATCATGAATGCAGGGTCCCAAAATTATGTGATCACTTTCCGTGACCTCATGAAAAGCAAAGCCAGATTTACTTAACAACTGTCTTGCTACTTTAACAACTGAAGTGATTCACTTAACAAATGTTGCAAGGAAAGTTGTAAAATGGGGCAAAACCCACTTAACAACTGTCTTGCTGAGCAACAGAAATTTTGGTCTCAATTTTGGTCATAGGTCAAGGGCTACCTATATGAAAAATGAGGACAATTTTAGAAGCAGTGAAGTTTGTTTTTCCCTTTGTTAATGTATAGTTCAGATATTTTTAAAAAATAAATGAGGTGGGTAAAATGAGGACCCAGATTTTTAAAAAGTGCTATTGCTAACATGCTGTAAGCCGCCCTGAGTCTAAGGAGAAGGGCTGCATAAAAATTGAATAAATAAATAAATATACATTAACTTTTAAAAACTGGATTTAAAAAAATAACCTTCAATATTCTTAATGAATTTTACTAAACTATAACTTCTGAGTATACCGATTTTTATATGGTACAAAGATACTATTTCTAACTAGATAGGATATTTGATTACCTCTATGGTAGAAAGACTGTATGTTATATCTTAAAAGTAAATACATTAGATAATTCAACTGGGAAACAGTTTTTAGATTATGGTGTTTATGTGAATTTGTATCTTATCCAAAATTGTGTATCTTTTCACATGATGTAGTATTTAAGCCTTATAGGAATTTTTAAATCAGAATAGGCTTTTAGTTTTATAAATAAAATGTATTGCAATTTATTATAATTTATTATATCTATTATTTTAACTAAAATTCCTGGTATTTGTGCTATTTTCTTTGTAAAGCTTTATGGTGGTATAGTTTTTAAAGATTATATCAGTCAGCCATTTGTATATAATCAATCATTTATATCTATTGTAATTCCAGTAATGAAATTAAAACCTTTTTCAGTGATTCTTATAAATCTATCTGTATGCCTCACACTATCACTTTTTATCTTTTTGGTTGCTTTTATGAAATTTACACTGTAACTGGTTCTAAGGCTGCTCCTTAAATACAGGATTGTATTATAAGCAGCCTATAATTTTCATTGCAATACCTTTTTCTCTCTCTTTAGAATGGGGAACAATGCATCTGGTGCTACAGTGATACCTAATACTGCTATAGCAAACCAAATACAAGTGAGTAGATGTGGTTGGTCTAAATGCTGCTTCTTGTGGGACAGGGACTTCATTTTTTCTAAAGTATAAAATGTAATTGAGTCATGTTTCAAAAGTCAAACACATTATTATAGCTAAGAAGTCCCCCTCAAAATTGTTCCAGCTGTTGGTTTTTCAGTTTTTCACTCTTTCTTGTTTCAAAATGGCAGGAAATTGTACTGTCAGGTTTTTTTAGTCATAATTAACTTCCCACACCACCCCAGGGCAGCCCAGAGGACTTGAGAGCCGCATATGGCTCTCAAATCCTCCATAAAACAGCCATCCATTCTGTACCAATATTTTTTAAACAATACTGTGTAGTATAGTGTGTCTTAGTCAAATAATTCAATCTATCTAAGTTTCTTTTAATTTGCATCAGAAAGTCTTTGAACTCAAACTTCTGGGAAGTAGCATACAATAGATTCTAACATTTTTAATTGGGAGAGTTAACAATCCTATTCAAACTAAATAATGAAACTTTGAATGAAAAGTGGAAAGCCATGTTGGCAATACAATAGTACTTTGACCATATCCTCCCTTTTAAATAAAAACATACTAGCTGTTTCATTTGTTTATATAGGCTGAAGTGGAACGTTTTAATTATTTGATGTTTTTGTCTGTGTGTGTAATATTGAAGGCTAGTTATGTATTTTTCTTTAACACACAAGTACGTAGAACATGTTTCCTTGATAAGTTGCTTTTTTCTCAATTATACAAACATCATATTTAAAGCCAAATATGTTTGTTGAAAAGTTACAATTGTCTGGATTCACATAAAACCTTAAACACTGAAGTTGATTTGGATTTCCAATTGACTTTGAATCTAGCCACTAATTCTTCCAGTTTCCCTTATGCATATTTCTCATGTTAATTTTTATTTCAACCCATAGGATGCTATATCAGATAATTGTGTGGTGATCTTCTCAAAAACCACTTGTTCCTACTGCAACATGGCGAAGAGACTATTTCAAGAAATGAATGTCAATTATAAAGCCATAGAACTGGATAGATATGAAAATGGAAATCAGTTTCAGGATATCCTTTATCAAATGACAGGCAGCCGGACAGTGAGTACTCCCCGCCCCCTTACCATGTCATTCAAAGTGGTTCATAATGTAATAGCTACTACTGTAATTTAGATTTTCTTTGAAAAAAATTAATATGCAATCCATACATTTATGCACTCTTGCAATAGCTATTGCTTTGAACAAATTGCTTGGATGTGACAATAAGAGCATATAACTTTATGTTTTACTTCTAGCTTTGAAGATATTGTATGACTGGGAATCCTGAGAAATAAATATACAGTATTTACTGAACACACATACACACATAGACACACACACGTGTGTGTGTATCTTCAGTAAATACTGTATATAAGTATGTATGTATGAATGTATACACACACACACTGAGAAATAAATATATTTCCTGAATTTATTATTTTGTTTAATAGAGTAAAATTTGTTTTGGTCCTGTTTATACCGTATATTAAAATCAATATGTATTTAGTAATTTTCATTTAAACAGGATTTCTTTATGAGTCATTTTGATGTTTTAGCAGTTGTTGTTTTTTCTTTAAGACTACACCCTCTAGCCTTGTAAAAACTAGTAAGGCGTTGTTATTGTCATTGTTTTCAGAATGAATATTTTTTTCCTTATATATGTCTTTGTTTATCTTATTTGTTTGGATTATAGCTCTCAGTCAGAATTAGACAATTTGAATCAACCTTGTGAATTTAACCTTCCAATTTTAGATCATTGTTGAATACTATCTTAAATAAAAATTAAAGTGCTAAATCGGGGGGGGGGGAGTTATCTCTATTTGGTATTTCGCTTGAATTTCAAAGGGAATCTGGATTATTTTTTTAAAAAAAGAATGTTCAATGCCAGAATTAGATTGTATTGTATAAGATACTGCCCTTGGACATTGAAAGAAAGCCTTATTTCTCTCTTCTTGCATGTCTTTTTTTTTACAGTCTAATTCCTTCAATTTTTGTAAAGGGGTATCTCCCGTGATTCATAGTGTATTTCATCCATGTTTGAACAATGTACTTATAACATTCATTTCTTTATATTCAACAGGTTCCCAGAATATTTATCAATGGAAACTTTGTTGGAGGTGCTACAGATACTCAGCAACTTCACAGGGAGGGTAAACTCCTTCCATTAGTGCACCAATGCCAGATCCAAAGAGAGAGAAGCTCAGTACATTCATATGGCTTTCCTTGATTTTTTTAAAAATAAAATGTGACAATCTTTTAATTTATAAACCCAGATTTCACTTTACCGACCTAGCTGTACAAAAATGCTTCCACAACTTTGAATTGTTCCAAAATATATTGGCTAGTAAATATGAAGGTTGCAACCAACCAGGAGTTCCTGTAGAAAACCTAGCCGCATAGATAAACCTTGTCACATTAAGTCAGTTCTGGAAACTAAGTCTAAAAGCTATGCCACCTGATCTCAAACGTATAGCAATACTCCCACGATGATTTTGGCATACCTCTGAGCACTTGGCACAATAATTATTTGCCGTCCATTATTTTCTCATTGTTTGCCATTTCTGTAACTCTGTACTAAACTTTATAGCTATATTGTCTGTGCATGGTGCCTCTCTCAAGAAATTGAGCATTGGCAAGTTGGTATATCAAACAGAAGAAAATGAAAAGAGATTTGGACAACACAAAATTAGCAAATGGAGTGCTAGAAATATGACACTGGGCGCAGATAAACAGTCATTGGCAAGGGAGAAGCTGAACTCTGCTTAATTCTTCTCTTCAATATATCTCCTCATTATTTGCTTCCTTTTACATTGGAGCTTGAACTTCTGGTTAGCCCCAGCACAGGAATCTTTATGCAGTCAAATGCAGAGAAGACCTCTGCCTTTTTTATAGCTCTGGAGAAAGCAGAGAATATAGATTGAATTTTGGATGAGATATATAGATTAGTTTTATATATTCTGAAATTCTACTTGTACCTCTACTTGTCTGGAATCTATATGTATGCAACTGTAGTATTACTGTCAAACTTTAATAGTCTTTGTGCTTAGTAGGTACAGTTCTGTAAAATCCATATTCATTCTCAGTAAAGAATGGGCACCATCACTGCCCTTTTTCCCGTGTTAAATATGTCCAAACTAATCTATCCTTGCCTGATTAATATTGCGCTTTATTTAGGCAGTGTGTCAGAATAACCCTTTAACAACACGTAACATGAAGGACTTTTGGAATTAGGTATCTAATTCTAATTGGGTAAAAAGGACCTCAGCTACCGTATATGTAGCAGATGCTAATAAATAATTTACAGATGGGTGAATATTTTCAAAAATGTTCTTGTCCTCAGTGATAAATATTTTTTGTGAGATAGAAATGTATATGTCTAGATTGCTAGATGACACATTTCATTATCAAAGCTTCTTGAAAATGAGACCTCTGTGGCTTGCAATTGGAGTGATGTTTATGAAAGAGTACTTTATGGGTAAATTATAAAATAAATTATTGTGACTTAATGAATGTTCTTTCTCTTTGTGTAATATATTTCCATTAAACTACAAATATTTATCAGGATTTTACATTCATGTGTTATGATTAACTGCATTATAAGCTTCATGCTCATGTTATAAAGAACCAGAATGTGGGTTTTTTTTCACTTTTCAGTCAAATATTGTATCCTAAAACAGATTTACAATTTAAAAAACAATGGATATGAGAGATAGTACTGTAATGGCCAAATTAACTGTTTTAATTAAAGAGAAGAATTCACCTAACTTTGTTTTTATCTGGAAACCATGTCTGGATTTTGTGTTGAGAGTAAAAAAAATATTTTAGAAAAGTTTTTAAATAGAAATAACTAGTATATATTGAATATGTAAAGTAAAAAAGTTGGGGCTGTAATGTTATGTTCATTATGCTTCGCAATATAAGAGTGATCAGAGATAGAAAACTTAGAGACCAACCTACCCATTCATCCATTCATATATATCTTCAAAGCAATGAAATGCTTAAGAATTTAGAAGCAAATGCTAAGAACAAAAGCATCCATGTGAAATTGAAGCACGCATCCAGCATTCATAGAACCTCAGTTCCAGCTCACCTTTTTAACCACATATAACTCTAGTAAATAACGATTGTGGCATCATTAAAGGTACTTTAATTGATGAGGTTCATAGAATTTATTTTGTACTTGTTCTACAAAGCATAAAACATTTAGGAACATTTCATTTACATTTGTATATGAAAACAACTGTTTATTCAAAACAATGGCAACCAACAACCCCCATCTTCTCTAATGGTGTTTATTAATAAGGAGGTTGCTTTCTTATTTAAAAAACTTGCTAATCTTTAAACGAAAACTCAAGGCTGTTTATTTTAAAGTGGAAATCACATATCAAATACTCAATGCTTATTGTAACATTTTGGCAATAATGGCTTAAAAATGTTATGAGCCTCAGGAGAAATTGATTCTAATGAGAAGGACAAAGATTGAATTCTTGTTTTCCATACGTTCACTCCTCATTAAAATTCTGATACCCAAGTGTCAAAATATCAAAAGTGAAAGAGTACAAAGAATATTGCGATCTGGACCAAAATATCTTGTCAAATTATCCTTGGAGCTGTACTGTATCTAAGTCACATTTGCTCCCACAAATTACCTGCTTTTGCCCTTTGGAGTGATAAGCAGCATCTTGCAACTAGTCATGCAACAAGCCAAACATTAAAAATTATTTCCATTGTACATGTTTCAAGAAGGAGTTAGCTGACTGGCATTCCTTTTATTTCAAAAGGAACAGTATACCTTTAATATACAAAAATTCATAGATATCTACGTACCTGCATTTTTTTACTATCAGAATTAAGTTTTTGCTAAATTACTGTTAAGTAATTTTAATCATCAAAATATCCATAGTACCAGTAAATTTAAAATTGTACGTTTCACAAAATTTCTGCTTCATCATTTCTTCAAAAACTCACTGAAGTCAAAGATGTACATTTTTTTTTCAAAAATGTTAACAAAGTGTTTAGATTGCCACTTAAAGATAATACATATTGTATATAGCATAAACAATAGATGATTGTGCTATTCTGGTAAATCTACATTAAAATGTAAAATCAATGTTTTCAAAATGTTGCATTTTTAAAATCTTTGTCACAGAAAAAAATTATTTCAGTAATTACAAGTTTTTTCTAACATAGTATGTACTCTCCAGGCTTAGAATGGATCAATTTTATGGAAAAAGTAAAGTTATTCTGGGAAAAATGTACACATCTACAGATACAAATTACTTTCATTTCTCATGATCATGTTTAAGGCTTTCTAATGGCAATGGGAGACACTTGATCAATTAAAATTATTTCCCCATCACAACCAAAAATTAAATGTTACTGTGTTACAAAAAGTCCACCCATTAATCTTTTAACAGTACATTTGTGAGTATATCTGGATATAAATATTAGGCAATATTTCAATTGAACGACTTATTGTACAAATATGTGTAGATGGCCAGTTAAACCCAAGTATTGCATATTCTATACTACTGTATCATGCAGTATTTTTTAAAATTATTTAAAATTATTTTAATTAAAACATTGGATATTATTTTGCTGTTAAAGTACAAATGCAAAATCAGTTTATTTCCTAAGTTAGCATCTTTTAACTACTCTCTGCCACTCCAGCAAATATAGAATTCATATATTTTTCCTTGGCATTACCTTTTTACAAAAACACTTAAGTTATTGGTCTTCTTTCTGAGAGTAGTAGTTTACAATGTAGGTGAATGTTGCCTTTATGTTCAAGCATAACTTCATGCAATTTGGTAAAATATAGCTAGATCATCCATTTTTAGTGCAATGGAAACAAACACTTGACATGGATTATTTATCAAGTTTTCTTGATTATCTATTCAACCTATATCACACAAATGCCTACCAAGTAGGGTGCTCAATTTCTCATAATTATTACATATTTTGTATAGATTGCAATGGGTAATATTTTATATTCAACAAAAGAAGATAAAGATAGTCAACTTTTGACCCAAAATTTCCATTGCTAAGCAAGCTAGCTATTAAGTGAATTTTTCTCCATTTCATTATATTTCTTGCCATAGTTGTTAAGTCAATCACTACAGTTGTTAAGTTAGACTTATCAGAAATTCGCAAAAGGGGATCACATGACTGACTAAGCAACCATCATAAATACATCCAATTACCAAGTATCCAAATTTTGATTATGTGTTGGGGATGTTGCAATGGTTGTAAGTGTGAACAACAGTCTAAGTCACTTTTTTTCTGTGCCTTTGGAACTTCAAATGGTCATTAAAACGAATGGTTATAAGTGAAAGACTACATCTACCAGTTTTGTAATGTCAGTGAGTTTTTGGCATATATAATAAAAGGATTTGAAAGATCAATAGAATTCTTATATGCTTGCAAAATATCACAGGATCATATTATTATGGACCTATTGTAAAGATGACACTGATTAACTGATTGTAAATACAGAATTCAAAACTAGGCCTATAATCACACAGTTTGCATCAAAAATAGTTAGAAATAATATTTATGGTAAGCACTAAATAGAATTCAACTTTTGTGATTAATTCAAATTAAATTGAATTGTGATGTAGAGCATATACCAGAATATATAGCACATAATCCCAACACCTTTTGACAATATATATCATGTTTCATTTGCATTAAGATAAAGGTACAATTTATAATTTAACTAAATGGCATTAAAGATTAATTCAAAAACCAGAACAGTGGGGGAAATGTTATTTACGAGAAGCAGGCCAGAAAGAGACAGCACAGCAGCAATTACTAAACAAACAAGGTAGAATTAAGCTGATGTGGGAAAGAAGTATATTTGAATGTCACATGTGAGTTAGAGTCACTATCAAGGTATGAGATGACTTTAAGATTAAATTAAAACTTTTACCGTAAGTAAAATTAAGTAAACCCAGAGTAGTGTTAAAGTGGTAGTGAAAGAATAGGAGAGCACTGAAGACAGCTGGGTGACTTTGGACCCAACATTCTCTCTCATAGAGATGAAAAGTTCAAAAAATATACAATTCTCCGTATATTAATATTTTAACAAGCTTGTAGGTTCTTTCTGAGGATACAAAATTCGCAAGTGAAACTTTGGAATAGTACAAGCCAACAAAACAATTATAGTCCAATATTGAATAGGGCCTTACTTGGAATAGTACACAGGATATAAAGTATTTTTTTTGGGGGGGGGGGGTCAAATAAGTATAATTTACCATATACTGATAGCTTAGCACAGTACTTAATATCTACTCATTTCCAATTTAAAAATGATCAAATTTAACTGTTTTACAATAACTTCCTGATAAATCTTTTTGATTTTTAAAATTATATTAATCCTACAACTTGGTCAGCAAATAGTAACTTAGCTGATCTCATTATTTGGTATTCTGAAGGAGAGGCCAGAATGGGTAGCTCTATGACTGAGTTGTAACATTTAGGACCACTTCCTGTCAATGGTCCAGTTCAAAATGAAGCTGACACGATATCCAAAGTATTCTAGAAGCTGTGCCGACCACCCTTGATCACAAAGTCTGGTGCGATCTAATCGAGTCCTATGGAAAACCCAGGCTGTGGTCAGGGACATAAAACCCCAAAGGCAAACAAAAACCAAAAAACCCACAAGGTGGTGGTGTTGAGGTGTTGGCCTCTCCTTCGGATAGCCATGAGAATGGGCGTACCAAGTAAGACTAAAGCCACTTCTTCATGTCATCCTCCGGAGAGGCCAGAATGGGACATACCAAAGCTTGGCATGCCCTACAGGTGGGAGTCCAAATGTTCCTGAGCCCCCGCATGGTCATGGACCCACTGCAGAACCATCCTGCTGAAGGCAGCCTCCAGACAAAAAAATATAAATATCGAGCACAGCAGATAGTTAATGCAGGGAAATGCAGGGAAGGCATATGTACTAGCCCCCCAAACCAGCATGGGTTTGTCGTTTCTGGAGGGGAAGGTTTTCTTCACCATCAAGATTTTCTGTAGCTGTTCATTCTCCCCCACAATGATGTTGGTCCCACAATTCTCCGCAACATAGTTGGCTCGGGGGAGCTGGTGGTATAGAAACCGACAACAACCCCCCAAGCAAAGATGGTGCCGATGTCAGCCAGCAACTCCCCCCCCCCCCAATGAATTGAAGCCACCTTCGCTTGAGGAAGCAGTCCATCGATGACCAGGAGCAGTTTGAACTTTTTGGCTGCTGCTGAAGTTTTGGTTGCCGCTTTATGTTGTCCAGCGAATCCTCTTGATGTTGGTTAGAGAGTCCAGGACTGTGGTACACGTCTTGGCACCATTCAGCTGCACAGGGATGGGCAGCAGATACAGCAGCTCTTCAGAGTCCTTGGCACTGGGATCAATGCTCAAAAAAATCCTCAAGAAGAGTCACCAGGACATGCAGCCATTGCTTAACCGGCATTCGCAGCTCCAGCAAGCCGTTCTTTGGTGGTCTCTAGTGCCTCGCCTTTTGATGGCAGGCAGCACAGCGGCCAGAGCGAGCCTGTCAGCGGGACTGCAGCAGCCTCTTCTTCAGATGGTGATTCTTCATATCCTTTAGGCCAGTGTTTCCCTACCTTGGCAACTTGAAGATATCTGGACTTCAACTCCCAGAATTCCCCAGCCAGCATTTGCTGGCTGGGAAATTCTGGGAGTTGAAGTCCAAATATCTTCAAGTTGCCAAGGTTGGGAAACGCTGCTTTAGGCAGCTGCAGGAGGAGGCAGCAGTAATGCAGGCGGTAGACATGAATGCAACCAAACATCCTCACAGTTCAACTTGCATCCTAATCCAAGGTTTGGGAGAAGATTCAGGTCTTCACAGTTCTCCAGAAAGCCACAATTCTGTGTTTAGAGAGAGCTTTATTTTGTCTTTCCCTCCATCAGTTCTGTTTCAGGTGTCAGATGTCTCACAGCTGGATTATAATAGCAAATTGGTTTGAGACCAAGTAGATAACAAACACATTAAAATACGGCAAACTCAAAACAGTCTCGGAAATACAAAAGAGAAGCCAAAATCCCACTTGAGGTTTGGAACCTCCCATTAAGTTTGTCAGAAATGCTGGCAATTATAGCAGAACTTCAGGAATTGCCTATGGCTGGATGGATTGGAACGTGGAGAAAGGCCTCTTAAAGGTCTACCAAGGCTAGGGGTACTTCCCGCCAGGATGGAGCGGAAGAAGTGCATTTTAATCCTTTAGTAAACCAGATACCTGTTGAGGCCTCTGAGATTCAGAATCACTCTCCATCTCCCCGAGGTTTGGGTATAGGAATAGCAATGAATAGAACCCCATCCACCGCTGATCTGGCAGAACCGGCTGAATGGCCTGAATATCCAACAAATGCTGGGTAGCCAATTCCATGAGTGTCCAAGTGGGGTTCCCGGAAATGGGACAATGGAGGAAAATCTCAGGGAGAAGGGCAGAAAGAAATTCCAGGGAGAGATCATGAGAGATGGTCTCCTGGACTCAGGCATCCAGTGTAGTGTCTTTCCAATTGTCCAAAAAAACCCCAAGGCAACCTCCAATGAGGGCGAAGTGTGCTGTTATTATTTCCTGCAATGGAAAGACCGAGAGTTGCTTCTGAAGACACTCTTTCCTGGAAATTGTTGTTTGCCTCTCCTGGAGAAACTGGAGTGGTCACCCTGAAACACAGATCGAAAGGAGAGGGGCCTCTGCTGATCCCAGCCTCCCCTGCCCTAAAGGAGGACCGCCTATAATAGGGCATAGACCTGAAATTGGGGCATCTACTTAAAGATAGCAAGCCCTTCCTCTTGTCCCTTGTCTCGATAAGAAAGAGCTCAAGATACACTCCAAGCAAAGCCTCCCCCTGAAAAGGGGCTACAGCCAGTTTCCACTTGGTTTTTCATTTTCTAATGGCAGAGCCAAACCATCCTGTGACTTGTCACCGCTGATGTCATTGCGCTGGCCAAGAATCTGGCCATGTCAAGAGAAGCGTCCACAGTATATTCCACCGCAGCAATGATCTTACAAAGATTCTGATTGACACGCAGTCCTCAACTGGCAGGTGGGCCTGCAATTATCACAGCCACCTCAGTGAAGTCCTGGTCAAAAAAAGAAGCAGTTGAGGCCTGGATTGCCCAGGAGACCACCATATGAGTACTGCAAAGCGCCATCTCCTGCTTTCTGTCCTCTGCCTTCAGGGCGTCCTCCACGTCTGGGGGAAGAATAGAAGAAGAGGTTAGTGCCAGGAACTTGGTCTATATCCAGAAGATCAGAGTCCACTCCACACAACATGTGTTCCAAGCCACTAGGTCTCATAAGTAGCTGCAGGAGATGACCACTATCACTGGATCACATCCAAAAACATTGAAGGAATGGGAATAGCATCTGGTTCCAAGGCCCGTTCAGTGAACAGATAATCGTCCGCAGACAGCGAGTCCAATCGGGAAGAGTCCTTAGATAGTCATGCCATACTGCAGGACTTTAAAAGAAGGAGCTTAAAAAGAGCCAGACTGGAATGCCAGTTTGTTGGTGAACTCAACCTCACAGTCAGATATCTTCCCCTCGTCTGGCAGCTCTCTTTCTGAAAGGGAGGATTAATTCTGCTCAGACTGGACGGTGTGATAGGAATGTTAATAAGGGACCTCCCTGGGGGGAACCTAAACATCTCTGGTGGCCTCTAAGGCCTGTCCCTGGTACAGAAGTCGATGAGCCTGTTGGAGACCCTGGGAAAGCTGCTCCCGAACTCTTAGGCAATCCACTGCCTGAGGAAGTAGGGTACAGTACCTCCTCCTCTATAGAACACCCTTTGATAGAGGCCAGTGGCTCTTGGAGTGAAATACACCTCTGCTGCCCCCAGGTTAGTTCCCATTCCCTTGGGTACATCCTGAGGCTGGGCTACCAGCTGGGGCCCACTTGAGCAGTAACCTGATCACTCCCCATGAAGGGAGGCAGAGAGCAAAGGTCAATTTGCTGCTGTGCTGGCTCAGCAAGGGGTGTGACATGGCAGCCAGACATAGTCGATGGTTGAATTGGTGTCAGACACTGTTCTATGGCCACTTTCTTAGCATGGTCAAACTCTTGGTCAAACGCCCTCTGGCGATGTCTAATGGCCTTTTCCTCCACCCCAGAGGCTTTCTTTTGAGCTCTGGCCTTTTTTATTAGAGTTGAAAGGGACCTTGCAGGTCATCAAGTCCAACAACCTGCTCAATCCGGAAACCCTACACCACCAATAGGCTGGCTGATCATGAGTTGGCAAAAGCCTTGCCAGCTCTGCCAGAAAACTGAGGAGATCAAGCCCCCTTTTTCAAACAGCTGGACTCAGCACTACTGTCTTCCATTGCCGCCAGAGGAAAAACTTGGGCAGGCATGCTAAACAGTACCACTGCCAGCACAACATTCTAGCTTAGATGAGCACAGGTATAGGCCCCACCGCAGAAAAGGGCAGTCTTAAGCGAATCGCTGCTGTTGCAGTAATAAATGAAGCAGGAAATAACGTCAGTGCCAGAGACTGCTGAAAAGGAGAATCTGCCACTGGGCCACAAAGCCTCTGAGAGAAGGGCTTTCAAATTGTCCAAAATGGCCTCTGGAAAAAAAAATTAGAGCCTGAGACAGGGCTCAAATGGTAAACCCCCTCCAAACTCAATCTTTAAGGAGAGGCAAGGAGAAAACTGGCACCAGAGTCCACAAAATGCACACTTACAATATTATAGTCAAGTCAAGGCATTTCTATGGGAAGAACCAAGGGAATCCAAATATTTGGGCACGAAAATCAACGGAAAAAAAGATGTCCAGCTAGCAAACTCTAGATCAGTGGTTCCCAACTGTTTTTTGTCCATGCCCCACCTAAGCATCTCTAAAATCCCGAGGCCTCCCCTCACATGACATATAATTCTTATCATTCAAAATGTGAATTACTCACATGGAGGAAGCCTAAAAGGCCATTAATTAGGTTTAATCAAGGTTCCAATTGCCCCCATTAAAAATGAAATTGCCCTCCTGTGGAGAGTGGCCCCCAAGTTGGGAACCAGGGCTCTAGAGGCTTGAATTTCAAAACAACACCCTTTTTTCTCTGAGCAGCATAGATGCTTCAAAATGGCCAACTACCCCTCTGAAAACTGCATCTGCTTCGGAGGAGAGCCAAAGAGCCACTGCCGGACCACACACATTAGACATGAAGGTCAAGATCAAACAGACTAGCCTCTGGAGATCCAAAAGGTGAGGCAACAGTGCGGAGAGCACCGCCAAACAGCTGATCAATCTGTAGCATTGTCAGTTGGAAAGAGAAGCTGAAATTTGCCTTTCGGCAAAAAAAATTCAGGGAGTTTTCTTTATTGACAATCCTATCCTAAAATTAGCTAAAGAGTAATCTCCGGAACGTCCTCAGAGCTAGGACTGAGTTGAAGAACTGGGCCGTTGGCAGGGAGGCGGTCCTAAATGTTACAACTCAGTCATAGAGCTGGAGGAGTAGAGCTACCCATCTTGGCCTCTCAGGAGGATGCCATGGGGGAAGGGGGAAGTCATATCATATTGGCTATAACCTTAAATTAACTGGAAAAGTATTTCGCTGCAATAAAAACCTATAATCATACTCATTTTTAACAGAGAATGGATTCAGTTTTGAAGCATTCAATATGGCTTCTGTCCTTTCAGTGCAGAGAATATCTTTTATTTTCTATTATTAACATTTATTCCAAGAGTGATTTAAATAAAGTGAATTATTTATCAATGGATACATGCAAGTTTACCCTTTCCTCTCCCCTGCCCCACACTCCTCGGCCTCTTCTTTCTTTCTTACAGTAAACATGTTCCGCTCAAACCTAGCAAACTCCACTTTCCTCTTTGACTCTTACTGCCACCATTTAATAGTGTCTCCTAATCTGCACTAAGATACAAGTAATATTATGGGAAGTAATATTATGGATAAAAGAGAAAATGAAGTCACCTATTGATATATATCTAAATTTAATTCAGTCCAGAGCACAGAAAAGAATGCAAAAATGTTAGGATAAGGGGATAAAATTGGCACCTCATTTATTATAGCTGCTATTCTATTGCTATTATGTTACTTATTCCACCACTGCTTCTGCAATAGAGTTGGGGGGGGGGCAGTTTCATTTTAATAGCAAAACCAGCATATATGTACAAAAATCTAATACCTACATTTTACTATCTTTATAACAATTTGTTATTACAACAGTTGCTTGTTGAAAAAGTAATTTAAAATAGATTGAACAAATTTAGAGTGAATGTATTTTAGCAGGCAAGTCAGTATAATTGTAGTGCTCAGCGGCATAAAATCAACATTTTCAAAAAATGAAACAAATGTATAAAGTATATAGATTTTTTAAAAACATTAGAACTCAAATATGTTAGTTCTAGTTATAGAGTACTGTATATGTATATATATTCATTCATTCATGAGGAAAATCAGGATGAAAAACCTTTGGATCTTAGGCAAAGATTTGAAAATATAAGCTTTGATTTCTGTATTTCCTTTAAAAAAAAGCTGTCCAATTCTCCTGGGTCAGGAGACCAACAGCTTTTGTAATGGAAGAAAAGTCATAAAAGTCATTTAAAATACGGAAGGAAACATGTTGTACAACATTACAGATCAAAAGACTTTTGCAGGAGGTAATTTTATATTGGTCCTAGAGCAGTGATGGCGAACCTTTTTTTTCCTCAGGTGCCGAAAGAGTGTGCGTGCATGTGAGTGCCCACACCCATAATTAAATCTCTGCGGAGGGTGAAAACAGCTTCCCCCACTCCCCGGAGGCCCTCTGGACACCAGAAATGGCCTGTTTCCCAAATTTGGGGGGGGGGCAGTAGGCTCATGTTCGCCCTCCCCAGGCTCCAAAGACATCCCTGGAGCTGAGGGAGGGTAAGAACGCCTTCCCCCCCATCTCCCCAGAGGTTCCCTGGAAGCCAAAAATGCCCTCCCAGAGCCTCTGTGCAAACCAAAAATCAGCTGGCCGGCACACATATGCATGTTGGAGCTGAGCTAGGGTAATGACTCACATGCCAGCAGATATGGCTCCGTGTGCCACCTGTGGAACCCATGCCATAGGTTCGCCATCATTGTCCTAGAGCTTTAAACTAAATTCATACAGCCTGTTATAGCTTTCCCACAAATGTATGTAAATTATACATTTTGACTTTTTACATTTCATTATTTTAGTATTGGTATTTCTCCGTAAAGGAACTATGAACAGCACAATTATTTATAAAGGGATTAGCAATAGCCATAGCAGTTATACTTATACTTTTACAGCCCTTTCCAAGAGGTTTACAGAGTCAGCATATTGCTCCCAACAATCTGGGACCTGCAACAGAATTAGCTTGCAATATCGCATTCTAACCACTGTGCCACCAAAGTTAGAAGATCATGATGTTAAGTATAGCTGAAATGCTTCTAAGTGAATCAATGGCAAAAGCCCTATAGGTCTTGGGTCAGTTTCCAGTTATACAATTAACGTATTCTATAAATCTCAACTATAATGAGATCTTTGCAAATGTTTTAAAAGCCACACATTTGTAATTACAATTCATATTTATGTGTAGCAACTCTTTCCAGGCTCAGCAATACAGAAGCTGTCTGTAGTATCTATACGTTTGTTGGGTGTATTACATTATGTTGAACATCTCTCTCAAAAATGAGTCATAATAATAATAATAATACGAACCATGATCTTTATTTTTTTTTACAGTTAAATAGGAAATGCAGTAAGAATCCTCTCAAAAAATAGACAAGAAAACTAGTTTAGAGTACATATTATTACCCAAGGTAAAATGCCTTGTATGGCACTGTAGAAATCCTTTTAGATATTTAATAAATAAATATCTTTAATAAAGATAATTTACAGAAAGATCAATATAGCTACAAGTTCTTTAAAATCCATGATTTTAATAGAGCAGCTGTTAATCAACTGCTACTTCTGTAAAGGACAGAAGAATAACTACAGATCAGCATTTCCAAAGCAACCTCCTCCTCTCTAACTATACCAAGAATTGATCGTTAGTCTGACAATATTATTCTAGGGCTTTTAAAAAATTGTAGCTACCTAAAATAGGCATTCTGCTTTTACCAAATTACATCCAAATACTGCATGAAAGGACTTGCATAAAAACAAATCTCCCTTCTATCCACTCCAGTATCTGTTCCAAAATGCCCCACTTCTCCAGTGCAAATTTGCTGCTGACAGGAAAACTGAAGTCGTTGGGGGAAGTTTAACCCTGCTGCTCTGTTCAAAACCACTATACACTTGTACTGTTTACGAGTCTGTGTGACTCACACCGAAAATTATTTATTTTAAGTGCTTATATTTGGTCAATTTGAAAGCTTCTTTCCCTTGGAAACTAGGTTGAACATTTCTGCACACAATGAAATGAAAATTGAAATAAAAAATAATGCTTATTGGTTTATTTTGCTCATAAAAGCCCTCTCCCCTTTTTTGTGAATTTTTTTTCAATTTATAGATAGTTTTGCCTGCAAACAACATACAATTTTACTAACATTTCTGAACATAATGATATGAAAAATGAACTGAAAAAATGATGCTTATTTGTTTATTTTGCTCATAAAAGGGCAGTCCCTCCCCCATTTTTTCAAGCATGTCACTTTATAAATTTTTCTAGGCCCCTAATTCCAAATATTTTCAATAACTTTGGCATTGAATTACCAGTTTGAACATTTCTGAACATAATGAAATGAAAATTGAACTGAAAGCATTGATGCTTATTTCTTTATTTTGCACATAAAAGTCCCCCCCGCTGTGTTCAATTATTTCAATTTATATAAAAATTATGCTGTTAATTTCAAAATTACATATTTTTTTTTAGTAAAATGGATTTCTTTCATAAAATTAGTTGTCTGGCTATCATGTGCTTGCTTTTCAAAAGGATATTCCCAATATTTCTAGCCAAATCTATATAAAAAGTGAAATTAATGGCACACAGCAAGGCCGAGAGGGGGTGGCCCTTTTGTGACCAAAATAAACAAATAAGCATCATTTTTTTCAGTTCATTTATATTTTCCTTATGATCAGGAATGTTCAATTTAGTATATCAAAAATTTTGGGGGGAAATTCGTTAGAGATTTGTAGCCTAAAAGAATATAAACTGACACGAAATGCTCAAAAAATGGGGGGTGGCCTTTTTGATCAAAATAAAAATATAAGCATCAATTTGTTCAGTTCAATTTTCATATCATTATGTTCAGAAATGTTCAAACTAGTTTCCCAGGGGAAAAATATTTCAAAAAGACCAAATTTAAGTACCTAAAAAAAATTGTTTTGGTCTGGGTCGTATACAACCAGAAACAGACTCAACGTGAGTTTTTTTTGCCCAGAAAGAAGTTACACCCCCCCCAAAAAAATATTTTTATGATGATCAGCCATGTTAAATTGAATAAATGAATGCCTAAACTATTAAAAATATTTCGGATTTGGAGCCTAAAAAAAAATTAAAGTGAAAATGGTTGCAAGCAATTGTTGGGGGGGAGGGGGCTTATTTCTGATTTTAAAAAAACAATAAGCATCATTTTTTTCTGTTCATTTATTTTTTTTCTTATACTCAGGAATGTTCAAACTAGTAATCTCACACCAAATTTAGTAAAATTGTACACGTTTTGCAGGCTAAACTATCTATAAATTGAAAACAAATTCACAAAAAAAGTGGGCGGACGGGCCTTTATGAACAAAATAAACCAATAAGCATTATTTTTTTATTTCAATTTTCATTTCATTGTGTGCAGAAATGTTCAACCTAGTTTACAAGGGAAAGAAGTTTTTAAATTGACCAAATACAAGCACTTAAAATAAAGAATTTTCGGTGTGAGTCACACAGACTCATAAACAGCACAAGTGTGACTTTTTTTGCCCAGCAAAAACTAATCCCCCCCCAAAAAAAATATCATAGAGAGAACCCCTGAAATTATGAAAAGTCATGAAATTTCAAGTTTCAGAAATGCAGGGAAATTTTTTTACAGGGTCTCAAACTTCGATTTCGTGTTGCACAGACTCGAACAGAACAGCAGGGTTAATCAACAAGTCTTCCAAGCAAGCAAATATTACAAGCCTATATCATCACTTTTATTTAGTATCAGATTCTATAACTTGCAGTGCAAAATTTTGCCTAGTATACATAATCTGGGTTATTCTTTTGACACTTTTCATTGAGCATCAGGAGCTTTCCGTCACGTCACCTGATGTGTTATGTTTCTATCATATCCCATCCAAGTTGGGGGAAACTAAGTAAAAGCAATTTCTCTAACCCTTTTTTATCTAAAAAATGGTATACATTATGTCTGGAATTATGAACAAATGTGAACAGCTACCATAAGGAGTAGATAAGTATCACAATCTTGATTACCAACTGTTTACAAGATTATCAATTTGAATTCATTAAGAGGATTTGGTTACAGAATGTATGTTATTACAAATGTACACTCTGTGTACATTAGCCAAAGGTGGAGAAATGGTTATTTCCAGATGTTACTAAATTATAAATCTGGCTAACAATGAGGGAGGCCAGGAAGTGCACTTTAACAGAATAAAGAGGAGAAAAGATTATCCATTCAATACTAATATTTTTCTCAATTTTCTAAGTGAATGAATGGTGTTTTTTCAAAGGTAAAGGATATGTTCATCGTCAGAATACCCCATTAAGCCTGGCAAATTTGTTTGCAAGCACAATATGCTCAATGAAAATGCAAATGTAGCTATTAAGTCTTCTGTGATTTGGCTAGTTGAACTTGGTTTATTTTCATCTTCATCAGTTTGCCAATCTTACATTACAGTTAACATTGCTATATTTTTTTCTCCTGATTTTCCAACTACTGTATATCATATTCTATGTCATATAGAATTGCAGCAAAGGAGAACTGCCCATACCAGTAATGGGTTCCTACCGCTACTCGCATACATGGAGGCAAAAAACCTCACCAAAACATGTGCGCATGTGCATCCCCGTGCGAGATTTTGCTACCTGCAGAGCTGCACATAGGCGTAACGGTATGAACCCACTACTGGCCCAAACCAAGAAGGGTGATTTTGTACCAAGCTGGAAATTGATGCATCAAGCTAAGAAGCCTTAAATACTGTATAGGAAACTGTTTCACACTATTGCTCATATGACACAGAAAGGTTTCCTGATCTGTAGGGGGTTTGGTTTAAGGTCTGTAATACAGTGATCCCTCGAGTATCGTGAGGGTTATGTTCCAAGACCCCTCGCGATACTCGATTTTTCGCGATATAGTGGTGCGGAAGTAAAAACACCATCTGCGCATGCGCGCCCTTTTTCCATGGCCGCGCATGCGCAGATGGTGGAGTTTGCGTGGGCGGCGGGGAAGACCCAGGGAAGGTTTCTTCGGCAGCCCAGCAGCTGATCTGCTCGGCAGCGCGGCAGCAGCGAGGAGCCGAAGATCGGGGTTTCCCCGCCGCCCACGTAAAGGGGAAACCCCGATCTTCGGCTCCTCGCTGCTGCCGCGCTGCCGAGCAGATCAGCTGCTGGGCGGCCGAAGAAACGTTCCCTGGGTCTTCCCCGCCGCGCACGCAAAGGGGAAACCCCGATCTTCGGCTCCTCGCTGCTGCCCGCCTGCCGCTCGCCCGCCGCTCGAGAGCAAGAGATAGAGAGAGAGAAGGAAAGAAAGAGATGAGAGAGGGAGGAAGAGAGTGTGAGAGAGGAAGAAGCAAGAGAGAGAAAGAGAGAGAGAAAGAAAGATGAGAAAGGAAGGAAGAGAGTGACGTCATCAGGTGGGAAAAACCGCAGTATAGCAAAAAAAATGCGGACGTATTTTTAATTTATTATTTTTTGAAAAATCGCGATATAGCGTTTCGCGAAGATCGAGATCGCGAAAATCGAGGGATCACTGTATAGGAAGAAAAGGAACAGCAACACAGTTGTGAAGTCTTCTATATAAGATGCCTCTTTCTTGCTCAGCACATCAATTTACTAGCTTATAATTCTTCTGTTCAATTAAAAGAGAAGGTATTTTTTTCATGAACTTATTTTCTAGGACAAAGAGGGACAATTTGGAGTTCAGCAACATTTGGAGTGGCACAACTCCCAGCAGGCCCAACTGGAATGCCAAGTTTAGATCAGGAACAGGTTATTTCCTTACCAAAGGAACTGTGGGAACCGCTAAAATTATGCAGCTGGTCTTAATCTTGATTTGCCTACTCACAATCATGGTCCTTGCATTAAGACGCAAAGGACACAACAAAGAATGAATGTCATTAAATTACATGCTTTAGGAACATATAATCCCTGTGTAAACCAGCCTGATGGTAAGGCAGGAATAAAAGTATTTTAGGCCTGTTTGTAAGGCCCATTCATTGAGCATAGAATTTGAGCAAGAAAGCTCTATGTTGACCAATTTTTCACGTGCAGTCTATATAAATTAAAACAGCATATAATCAGCTGTGTTGCTCTCACAGCAACTCTACATTTACCGTATTTTTCAGTGTATAAAATGCACCTTTTTACTTCAAAAAAGTGCGCCAAAAACTGGGTACGTCTTATACACCAAATGTTGTTGAGGCCACTTGGTAACCCTTGTCAGGAGACCGGCGGCTCGGCCCTGGGAATGCCCCCGAAGGTGGGAGTTTGGAGTGGGGGCTGATGGAGCTGAGCCCCCTCCTGCAGGACGATCAGCACTGCACCATGGGCCTCCTCTGCTGGCTGGATGCACTGAGCAGCACCCAGCAGCAAATTGTTGCATTCCAGACGGCTGCTGGGGCCTCCAGGTGGCAGGAGCAAGGGGGCATGCCCCTGAGTTAGATGGTGCTGGTGGAGACAGTGTCGGCGGCTTCCCTTCAAAGAGCAGCAGCGCCAGGAACGTCACGTCCACACCCCAGGCCACTGCCACTGTCTCCGCCGGAACCAAGGGCACACACCCCTTGTTCCTGTCACCCAGAGGCCCCGGCAACTGGAATGCGATGCTTTGCTGCTGGCTGCGGAGCGGAGCCTCCGGGAGCTGTTCGCAAGAATTCTCCTCGGCGCATCCAGCTGACAGAGGAGGCCCGCAGTGCAACGCTGATCGTCCCGCGGGAGGGTGCTCGGCTCATCAGCCCCCACTCCAATCTCCCGTCTTCAGGGGCATCCCGAGGGCCAAGCCACCGGCCTCCTGCCAATGGCTGCCGGGTGGCCCTGGCAACATTCCTCAGCTGCAGAGAGCCGGGCAAGGCGTCCCCTCAGTGCATCTTGGGGGTCAAAACCCAGCCAGCGAGAGATCGCAGCACAGAGTGCAGGAGAGGAGGCGATCCTGCTCGGCCATCTGTAAAACCCGGAAGTGGTGTAGTTCTACATGAAACTGGAGGAAAAGCTAAGAAGAGGGAAAGGGGGGGGTGAGAGGGGGAGAGAATGTGAGAGAAAAGAAGAGAAAAATTAGAAACTGATGGAGGGAAAGAACGACGGAGAGAAAGAACAAACAAATGAGAGAGCGAAGGGGAGAGAAGGAAAAAGAGAGGGAAGAGAAAAACAGAAATGAAAGGGAGAGAGTGAGAGAGAAATATTATTATTATTATTATTATTATTATTATTATTATTATTATTATTATTATTATTATTAATTAGGTTTGTATGCTGCCCCTCTCCGTAGACTCTCCGTAGATTGAGAGAGAGAGAATGAGGGAGGGATGAGAGAAGGGGAGGGAAAAAAAGAAAAGGGAAAGAAAGAGGGAGGGAGGGAGGGAAAGAAAAGAAGGAAGGAAGGGAGGGAAGAAGGAAGGGAGACATTTCCCACAGAAAACACCAGTAGCCACAAACCCACCCCCTCATGGCTGGAGAGGTTACTATTACTATTTAATACTAGTACCATTTGGTTCAGAATACTTTTTTCCTTGTTTTCCTCCTCTAAAATCTATGTGCGTCTTATATACCGGTGTGTCTTATACACCGAAAAATACAGTAAGTAGATAGCATTGATTTATTGTATAGCTGTTGTACAAGTAACATGTGAATATGGTTAGCTTTATCAATAATCCCTATACTTGCTTCTTTTTGCCTTTTTTTTCTTTTTACTTCAAGAGATAAGATAAATCACATTTTCTATAAAGAACATCAGAAAATACTCTTTATTTTCTGATATTCTGATTCTGTAAAATATAAACTTGCTTAAGAAACCTTCTATTACCCACTGTCAGGAGATAAAATAGAGATCAGTGTTTCTCAAATTTGGCAATATGCTGGTTGGATGATTCTAATTGAAGTCTACACATCCTAAAATTATCAAATTTGAGAAACATTGAGTTAGACCATAATATGCACAAAAATTATGGTTTTTGCAAGACCTTTAAAAAAAAGAATTTAGAAGGCTAAAGTATAACCTTTATATTAATATTCCTGGGAATAATCTGTTGTTTCCATATTTCCCAATGTGGCTTAATACAAAATCTCTGCTAAAAACAAGAAGAGCATCACGTTTCCAGTGGTAAATGTTCCATAAAGTAATAGAAAGTAATGAGCAATGATCAAAGTAATATAACCTGTAGTGCATACATGGCTCATTTGACCCAGATAGTAGAATAAGTTTTTCCAATCAAACAGTTGTTAACCTGAAGTAGTGTAAAAACATGAAGCCTTGTCTCCTTCTTTGATTTCCTGGGATTAACATAATAAATTCATTCTAGGAAAATAAAATATTCAGTAATGGAACACATTGTCATAGTTAAACCAATATAAAAAAATTAAAAGCATTCACTGTATTCCTTGTTTAGTTCTAAAAACCAATAGAAAACCTAGAATTATGTGCAGCAGATATAAACAGTATGTTCAGAAAGTAGAGTTTGCCCCTGTTTTTATATCTCTTTTAAAATGCTAATGCTCCAATAGAAATATGAAACTTATCCTTGAATTAATAGAGTCTTGTTAATGCAATTGATAGCTCTCCCAGTCAATTCTTTAGGAAGTTAGTAGCTTTAGAAAACTGAGTGCTCACAGGTTTAGATCAAATCCAAAATGAAGTTTTGAATGACAATGGGTGTGCCTGTATCAAAACCACAAATATCCAGCATCCCTCTGTCATCTGGGTCTGCAACAGTAAAGCCACTAGATGTCATTCCACAAACAATTAACTTGGCTGGAATACCCATTTTCTATAAACAGATAAGAGAGAGAGAAATACTTTTTTTTCAGATTATACTTGCAAAACAACAAATTATTTATAAAAGCAAAGTCTTTACAGATTTTATTACTGAAGCGCACAATCCATATTCTTGTTATCTTCCAGGGAAGTCTTACTTTTTCTCAGTATTTTGCCAAGATTTTTGAACCCAAACTATCACAACTGCAGGGAGACCTGAATGAGGCAAATGGGGGAAATATACTGGCTTTTCTTGAAAATATGCTTTCTCTCTTATCCGTGGTAGTCCTGTTTTAGTACTGCACATTCTTGCTGCTTTGTCCTTAAATACTTTTTTTGCATCCCATAACAAATATGGTTACACTTGTGGATCATTTATGTGAGCCCATTATACTTCTAGATCAGATCATTGTAGTGTAGATAGCTAGAAAACTACAAGCAGTAATAATATAACACTAATATAAACAGGAGTAAACTAGCATGCACTGAACAAAATATTAAAGAAATAACTCTATGTATTTATATTTTATTCTACATTAGGATTTTAATTATATTGTTTGCCCAAAACCATTTCAGAAAATGGTTCTCTGTTACAACATAGATCATCAGAATGCTGGCAGTTACCTTAAGAAGGAAAATCTTTATAAAGATTTTATTTTCTTATTTTGCATTATTTAAAAAATACTTACCTCTCTATACTGTCTCAAAGCTGTGGCAGGGTGAATATCTCCAGCAAAGGTCTCACTTTCCATGAAGATAATAAAAACATCAACCGCTACACTTGTCTTTTGGGCCCAGAGCAATGGAGAAGAACAATTGGTGGAACTTCTTGGAATCTATAAGCAAAAAAAATATTAAGATCCAACAAGCCAGCAAAATTTTTAATTAATTTAAAAAAGCTTTTTAACTTAGTAATGTTTCTGCCTAGAAACTAGCAAATGGAATGTGAATTGAAGTTTACATTTAAGATTGTAAACTGTGCTGATATACAGTATATGTTACGAGCAATGTGTGAAAAACTGGCATTTTAGGGAATCTCTAAAAGAGTGATGTCTTTAGACAAAGTATGAAATGTCTATTATTTTAATATGCTATACACTTTCTCTAGACATTGGATATATTATCTCAGCATTATAAATGGCCTATCTACCTACTTACTTACCTACCTTCCTTATTCCTTCCTCCCTCCCTCCCTCTTGTTGTTTCCTTCCTGTCTCCCTTCCTGGTAAAAGCTAATATGTCACTACTGTTGAGTGGGGAAGGGCATAAGAGAGTGGCCAGAAGCTGTCAAGAAATGTTGAAAGTGATGATCAAATAGTCTTAACAGCATGGTGGCAGCAGCACTGAAATAGCTACAACTTTCCCAAATTTATTACCCTCAGAGTAAAAATGTTTTAATTTAACTCATTTGAGGTACCTTAGTTGAAAATTGTTTTGCCCTATGTTGTATCACTTCACTATAGTTTTTCAATATAGTGAATGATGCTTTTCCTGGGAAATGATCAAATGCCATTCAAATGCTTTTCCCATTGACCCAATATGTCTTGTGATTTGCAACAGCAGTACAGTTTCAGATAGAGAGACCTACACTTCTTGCCCATTGATTCTGTCCTCTGGAGATGCCAAACTGACAGGCGAATAAAGGTACATAGCGAAGCAGCATTATCGACAACCCATGCAAGCTACAGAATTGCTGTTCACAGAGAAAATTTCTTTGGCCCGAAGACTAATTTAGTGGCAACCTTTTTCATTTCTTACACATGCACAATAAATCCACAGGCTCATATATCTAAACAGATACATGCTATATGTATGATTATATGGCTAGGATGGGCAAAGTTTATAGAAGGCTGAATGACATGAAATGGAGATTAGCTTGCCCAGCGATATTTCCATGTCCATTCAGATTCCTTGTTTTCTTTTTTTTTAAAGTTATTACTAAGAAATCTTTCATAAATCCAGTGCTGATTTCCATCCACTTCTGCATCTATCCTTAATACCTTAATCTTACCATTAAAGTTCTTCAATGATTTTGCCCTAATCTCTTGTGTTATATTTCCTTTTATAAACCACTACACTATTTTGATAATGAATTTGATCACAAAACCAATCTCATCACTTCCAAAGGAAAGTGTATTCATTATATCCACTGCCCCAAACAAATTTACATGCTGTTCTATTAAGCCAACTCATTGAACGTTTTTACTCAACCCCCGTAACTCATTAGGTAACATAATAATGCTTTCAAATTATATAGTAACATGCTTCAAGTAATATCATAGTATATCCATACATTCTTCACATCTCTTATGAGTTATCTCAAATTTTTCATTTTTCTTTCTAATGAAGTTTAGGTACTTAATTACCCAGGCCAATGTGTGCTTTCCTTTTTATTAGGGTGTTAATATTATCATGTGCTACATGCAAGTAATAAGAGTGTCACTTGAAAATAAAATGCTTCCATGAAAAAGTATTACATGTTTAAGACTTATTAAAATACTACTTTTCATGATAAATACATTAAGATAACTATTGTCATATAAAACTATGGGGTGATTTTAAGAATGTTAGATACCTTAGACATTTTCTGTAATACTTGTGGTAAAGTCATATCCTCAGTCACAGGACAAGGAACTATATCATGAGAAAAAGCAACAATGTGGGAATCTTTTTCAGTGCGTGTCACAACCTGGTAAAAACCAAATGACCAAAGGTAAAGACAGAATGTTATTTTCCTGTTTCTTGGACTAAAAAGCATTTCTGTAGTTTAAGCTTTCTGTGGTTTTCAAATGTGAAATAGCTGTTTCCACAGTTTTTTTCCTATTCTAATTCATCCCCCTTCTAACTCTCCACCCTGTCCTAGTCCAGTGGTGGTGAATCTTTTTCTCCTCGGGTGCCGAAAGAGCGTGAGCATGCACTATTGCACATGCACGAGTGCCCACACCCATAATTCAATGCCTGGGAAGCATGAAAACAACTTCTCCCCTCCCCCCCCCCCCCGGGAGGCTGGAAATTGCCTGTTTTCCAACTTCTGATAGGCCCAATAGGCTCATGTTTTGCCCTACCCAGGCTCCAAAGGCTTCCCTGGAGCTGGGGGAGGGTAAAAATGTCCTTCCCCATTCCCTCTGGAGGCTCTCTGGAAGCCAAAAACGCCTTCCCAGAGTCTCTGTGCGAGCCAAAAAACACATGCACATTGAAACTGAGCTAGGGCAATAGCTCATGTGCCAGCAGATATGACTCTGCATGCCACTTGTGGCACCGATGCCATAGATTCACCATCACTATCCCAGTCTTTTCTCCAAGACTTTCTTAAGGTTTTTTTTTTAATTTTCTTTGGATACAAGTACTGAAAATCAAATTACCAAATCTTGCACAATGGTTTCTTCTTGGCACAAACGGGATTTATTATCTTGGCCAAACAGTTACCTTAGTATGGCAGGCATTAATCACTATAAAAATGCTTTATTACCTGCTCTAACTTGAGCAACAGGAAAATTGTGTATTATAGGCAAGTGGCAAGACTTGGTAGTAAGGCATGGAATGAATAAAAGGCTATTAATGTGTGACCAATTACTGTCCAGCAATTAAGTCACTCAAATTGTAAACACAGAGAGATATTTGAGAGCCATCAGAGGAAATATATCTTTGTATACTTTTGGAAAATGTTGACCATTTAATCCAAAAATAAAAAGGATAAATAAAACAGAAGGTTGATTTATATTTGAAGAAATAAGTAGAACAGGAATTAATACCTACAGTATGTAGATTTTACATAGGTAGATTTCATGAGGCAGATATCCTGGGTTTTACCAAATTACAATCTATTCAATTTTGGAAAACAATGGCATCATATCCCAAAGTTTGAGCCCAAAAAATATTATAAAAATGAGACATTTCTTACCATGCACATTATTGCAGCAATGGTACTAGCATTCAGCACACTACCAAAAACCTTTTGCAACATAGAATCACTAACATCAACTGCAACTAAGATACGCTTCCCCATTGGTTCTAATGCCTAAGAAAGAGACAATAAGGGGAAAGAAGTCAGAACAAATGTTTTTAAAGGTGTTTTTTTAATTGCATGACTTTTCACAGTTGTGAGTGCTTTTAGAAGCAACAATATTAATGAAAGAAATATTAGTTGATGACAAAAATAATATAATATAGGTATATGAGAAGAGGGTACCAAACCAACACTACCATTGCCACCTTTCCCTGAATGTACATTATAGTGGAGGCAACTAAGCACAGCATAAATCTCCATGCATCTTAAGTGAGGAAAAAAGGAAGACTATACCCTAAATTGTTATGGACTGCTCAGCAGAATACTAAAAATCAAAATTCCTAGGAACATTCCTGCTTTTAGTCTTTATTGCCAAAATCAGAAATTCCCCATATTGTTTAAATGCTTCAGACTTATACTGAAAGTAATTAAATAAATATTCATAACCATTACCTTGAAGGACTTGTAAAATGAAGTATTTAGAGCCTCCAAGATGTCTTTCTCTGGTTGCCAGCGCAGTTTTCCCCGATAACCACGCTCTCCTTTATAGTTTTCTAATGCAACCAAAATATGGAATGGGTGTATTTGGGCCTAGAGTTTTGGAAAACAGACTCAAAAGGTTAATTTCTCCTTCCAGCCATAATTTCTGTTAATCAAGTATGCTATAAAATCAATGATCCTGGAATAGAAAATGGCATTTATGTATTCTGAATAAAGACTGCAATACAACTTTTTAACATGTTTTCAGAGTATTATTGCTAGAAATAACTGTTATAGTAGATTTTTGCCCCTTCATCTAAATGAGATTTAAAAAGTACTTTTTTTATTATTAATTCAATTGCTTATTTTGTTGGTTTAGAGAAATTCAAATTTATATGGTGACTTCACAAATTTGGTTTGTAGTCAGAACACTGCTTTTTTATTTTCTTTGCCTTCTATAAATCTATTACACAAGAAAAGAAATCCTTTCAAATGACGTTCAGATTCAATGTTCCCAACAAAATGATATTTTTGTATATAGTATGTTTTGTAATTTTCACTTTTTCAGCAAAACAGTGATTCCCCTATTTTAACTGTAGAGAAACATTCAAAAAGTTACTGACTTTAAAAAGTACCTTCATAAAAAAGATGAACAGAAAAAAAGATTAGAAGCATATTTAAAAATCTTGTACAAGAAATCCTTGACTTACAACCATTCATTTACTGACCATTTGAAGTTACAACAGTACTGAAAAAAGTGATTTACAGTATAACCATTTTTCACACTTACAATCATTGCAGCATCCCTGTAGCTACGTGATCAAAATTTGAATGCTTGGTAACTGGCATGTATTTTTGGCATTTTCAGTGTCCCGGGATCATGTGATCACCTTTTCTGACTTTGTAGGGTTTTTTGACAAGCAAAGTCAATGTGGAAGCCAGATTCACTTTACAACATGTTACTTACTTAAAACTGCAGTTATTCACTTCACAACAGTAACAAGAAAGGTTGTAAAAGATAGTTTAAACAACTATCTTGTTTAAAATGGAAATTTTGGGCTAAATCAATGAAGGATAGATGATTTTTAATAAATGAAAGATAAATGAGAGAGTTAAGATCAAAAATATTAATAAGTACTGATTACTTAATCTGCTTAGTTTGGAGAAGCGGTTTAAAACACCAGGAAACTGCAAGTTCTGGTCCTGCCTTATGTAGAAAGCCAGTGAGTTGATTTTGGGCCAGTCACTCTCAGCCCAAGGAAGACAAACCACTCCCAAAAATCTTGATAAGAAAACTGCAGGGATATGTGTAGCCATCAGCACAGGCCAGGAATGATGTGGATACACACATATATAGACACCTAACCCCCTTTAATTACCTGTAAAATAATTCACCCCATCTGTAAAAGAGTAATAGCTGTATTTGTTAGGCACAGAAAAGTAGGCAAAAATAAACAGAACAAAATACAAATTGATATAACATTATACTATTACATTATACTGTGCTTTCTACATGGTGCTTCCTTTGAAGAGTGTTCGGAAACTTCAGATCATCCAAAATGCAGCCGCATGAGCAGTTTATGGCCTTCTAAGACATGCCCATATTTCATCATCACTCCGCAGACTGCATTGGCTGCCGATCTGTTTCCAGACACAATTCAAAGTGTTGGTTATGACCTATAAAGCGCTACATGGCATAGGACCAGACTATCTCCGAGGCCTTCTGCCTCACGAATCCCAGCGACCGGTCGACCAAACAATGTCTGCTGGCGGGACCTAGGGGAAGAGCCTTCTCTGGGGAGGGCGGCCCTCTGGAATCTGATCCCCCCAGAGATTTGCACTGCCCCCACCTTCCTTGCCTTCTGAAAGAGTTTAAAAACCCATCTTTGCCGCCAGGCCTGGGGTTACTAGATCTTCCCCGACCAATGAATATTTTTAATATGATTATTGAATGAATGTTAATGGAAGTTTTTAAAAATTAGAATTTTAAGGATTGTTTTTTATGTATATAAAAATTAATTGGATTGATCTACTATTGCTTTTTTGTATATGTTGTGAGCCGCCCTGAGTTCTCGGAGAGGGGTGGAATACAAATCCAATTAAACTTGAAACTTGAATTACTCAATTAAACTGAAAGGTCCATGACATATAACATTATCCTCTATAATATAAAATTGGAAAATAAATAATAGTTATTAGTCTTAAAGCAACTTCCTAGAATCCTGTGAAAAAGATTTCAGTGTTGTTTTTTAAGTGACTAGAATCTAAGTATAATCCTGGTAGTAGTCTATTCTAAGAAGAAAAAGAAAAAAGAAAAAAACCCGGAAAACAAATAAATTTTTTAAAAGCTCCTGATCCCGACCTGACAGTCTTAACCAGGATGTGGCTATTTGGTATACGGTAGAAACAAATAACTCTAATCCAATCAATTTGGTCAAGAGCACAGATATGAGTCACCAGCAGATCTTTCCAATAAACAGATGTACAAGTAGTCTTCAACTTACAACAGTTCATTTAGTAACCGTTAAAAATTACATCGCCAATGAAAAAAGTGAGTTATGGCCATTTTTCACATACAATCTTTGCAGCAACCCCGTGGTCACTTGATCAAAATTTAGTTTGACAACTGACAAGCAAAGTCAATGGGGAAGCCAGATTCACTTAACCATATAATTTCATTGATTTACTTAACAACAATGGCAAGAAAGATTGTTAAATGGGGCAAAATTCATTTAACAAATGCTTCACTTAGCAACAATTTTGTTGCTCAATTTTGGTCGTACGTTGAGGACCTTGTACTTGTTTACAGGGCATGATTGATGAACTCTTATCAATTTGAATTATTATTTTTATTTAATTCCTAACCACTCTAACAGCTGTCAATGGAGAGAGTAAAAGCAAAAAAAGATAGGAATATTTATAATAGTACAAACAACATTCTTGACAAAAATGAAATCCTGTGTTATCTTGCTAATAACACATGTATAACGCAACAGATTCTGTAAACATTTATTAAATGCAAGCAAGAGTTCAATAGCTTTTTCTATAAAAAGCGTTTTTTTAAATATACGAGGGTCACCCAGAAAGTAATGCACCAC